>NC_052162.1:21617796-21921065 GCF_902713615.1 Scyliorhinus canicula | reverse complement strand
TCAGCCAAGGTCAGAATTGAACCTGGGTTCCTGGTGCAGTGAAGCAGCGGTGCTAACCACTGTGCCATCATGCCACCTTTATGCCACGATGCTGCCCTAATCATCCATTAGCACTGTTTCAATGAAGAGTTTGTGAGTTATATCCAATGTCCTGGCCAGTATTTACCCCTCAATCACCATCGCAAAAACAGATTATTTAAGTATTTTCCTTGAAGGCAGCTGGTTGGGTGCAAACTGGCCGATGTGTTTCCTACATTATAACAGCGACTATCATTCAAAAGTACGCAGTTTGGCATGAAGTGATTTGGGACATCATAAGGCGGAGGAGAATTTCAGGCCACAGGCTACGTTGGTGAATGAGTCAGATAGTTGCTTCGGGAGAAACCTGACATATACAAGATAGAGGAGGATGGGAAACATGATGGGGATAGGGAAGATACAAGAACTTGGGATACTTTAATTGGGCATCAGATGATATGCAGGCGAGGGAAAGAGTTAAAGCCATGCTTTGAAGGGTAACATATGATGTTAATTTACGGGCATTTATCATTACGTAATTTGTAAAAAAGATCTTAAACATTATGAGAGCAAAACCGAAAAAATTATTTGGTACCAATTTATTTTTAATAAAAATCAGCCTGTGCTATCCAACACAAGGTAAACAACTTTATTAAAATCTTTCCTCAAATACTAGCACAGATCTCTGCTTTCAACAGGTTTGACATTTCATGTAAAATGGAACCCGGGCTAATCCTAAACCATATTCAATAAAATGTCATGTCTGCTGACAGCTGTAACCTATTGCTTGCATCAGAGAGGAGCAACAGGCCCTTTTTGTCAAAGTAGGTTTCAGTCAAAAGGCAGCCTTTGATCTGTGTGCCAAACTACAACTACAAGGCCTGAGTCAGGTCGGAATGTACATCAGTGCAAAAGAGCTTGAGGAGCTACATTTATGGTAAAAGGCAGGCTTAGCTTTTTCCCTTTGGTAATGCTTCCGGCCAAATAGGAAATCCCTTTGAAGCCCCTAACCTGTAATCTCTCCTGAGGAAACTTTTTGCTTTTTCTACCTCATTTTATCAATACTTTATGCTCACTGCTTCCCTGAACGTTCCCCTCGTCATCTTCCTTTTAAACTCCTGCATGCTCTTCGTTGACATGTGAAATCATGGCCTGAATTTTACTTTGCTCAGGCAGGCATGCACCCGACGTGTGAAATTGCGCGGCGAGATATCATTGAACACCCGCGTGACATTTCAGTATGTGGGCGCACGCAGGTGTCAGACGTGTGTCCGTCAGCATTTAAATGGGTGATTAGCCCATTAAGGAGTCCGCGCAATCCCTCTGGACCCCACTCCCACCCACCCCCAACCCTCCCCTCAGCAGCGCTGAGCCTTGTCCAGTGCCTATTACTTGTTCGGCCAGCTTGAAATCGCTTCCTGGGACTGATCGCATACTTGGTGTCCTGGCCAATATTTATCCTTCAGTTAACAACAAAATAATAATAATAATCGCTTATTGTCACAAATAGGCTTCAATGAAGTTACTGTGAAAAGCACCTAGTTGCCACATTCTGGCACCTGTTCAGGAAGGCCGGTACAGGTATTGAACCCGCGCTGCTACCTTGTTCTGCATTACAAGCAAGCTGATTAGCCCACTGTGATGAGGTATTTTGTGGGTAAAAATTCAGTCCAAATAATGTGTATGTATCTATTGTAGAAAGTGAAGAAAACTTCACACCATTTTATCAGAAATAGCAAGGGCCGGAATTCTCCAATCCCGCAACCAAGTTCTAACGCTGCCGTGAAAAGCGGTGCCAGCCACTCCGGTGTCAACGGGCTTCAAGTGGCATGTATCCATCCCTTCCTCGGGGGCTAGCACGGCGCCGGAATGATGTCCACAGCTTCGGCGCCAGAAAGCCGATGCACCACGGCCGGCGCTAGTCCGCGCATGTGCGCACAGCCGCCGTGAGTCCGCACATGCGTGCACTGGCCGGCACGAGTCCGCGCATGCGTGCCACTGCAGCCGTGAGTCTGTGCAAGCACGTGGGTTCCAGTCTCCGCGCCGCCCCCCCCCCCCCCCCCCCCCCCCCCCCCGGGCAATATGGCGGAGCCCTACAGGGGTCCGGTGCGGAGGAACATAGGTTCCCCACAGAACTAGCCCGCCCATTGATCGGTAGGCCCCGATCGTGGACCAAGCCAACGTGGAGGCTTCCCCCAAGGTCGGATTGCCCCGTGCCCCACCCACGAGGACGGCCCCCGCAGCCAGAACTCCGAGGTCCCGCCGTGTGGGACCACACAGCTGAACTCGGCGGGCATGGCCTGTCGAGGCCAGGAGGCCGGGGGATGGGCCGCTTTCAACAGCCCCTGACTGGCGCAGGCGGCAATCTCGCAGGCGCCTGAGAATTGGCACCAGAGAATCGGCGGGCCGGCGTTGGGGCGGCGTGGCGCGCTCTTGGCGCCCCCGGGCGATTCTCCGACTTGGCACGGGGTCGGAGAATCCCAGCCATGAAGTTTCTTCAGGCATTCAGTCATCAAAAATGGATAGAACGAAAGAACCAACGAACTTGCATTTATCGATTCCATTTAGGTGATTGGATATCAGATCTGATGCAGATCAAAAAGATCCCGGGTTTAAATCTTTGTCTGAGCGAGTAACCTGAAATGAGTCAGGATAGCGGAATAGTCATGCTGATGGAGTCATTGTTCCCTCGGGTTAGGCAGGGAAAATCATCCGGGGTCACTTCCCCTGACAACTATCGACAGACTTCTGCTCAGATGTTTCTGAAGCTTCTCAGTTGGCTGATTCTGAAATCGGAAAACGCGATTGGGCGGAGAATATATTCTGACGCCAAAATCACGGTGGGCACCAATTTGACGCCAAATTGCAATTCTCCGTCATCTTGTCAGCAGCGACAATGGGGTCCGGTATGCACATACAGTAAGCGCCCTTTGCCTCTCATTAGTGGGCCTGACTCAGTCTTCTCCAGGCCCTCGGCGATTCTCTGCCTCCGATCTGCCGAGTTCCCGACGGTGCAGTTCACTTGTGTTTTAAAAATCGTGAAACCGATGTGGTTGCTGAGGGAGGGAGAGGAGGTGCGGAAAGTGTATAACATCACCATAGTTTGCTGACAGGTGTGCCGCTGGCTGGGTGGCTTTAACCATGGCCGGGGGAGTAGCAGGGGGTGGCCAGGAGGTGGGCTGTGGGGTCAGGGTGGATGGGCATGGAACATCATTGCCGCAGCCAACTGTGAACTTAGGGCAACGGATTGCATGGGTGTCCTCCCAGGTCACCCCCCCCCTTGGTGCCCTCTGGCCCCAGCTGACCCATCAGCTGTATGGGTGCGCTCCAGCACAACCAGTGCCATCTCATTGGCTGGGAGAGTGTGTATGGGGTTTGAAATGTGTATAGCCGGCTGCAGCTTGTCAGCCTCCTGAGTGTCAATCGTGGACCTGGCAAATCCTGCACCGTTTCTCAGTGGAATTGATTGTGTTCCACGTGGCGCTGGTGCTAGCCCCTGTTGCTCGTTTTGATCCCAACATCTTCGCCAATACTGTTGCTAATATTAATGATGTTGGTGAACCACAAGCCTTCCCTTATATCGATCAAATGACCACACAACCAGTTAGTTAGTGCAAAAGATGGTTTATTTACATACACAAGGGTTATGTCGACATGCAAACACAATATCTACTACGAGTTTAAACTACACCTATCAGCTACAATAACAGGGTCTCTCGCAGCTTGTGGTCAATGTGGGGAGTGGGCGGACAATTTCTCCGACCAGTCTTTTCTTTACTTGTAACCAGTGATGGTTGAGGCTTATCTTAACCTGCCAAATTTCAGGGCGACCAGTTTTCGTCCCAGGGTTCAGAGGTAGTTTGCCTGTAGCAGTGTGTCCAGAAACCAATCGTGTCATATGTGTAAATAGCAGGTGGGAAGCAACCAGGGGGTCGCGGAAGGTAAAGGAAGGAAGGAATGAGCATACAGACTTTGGCAAAATGCATTCTTTATACCACAACCAAAGGGAGAGTAGAGAATGTGAAACTGAGGCCTACCAAAGGCAATGCAGAGTGGAGAGAATCACTCCAGAGCGTATGAAATGACGGGAACATGAGGTGCGTGTGGGCCGCTGCAGGATAAGAATGAGTGGAATCCCCGGGTAGGGCGGGGGTTAGTGCCGTTACTCCACTACCCGAGCTTAACTGACCGGCTGGATTTGGGGTCTGTGGTAGTCACCACTGTTGTATTATATTGTATATATGGGTTTTACGGTAAGCCCCTGTAATACAGGTGCATCAATTTATTACACAGAGATTTTTCAGACATGGACCTCCGCATCAAGCCGGATCGCCTGCAGATGCATCCTCAAGCAGACAATGCCAAAAAGCACTTTGAATATTGCCTAGCTTGCTTTGAAGCATACATCGGGTCTGCGCCATACCCAATCCCAGAAGCACAGAAGCTCCAGATCCTGTCCACGCGGTTAAGTTCCAAAGTTTTTCCCCTCGTCCAGGACCTACCTACACAGAAGCCATGGTGCTACTGAAGGAGAATTATGCTCAGCGGACCAACAAGATCCACGGCAGGCACCTCCTGTCCACGCGGCACCAACTTCGCGGTGAGTCTGGCGTGCCCTGCTTGCCCTGGTGAGAGACTGTGACTGCCAGGCCGTTTCGGTCACTGAACATTCAAACCTGCTGGTGAGAGATGCATTTGTTATCGGCATGGCGTCTGACTACATCCGCCAGTACCTCTTAGAAGGGGCCACACTTGACCTTGCGGTGACCAAGAAACTAGCGCTCTTGCTTACGGTCGTCTCACGCAACGTACAGGCTTATGCCCCCGACCGCACGGCCCACCTCCCCCACCCCCCCCTCTCCCGTGCATCGTGGACCCTGCCGGCGGCCACCCCATCGTGGACACCATCAGCGACCGCCCCCAGCCAACCCCAAGCCTGCCAACCAACCCCGGGGGACGCAAATGTTACTTCTGTGGACAGACAAAACACCCTCGGCAGTGCTGCTGGGCGCAGAGCACGCTCTGCAAGGCCTGTGGCAAGAAGGGACATTTCGCTAGTGTGCCAGGCACGCTCAATCGCCGCTGTTGTCCCGGCACCCCCCACGTGCGGCCAGTGGGCGCCGCCATCTTCCCCTCCTCAGACCACGTGTGACCCATGGGCACCACCATTTTGCTCTACTCACAACCTATGCAGCCCATGGGCGCTGCCATCCTGCCTGCCTCAGAACCAATGCACGCCGCCATCTTGCCTGCCCCAGGACACGTGCAGCCCATGGGCGCTGCCATCTTACCTGCCTCAGGAACCCTGCCCATCCTCATGAGGCCGCTCATCGCCTGCAACCACCGACAATCAGCTGCGTCTCGCCTCAGTGACGATTTACCAGTCTTGACCGCACAACCTCGCGACCGCTTCGACAAAGGTGAAGGTCGACGGGCACGAGATATACTGCTTTCTGGACTCCGGGAGCACTGAGAGCTTCATCCACCCCGATACGGTAAGGCGCTGCTCCCTCGCGGTACACCCCACTAACCAAAGAATCTCCCTGGCCTCCGGATCCCACGTCATGGCGATCCCGGGGTACTGCATCGCCACCCTCACCGTCCAGGGGGTAGAGTTCAACGGTTTCCGGCTCTACGTCCTCCCCAACCTCTGCGCCGCCTTGCTACTCGGCCTGGACTTCCAGTGCAACCTCCAGAGCCGAACCCTGAAATTTGGCGGGCCCTTACCACCCCTTACTGCTTGCAGCCTCGCGACCCTTAAGGTCGACCCGCTTTCTTTTTGCAAACCTAACCTCGGATTGCAAACCCGTCACCACCAGGAGCAGGCGGTACAGCGCCCAGGACAGGACTTTTATCAGGTCTGAGGTCCAGCGGCTGCTGCGGGAAGGTATTATTGAGGCCAGGAACAGCCCCTGGAGAGCCCAAGTGGTAGTGGTGTAAACCAGGAAGAAAAACAGGATGGTCGTTGACGACAGTCAGACCATCAACCGATACACACAGCTCGATGCATACCCCCTCCCACACATATCTGATATGGTCAATCAGATTGCACAATACCGGGTCTTCTCGACAGTGGACCTGAAATCTTTCTACCACCAGCTCCCCATCCGTATGGCGGACCGCCCATTGGGTGTTGCTTTTACTTAATTGCTTTGTTTAATAACCTTTGCTCTAGAGTCGCCAGGTATCTTTCTGATACCACCACGAGGTTCAAAGCCAAGTGCTGATCAATAACTCAAGACACCAGTTAGTAAGTTTCAAATCAAAACACATTTATTATACACACAGTCAACCACTACTCATGCATAAAACTCTACTTACTAGATTATCACTACAACTAAAGGCCCATACTTAGCTTTCAAATGGCCCACCAGGTCAGAGGAACAATGGCCTTTGTCCGGTTCTGAATCTGCTGGTTTCAAGCTGGTATGGAATAGTAGCTAGGAGCGTCTATCTCGTAGCGTGCGTTGACTGGAGACTTACTTGGTTGGTGCAGCTGCTAGGCAGGTCTCTCCTTGTTGAGAGTCACGGTCAAGAGTTCTTTGAGAGCTGCCAAGAGAGCGAACTGAACTTGGGGACTCTACTTTATAGTCCCCAAGGGTTTCGCGCCCTTGTGGGCGGACCCCGGACCTGGTCCCAATCAATTGGACCATGTCCCAATCGTTTCTATCGATTTCACCAATACTGGAGCTGTTCCCTTATCGTTGGGTGGGCCCTATGTGTCCGTTGGCCTGCCTTTGTCCTGGCTCCTGCTGGCGCCGGGGAGTCTGGTTTGGTCCCGATTGATTCAATGTTTCTAATTGTTCCTGGGGATTGCTCATTAGTATGTAGATGGTTATTGGTTTCGGTTCTGTCTGGGTTCTGCAAATCGTAATACACAGGAAACCTTGCACCTGCTTGTTTTCCTGTGGCTGACCAATTTTCCCTGTATTCTTTGCGGGGATCCATTTTGGAATCGGGAAGTGGCCACCCCAGGTGGCCACACCATACACTGCGTTTGAAGCAGACGGCCGCCGTTACCATTTCCTAAGGGTTCCCTTCGGCGTCACTAATGGGGTCTCGGTCTTCCAACGGGAGATGGACCGAACGGTTGACCGGTACGGACTGCGGGCCACTTTCCCGTACCTGGATAACGTCACCATCTGCGGCCACGACCAGCAGGACCACGATGCTAACCTTTCCAAATTTCTCCACACCGCCTCTCTCCTCAACCTAACTTACAACAAGGAGAAGTGTGTGTTCAGCACGAACCGCTTAGCCATCCTCGGCTATGTGGCTCAGAACGAGGTTCTAGGGCCCGACCCCGATCGCATGCCCCCCTCATGGAACTCCCCCTTCCCCACTGCCCCAAGGCCCTCAAACTATGCCTGGGGTTCTTTTCGTATTACGCCCAGTGGGTGCCAAACTATGCGGACAAGGCCCGCCCACTCATTCAATCCACCGCGTTGCCACTGATGGCCGAGGCTCATCAGGCCTTCAACCGTATCAAGGCCGACATCGCCAAGGCCGCGATGCACGCGGTTGACGAGATGCTCCCCTTCCAAGTCGGCAGTGATGCAACAGACGTCGCTCTGGCCGCCACCCTCAACCAGGCAGGCAGGCCTGTGGCATTCTTTTCCCGCACCCTCCATGCCTCCGATATTCGGCACTCCTCCGTCAAAAGGAAGCCCAAGTGATTGTTGAAGCTGTGCAACATTAGAGGCATTACCTGGCCGGCAGGAGATTCACTCTCCTCACTGACCAACGGTCAGTTGACTTCATGTTTAACAACACACAGCGGGGTAAGATCAAAAATGATAAAATCTTGAGGTGGAGGATCGAGCTCTCCACCTATAATTACGAGATTTTGTATCGCCCCGGTAAGCTCGACAAGCCCCCCGATGCCCTGTCCCGAGGTACATGTGCCAGCGCACAAGTGGACTAACTCCGGACCCTGCGCGACAATCTCTGTCATCCAGGAGTCACCCATTTTTACCACTTCATTAAGGCACGCAATCTGCCCTACTGCATCGAGGAAGTCAGGGCTATCACCGGAGACTGCCCCAGGTCTGCGCGGAGTGTAAACCGAACTTCTACTGGCCAGACCGTGCGTGCCTGGTGAAGGCCTCCCACCCCTTTCAATGCCTCGGCATGGACTTCATTAGGTTTCCCCGCCTACGTCCACGGCAATCGGGAATTCTCATTTATAAGCGATGAGCTGTGCCAGTACCTGCTCAACAGGGGCATTGCCTCGAGCAGGACGACCAGCTACAACCCCAGGGGAAACAGGCAGGTGGAGCGGGAGAACAGGACGGTCTGGAGTGCCATCCAGCTGGCCCTACGGTCCAGGAATCTCCCGGCCTCCCGCTGGCAGGAGGTCCTCCCCGACGCATTTCACTCCATTCGGTCGCTCCTGTGCACCGCAACTAACGAAACACCCCATGAATGTCTCTTTGCCTTTCCCAGGAAGTCCACCTCTGGGGATTCGCTCCCAACGTGGCTCCAGGCCCCATTCTCCTCCCCGAACACATGCGACTCCACAAGGCGGACCCGTTGGTTGAGAGGGTACAGCTACTCCACGCCAACCCGCAGTACGCCCACATAGCGTATCCCGACGGCCGCTAAGACACAGTCTCCCTCAGGGTCCTGGCACCAGCTGTGCCCCCACACCCCCCCCCCTCTGCCCCGGCGCCACCCTCCCTTCCCCCGGCACACCCCACCGCAGCCCCTGCTCCAGGGCAATCCGTCCTCCACTTGCTCCCACCCGGGGATGAAGAGGATTTCGACACGCCCACGTAGTCACCGAAGACCAAGCCGACACCTGAGTTGCCACCAGCACTGCGGCGCTCTCAACGACAGATCAAGGTGCCGGATCGTCTAAATTTGTAACCTTTTCTGTAATTTTTGAAAGCAATCTGTATGTATATAGTTTTCCACCACCCCTGCTGGACTCATTTTTAACACAGGATGATTGTGGTAGTCACCACTGTTGCATTATATTGTATATGTGGTGATGGAACCAACAATTCAGCGAACACGTGGAGTTGGATCTGAACAGATGTTTTACTACTTACAACAGAGCCAGCCTATTCGTTGTTGAACTCCAGATGACTGCAGGCTGGCTCTAAGGCACTGATCTTTATACATCGGTCCCAGGGGGAGGAGTCCTGGGTGGAGCCAAGGGAGGAGCCCAGTACAAACGCGCGCGTGCGCCCAGAGCGACTCCCCCTGGTGGTCGGATAGTGCAACTGCACTTACAATGGTGGATAGTGAACATATATACACAGAGTTATACTGGCAACTATATACAGCATTGATCTTATAACGGGTAGATAACGAACATATATACATGAAGTGATATTGGGAACTATATATAGTGTGAATCATATTCACCACATTCACCCCCTGTTAAAGAAATCAAGTCCGGCGGGGGTGATGGCTCAAAGAGTCAGTCTGTCCGGTGGACTAATTGTCCATTTGATCTGCGGAGCACCGGGGTTGCAGCCTCTTGCGATGGCTGGGCGGGTGTCGAGGTCTGGGGTACGGTTGCCGGCTCCGGGGCGAGTCTTGTCCGAGCCTCATATACCTCCTGGTTGAATGGAGACTGGGGGCGCGGGGGGCGGACTGGTTCTGGCGCTCGGGACTGGTGGGGTGAGCTCACAGAATCGGGGGCGCAAGGGGGAGGCCGCCTAGGGAACGGGGAAAGGAGTTCCTCGGTGGGGGTAGATGGGAGGCTGGATCCAGCGGGTGCCAGGTCCCGGAGGGGTACTGTGTCCTGGCGACCGTCCGGGAACTCAACAAATGCGTACTGGGGGTTGGAATGAAGCAGGTGCACCTTTTCAACAATGGGGTTGGTTTTGTGCGCCCTGACGTGCTTCCTTAGGAGAACCGGGCCAGGCGTCCTCAGCAATGCCGGAAGTGAGACCCCTGTGGTTGTGCCCCTGGAAGAAATGAAGAGCCACTCGTGGGGGGTTTGGTTGGTAGCTGTACACAGGAGGGATCTAATTGCGTGGAGCGCGTCAGGGAGGACTTCCTGCCATTGGGAAACTTGGAGCTCTCTGGTCCTGAGGGTCAGTAGGACAGGTCTTCCAGACCGTCACGTTCTCCCTCTCCACCTGTCCGTACCCCCTGGGGTTGTAACTGGTAGTCCTGCTCGAGGCGATGCCCTTGTCGAGCAGGTACTGACGCAGCTCGTCGCTCATAAAGGACGCACCCCGGTCGCTGTGCACGTAGCTGGGGAAACCGAACAGGGTGAAGACACTATGCAGGGCCCTAATGACTGTGTGGGAGGTCATATCAGGGAATGGGATGGCGAAGGGGAATCGGAAGAACTCGTCAATAATGTTAAGGAAGTAAATGTTTTTGTTAGTGGAGGGGAGTAGCCCTTTGAAATCGATCGCAAGGCGTTCAAAGGGCCTAGAAGCCTTGACCAGGTGGGCTCTGTCTGGTCTATAGAAGTGCGGTTTGCACTCCGCACAGATCGGGCAGTCCCTGGTGATGGCTTTTACCTCCTCGTTGGAGAAAGGCAGGTTTTGGGCTCTGATATAGTGGACGAGCCGGGTGACCCCTGAGTGGTAGAGGTCATCGTGGATGGCTTTTAGGCGGCTGATTTGCGCGCTGGCGCATGTCCCGCAGGATAAGGCATCCGAGAGCTCGTTGAGCTTCCCGGGTCGATATTTGATATCGTAATTGTAGGTGGAGAGTTCATCCTCCACAGAAGAATTTTGTCATTTTTAATTTTGCCCCTTTGCGAGTTGTCGAACATGAAGGTGACCGACCGTTGGTCGGTAATGAGGGTGAACCTCCTACCTGTGAGGTAGTGCCTCCAGTGTCGGATAGCCTCCACGCTGGCTTGTGCTTCCTTCTCGACTGAGGAGTGTCGGAGTTCTGAAGCGGATAGGGTACGTGAGAAAAATGCAACGGGACGCCCTGCTTGGTTTAAAGTGGCTGCTAGCGCTACCTCTGAGGCGTCGCTCTCAACCTGAAAGGGAGTGGATTCATCCACCGCCCGCATGGCTACTTTGGCGATGTCGTCCCTGATGCAGCTGAAGGCCTGGCGCGCCTCAGCAGACAGGGGAAATAGTGTGGCCTTGAAGAGTGGGCGGGCTTTGTCCGCATATTGAGGGACCCACTGGGCGTAGTACGAAAGAGCCCCAAGCACCGTTTGAGGGCCTTGGGGCCATGGGGGAGGGGGAGTTCTAAGAGGGGGGCGCATGCGGTCCGGGTCTGGGCCCAGGACTCCGTTCCCCACGATATAGCCGAGGATGGCTAGTCTGTTTGTGCGGAACACGCATTTCTCCTTGTTATATGTAAGGTTTAATTTTTGGGCCGTCCGGAGAAAACGATAGAGGTTGGCGTCGTGGTCCTGCTGGTCATGGCCGCAGATGGTAACATTATCCAGATACGGAAACGTGGCCCGCAGCCCGTACTGGTCTACCATTCCGTCCATTGCTCGTTGGAACACCGAAAGCCCGTTAGTGACGCTGAAGGGAACCCGGAGGAAATGGAAGAGGCGGCCATCGGCCTCGAACGCCATGTAGTGGCGGTCCTCTGGGCGGATTGGGAGCTGGTGGTATGCAGACTTCAGATCCACCGTGGAAAATACCCGATATTGGGCGATCTGGTTTACCATGTCTGCAATTTTGGGGAGGGGATACGCGTCTAGGAGCATAAAGCAATTGATGGTCTGGCTATAATTGAAGACCATGCGGAATTTTCCCCCGGTCTTGACGACCACCACCTGAGCTCTCCAGGGACTGTTACTGGCCTCTATGATCCCCTCACTGAGCAGCCTTCGGACCTCCGTTCTGATAAATACCCTATCCTGCAGGCTGTACCGCCTGCTGCGGGTGGCTACCGGTTTGCAATCCAGGGTGAAGTTGGCGAATTGGAGGAGGGGGGGGCGATAAGCAGCGTGGTGAGGCTGCAGATTGTGAGTGGGGGCAGGGGCCCGCCGAAGCTGAGGGTGAGACTCTTGAGATTACATTGGAAATCCAAGCCTAAGAGGAGTGGCGCGCAGAGGTCGGGCAAGACATACAGTTTAAATTTGGAAAAGCTAGCGCCTCAAATCGTTAGCATTGCTGTAGTGCGGCCTTGGATTTGGATGGAATGGCAGCCCGAAGCGAGGGCGATAGTTTGGTTGACGGGATAAATAGGGTGGGAACAGCGTCTTACCAGCTCTGGGTGTATGAAGCTCTCTGTGTTCCCGGAGTCGAAGAGGCACGACGTGTTGTACCCGTTGATCTGGACATTCGTCATCGAATTTCTCAGATGCTTGGGGCGAGATTGGTCAAGGTTGACCGCGTTGAGTTGTGGGCCGCGTGGTGGGTGCCCAAGGGAGTCGAATTCTTCCGATCGGGCGTCCTGTCGAGTAGATGCCGCTGCGTTCTGGCGAGCTTGATGCAGGAACACTGCGCTGAGTTGCGGGCCATGTGGTGACTGCCCAGGGATGTCGTACTCCTCCGATGTGCTGTTTGAGTCTGGGGATGCAGCTAGGGCCCGTGGATCGCACGTGGAGGGTGGTGATGAAGGTGGCGTCCAAGATGGCGGCCCCCATGAATCGCACGTGGCCAGCCGCATGGTGGAGGATTGCCAAGATGGCGGCCCCCATGGATCGCACGTGACGGGAAGGGGTGGAGCCTGAGAGTAGGCCGCAGCGTTTCGGGCCCCACGGGCCTGCTGGTGCTGGGGGCGATGTTTTTGGACTGTTGGGGTGTTGAGGGCTGGGGCCCTTCTACCGAGGCACACTCTAGCATAGTGGCCTTTCTTCCCGAAGCTGCTGCAGGTCGCGGATTGGGCTGAGCAGTGCTGCCATGGGTGCTGGCTTTGTCCACAGAAGTGGCAGGCTGGAGCAGTTGAATAACTGGTTTGGGGAGCTGAATAGTGGCAGGCTGGAGCAGTTGAATAACTGGTTTGGCGAGCTGAGTAGCTGGCTGGGGGAGCTGAGTAATTATCTGGAGCAGCTGGATAGCTTGAGTAGTTGACTGGGACAGTAGGGCGACCGGCTGTGGCTGCGTGATAGCTGGGGGGCCTTGCGGCATAGGCTTGGGAGGTCCTCAGGTCGGGGGCCCATGCGGGGTTAGCGGGGTCCGCGGGAAACGAGTTGAGGCTGTGGAAGGAAACTTCCATTGTGATAGCAGCCTCTACGGTATTGTAATAGTCTCTGGCGTACATAGTTAGATTGAAGGCCCGCTACAAAAACATCCCGCACAGCAAGCTCCCTATGTTCGGCCATGGTTACAGCCTGGTAATTGTAGTCATTTGAGAGATTGTTCAACTCGCGTGCAAATTCAGCTTAAGTTTCAGTAGACCGTTGTCGGCGAGTCGTGAACACATGGCGGGCAAAGACCTCGTTCATGGGCCTAATATACATTTTGTCCAAAATCGCCAGCGCTGCGGTGTAGGAACCGGCTGGATTTAGTTGTGTAGAAATTCTGTGGCTTACCCTCGCATGCAGTAGGCTGAGCTTTTGTTCCTCTGTAGTTTCAGCGGTGCTGATCTCGGCCAGGTAGGCCTTAAAACATTTCAGCCATTGGCAGAAGGTTTCTTTCGCCTCTGCATCCTGCGGATCGAGTTCTAGACGTCCTGGTTTTAGAGCGGATTCCATGCTTTACTTCGGCAGCTTCTTAAGTGTATTAAATTGATGGAACCATCAATTCAGCGAACACGTGTAGTTGGATCTGAACAGAGGCTTTAATACACTTACAACAGAGCCAGCCTATACGTCGATGAACTCCAGATGACTGCAGGCTGGCTCTAAGGCACTGATCTTTATACATCGGTCCCAGGGGGAGGAGTCCTGGGCGAAGCCAAGGGAGGAG
Organism: Scyliorhinus canicula; assembly: GCF_902713615.1. Taxonomy (NCBI): domain Eukaryota; kingdom Metazoa; phylum Chordata; class Chondrichthyes; order Carcharhiniformes; family Scyliorhinidae; genus Scyliorhinus; species Scyliorhinus canicula. Next base: position 21,907,248 of record NC_052162.1, on the reverse strand, counting down.
CCCAGTACAAACTCTTGCGTACTCCCAGAGCGACTCCCCCTGGTGGTCGGATAGTGCAACTGCACTTACAATGGTGGATAGTGAACATATATACACGGAGTTATACTGGCAACTATATACAGCATTGATCTTACAACGGGTAGATAACGAACATATATACATGGAGTGATATTGGCAACTATATATAGTGTGAATCACATTCACCACATGTGGGTTTTACGGTAAGGCCCCTCTACTAGAGGTACGGGGGTAGATCCCTGCCTGCTGGCTCCGCCCAGTAGGTGGAGTATAAATGTGTGTGCTCACCGAGCTGCAGCCATTTCATCAGCTGCTGTCGGAGGCCACACATCTCTGTGTAATAAATTCTTGATTACATTCTACTCTTGTCTCGTCGTAATTGAGAGTGCATTAGGGTCCTCAGGTAGGGCGGGCATCAGTGGTGTTACTCCCTACCTGGGTGACCTGAGTGGTCGGTAAGAGTTTGTAGTTGTGTGAAAACTGGGCATAAAGACTGGGAGAACAGTGATCTGTTTTCCAATAAACTTGTGCCTTTAACTGTCATAGGGCATCATACCCTCGAATCAGAAGAGTAAGTATATGTCGGGCGACATGAATTAAAACCACGTAGTAGAAAAAAGAAGAAGGAAAAAGGCGGGCAGGCTCCATCAGAACTTGGGCACCTTAATACTTAGGCGGTTTCGCTTTCTCATCATCTGGTCACCTCAGGGTTCTGTACCAAACAGTGTTGTAAAAGCATTACCGAAACGAGGGTCAGTATCTGAATCATCACCATCTCCCGGTCGCCAGACTCGTGTCTGCCATTTCTGTGCCATGGCCACATGGGCCGTCGGATAATCCGAATAGTTGTGCCTTACTAGTCTGCAAGAGTTGTCGCGGTGCCAAAGAGGGGCTTGTTTGTTGTGAGGCGTAGGGGCGGTGGGAGCAGAGGGCAAGTTACTGTGGTCAGGCAGGGGCTGTAGCGGCGGCTGGGGGAGGGCATGTAGGGGGTCAAATATATCAAAGTCATGGTTCTGGGGGCTCGGGTGACTGGGGGCAGAGAGATCGCGCCAGTGTTCAGGGATAATAATCAAATCCAGGAGGCTCTCGCTGTCGTTGGTGTCAGGTTTGAGGTGAAAGTCTGTACCTGTGGGTGGAGGCAAGTTCGGGTCTGTAGGTGTAGACAAGGGATAAATGCTGGCATGGCTGGGGGAGGGTTGGCATAGGGGTCGGACTAGGCTGTCGATGGGCGGGGCGTAATTGTCTCCTATTGCCAGAGAGATGTGGTGGGAGTGGCTACATTAGGATCTGTAGACTTTGAGTTGGTTGATGTGGAACCAACCAGTTTTACCGTTGGGGTACGTTATCTTGTACACGGAGAGGCTCACTTTGTCGAAAATGTAGTAGGGGCCTGCAAATCTAGGGGAGAGGAAAAAACTGGGGCTGTAAAGTGAAACCATTACTTGCTGACCGACTGTGTACTGCACGGGGCAGACGGTTTTGTCAAAGCAGGCATTACTCTGCTTCCTTCTAGCGCCTAATCGGACAGCTGCAGCAAGTTGTGCCACTTTAATGTTATTTGTAACCTGCTTTCTCGTGGGTGAGGGCGGTTATTGTCGGGCTTGCCAAATCGAGGCCTAATAAATATTCAATACCTTTCATGGGCCGTCGGATCATGAGAGTGTGGGGGGCGGGGGGGGGTGGGGGGGGGGGGGGGGTGAAACCTGTGGAACTGGAAACGGTGTTCCGAATAAACATGAGAGGAAATGGGAGGACCGTGTCCCACGTGGTATTGTTCTGTTGCGCCATCTTCCTAATGGTCGCTTTTAAAGTTCAATTCATTCTCCTGACAATGCCACTGGATTGGGGGTGATATGCTATAAGGAATTTTTTGCCTGATCCCAAAAGTTGTTAAAACATTTTGCCTGACACTGCCCAGTGAAGTGGGAACCTTGGTCTGACTCAATGCTGCAGGGGAAACCCCAGCGTGTGAATATCTGTTCGGTCAAAATCTTAGCGGTGGCCTTTGCTGTGTTTGTCCTTGAGGGAAATGCTTCCACCCATTTAGTAAAGGTGTCAATTACAACCAGCACGTACTTGAAACCATTTCTGCAAGGGGGAAGGGGGCCAATGTAACCGAGTTGCAAATTTGTCCAAGGGCCATTCACAGGTCGGGTGTGACGTAATTGTCCTTTCTTTGAGTAACGTTCGGGATTGTTCTGTGCACAGATAAGGCAATTCTCGACATAATGAGTTACATCACTTTTTAATTCGGCCCACCAACACAAAGGTCTAAATGGGCAATGGTATTGTCTATCCTCTGATATCCGTGTTTGTCATGAAATTGGTAAATGAGCTGCTTTCTGTCCTGGGTGGGGACCACATAAATTCTGTTTATTAAAACTATGCCGTCCTGTACAGTCAGTGCGTCCTTCCATTTATCATAGGGGGCTGGGAAGTTGCCGTCTAAAACCCGTTTGAGGGTGCCATCTGCTTTTTGGGCTTGGGATAGATCCTCAATATTGGTCTGGGAAACCTGGACTGAGTGTATCGGTTCGCTTTCGGGGGGCTGCCAGAAGTGACCATGGCGGGATCCTGCTTTGGGTAAGGCGTCTGCCTTTACATTACCGTGTGGGGAGGAGCGATGATGGCTTCTTACTTTAATAATACCGTATGTGCGATCTGAGGCTGTCTTGAGAATGTGCTTTAACAACGCGGCATAGGGGTTTTCCATCGGCTGAAACAAGACCTCGAGATTCCCACAGGGGCAGGAATTCTATTAAGCTGTTGCACACATACAGGTTGTCCGAAAGGGGATTCCGATTGTCCGTACCCTCTACCACTGGGGAACCGCACGGCGGGTGGTGGTTGGGGGGTGTGGGGTGGGGGTTGGGGGGTGTGGGGTGGGGGGTTGCGGTGGCGAGGTCACGGTCGACAGAACCGAAAATTCCCACCAGCGGGAATGGTCAGAAAATCCCGTCCTTCATCTTAACATGTTGCCAAGGATTTATCATCCAGTTTACTTAGGAATTAAATTTTACTCGCCGAACTGTCTTACATTGACAATGATTATCTTAATATTTGCACAACTAAATGTCCACCAGGATCTGCATACACCACTGAGTGAATCATACTACCCGTTCTTCATAATTATCCAAAGAAGAAGTCAAGTGAGGTCACAATCAGCAATTCTTTATTAACCTTATAAACTTTGTTCACAGCAATTAAATTAAACATTGAGAAGAGAGATAATAGCAGAAAAAGTAAATTGACAAAATAAATAACAAAGGTTATGAAAGAAATTCAGTTATGTCCATGGGAGGATTATAAATTTACAGTCGAGATCAGTTTTGAAAATTGAGATGAATTGATGAGATTAGTTTTGGATTAGAGTTCGATAGTTGGTAAATTAACAGCATTAGTTAACCAAACTATTGAATAGTCCATTTACTTGTAGATTTTCTCTGCGTTGTCGGACTGCTTGACTGCCATCCATTCCTGGATGGGCTGAAATAATTCCCTCCAATGGAACACCGGGACTATCAGAGCTATTTGCCACGATTTTATCCCTGCATTCGCCACACTCGCAAACGGAGACGTGGGCATAAAATCAAGCAAGGCTTGGAAATCGAGAATCTTGCTGGTGAGATCTCGTTTTCCAATTCGTCCCGCCCCACTGCTGGTGATGGAACAGGGTTCCAGCCCAGGAAAGTCAGTCTTGTTGTCAATGCGGTGTCCCGAAAAGGTGAGTCAAAAGTAGTTTATTTCCGACTCACAGCTGGGAAATACGGTAACCAAGCAACAGTCCAAGTGCCAGCTGGGGCCATCCTGGAATTCCGGCTCCTTCCTGGGCAGCCTTTTATCCCGGGGATGTCTGAGTATCCAGGTTGGATCTTGAATCCTCCACTTTACATATCTCAGTGTTGCGTGATGTGTGTCCTGACGCTGGCCTCTGCTCCGTAGGTGATCTCAGTGCTCCCGTCCCACACTGCCCGTTCTCATGTCTTTATCCAGTACGATACCAGCCCAGCCTGTTTTATCACGGTCCCTGGAATCCACCAGGCTCCGTCTCCAAAGTTTCAGATGTGCACCGCGTCTCAGTCCTGCTTCCGTCTGCTTTGGTACTGCCTCTGAAGGTCTTATCTGCATCCTAGTTTCCTGCTAATATCAGGGAACATTAGGCTAAGGTGGGTTCTGAGTCTTCGGCCCATCAACAGTTCAGCCAGTGCCACTCCAGTCGTAACGTGTGATGTGGTCCGATAGCTAAACAGAAAACGTGCCAACCTCATCTCCACGGATCCCGTGGCCTGTTTCCTCATACCCTTCTTGAAAGTCTGTACTGTTTGTTCAACCAGACTATTTGAGGAAGGGTGGCATGGGGCATTGCAGATATGCTTCACCCTGTTTGTCTTCGTGAAGCGTGCAAATTTCACACTGGTGAACAGGATATCGTGCTCTCAAAAGCCCGCAGCTCTTTAGGCAGTTTCCCTTGCTGGCCCCTGTATGACGACATGGCGTAACTTTGCCAATACTGGATCGGTCTGCATCCAATTGAGCATTTGTGTGGCTGTGACCAGCAAGGTAGCCACAAAGTTTTCGATCTACATGATCTCGTCAGTCCTTGGTGGAGATTGAGGGGAGGGAGCATTTCAGCAACAGGAGCAAGCTCAGGGCATCCGCATTTGTGATCTGCATGCCCGGGCGATGCTCAAACATCTACTCATACGGCACTAAAAATAAGGCCCATCGCTATAGCCAGGCAGCTGCAATTGGTGGAATCGCCTTGCCCTCTTTCAACAATCTAAGCAATGGCTTGTGGTCCATTATGATGGTGAACCAACACCCATAGACACACTGGTGTAATTTCTTCACCACAAAGATGACTGCCAGACGTTCTTTCTCAATCTGGGCATAGTTGCACTCCGCAGCGGCCAAAGACTGCGGTGTATAGGCTATCGGTCTCTTCTATCTGTTATCCATGTGGCGGGAAAATGCCACCCCCTTTCCCTATGGAAAAGCATCACAAGTGACCAAAAGGGGCTTTGAGGACTCGTAATGGATCAACAACCCTGATGACGATAACCGCTGCTTCACCCTGGCGAAAGCTTCTCATTGCGGTACCCTCCACGCCAATTCTTGATGTTTCTTCTGTAGCACATGCAGTGATGCGAGGGTGGTTGCCAGTCAGGGATGAATTAACCATAACAATCCATGAGTCCTAAGAACGACAGCAATTCGGTCAGGTTTTCTGGCATGGGGGCTTGTTTAATTGCTTATACCTTCTCCTCTTCAGATGCAGGCCATCTTGGTCAACAGGAGCCTGTTGAGAGGTGACCTCTTTGGTGTGGAAATACATTTTACCCCCGTAAGGCAGACGCCTGTGTCGGAAAACTGGCGGAGGTCTTTGACAAAGTTGCTCAAGTGCTCTTTTAATAATAATAATCTTTATTGTCACATGTAGGCTTACACTGCAATAAAATTACTGTGAAAATCGCCTAGTCACCATATTCTGGTGCCTGTTCGGGTACCTGGGAGGAAACCGGAGCACCCGGAGGAAACCCACGCAGACAAAAGGAGAACCTGCAGACTCCGCACGGACATTGACCCAAGCCGGGAATCAAACTTGGGACCCTGGCGCTGTGAAGCAACAGTGTTAACGACTATGCTACCATGCCGCCCACTGACCAGGACCGCCACTCACCGTAGTCCTTGGAGGATGTTCTCCATGACATTCTGGAAAATAGCTCAAGCCGAGGTCACTCCGAATGGCAACCTTGCATATTCATAGAGGCCTCTGTGGGTATTATTGGGAATGACTTTTCATGAACCCGCATCTAGCTCCAATTGGAGGTATGCATGACTCTTACTGAGTTTCGGAAAAGAGTTCAAATTCTGGATTCCCATCCTGATCTTTTTGAACGTTTGCCGCCCTATCACTGAGAATGCAGCCCATTTCTAGTGGGTGATCATTCACCTGCACAGTGAATTTGATGGGGGTGACCTGCAGTGTGGCGATGCAATTCAACTGCATGCACTCATCCTCGCCGGGCTGCTGTGGTGGAGAGTGCTAACTCTAGGTGAGCGCCTCCCAGGATCTGGATGATGTGCTTGTTGGGTGACCTGGTGTTGCCAGTTCCTGCAGTTTCTTGGACCATAGGTGCCGCACCTCTGTGGGTTCTGCTCCAGTGGTTCTGGGGACTGTCTCACCCAGCTGCAGGGGCCCTCGACTGATGGCCCAGACTCTGATGGTGTTCAGTAATGGACAGGGTCCCAGAGGTCGTGTTTGTCTGAATGGGCAGTGTCCTATGCTATACACCTCCATCCCCAACGTATTCTGTAGCTCCTTGACCCGTTTCTCTGCGCTCTTCCATGAGAGGGAGATCTCGATACCCCTGTTTAGGTCCAATGACAGTTCGATCCGCAATTTCTGCTGGGTCGCCAAGTTGTTTGCGCCGCATACAAGGTGGTCTTGTAGCATCTCGGGTAGGCATGGCCCATAGTGGCACTGTTGCACCAGTTTGTGTAATCATGCCAGAAACTCAGGCAGCATGGTGGAACGGTGGTTAGCACTGCTGCCTCACAGCTCCAGGGACCTGGGTTCGATTCTGGCCTCAGACGACTGTTTGTGTGGAGTCTGCACTCTTTTCCTGTTTCTGCGTGGGTTTCCTCCAGGTGCTGTAGTTTCCTCCCACAGCCCAAAGATGTGCAGGTTAGGTGGAGTGGCCATGCTAAATTGCCCCTTGGTGTCCGAAAGGTTGGTGGGGTTACGGGGATAGGGTGGAGGTGTGGGCTTAAGTAGGGTTCTCCTTCCAAGGGCCGGTGCAGATGCGATGGGCCGAATGGATTCCTTCTGCATTGTAGGGATTCTATGGGCTGGATTCTCCCGAGCCACCCGCTGGAAGAATGCCACAGGCAGGTGAGGCCAGAGAATCCAGCCCTATGATTCTATTCTATGATTCTAACAGACTCCCTTGGTGTTCTCTAGCCATATTAAATTGGTATCTTTGGACAATGACCGATAGCTTGGGGTTGTAGCGGTTTGTCACCAATTCTTCAAACATCTTGGGGCCTGTGGCCGCAGGGTATGTTAGGTCCAACTGGAGGTATGCATGACTCTTATCGAGTTTCGGAAAAGAGTTCAAATTCTGGATTCCTATCCTCATCTTTTTGAACGTTTGCCGCCCTATCTCTGAGAATGCAGCCCATTTCTAGTGGGTGATCATTCACCTGCACAGTGAATTTGATGGGGGCGACCTGCGGTGTGGCGATGCAATTCAACTGAAATGAAAAATGAAAATCGCTTATTGTCACGAGTAGGCTTCAAATGAAACAGGCTAAGTAACAGCCAGGGCCATTCTGAGGTGCCAACTTCTTACACGCCCCCAGCACTGTCTGCAGATTATTTTGGCAGAGTGCAGAAGGATCTGGAGAGAAAATCTGGCCAAACGGCCTGCGAGCTGCACATCGGATTTCTCGGCTCGGCCAGCTCCCTGCACAGAGAATGGAAAATTCCACCCATTGTCTTTGGGCATGTCCCAAATCCCGTTTCCTAGCTGTTAATTCCCTTCGCTCCCTGGCCACTGTCTGATGCTCCAACATTGATGCCCTATTCGACCTGAAACCGAACATTCGGCCTCATACCTTGTCCCCCACCAAGAGTGCCCAATTCTCCTTCTGTAACATTTCCCGGGCTCTGGCCCACTGCCACCCACCTGCTGCTGACACTCTCCCCCATACCTTTGCCATCTCCCAACTCAATTATTCCAATGCTCTCCCGGTCTGCCTCCCACTTGCCACGACACAAATCTGAGCACAAAATCTCTTCAGCACTGCTGACCAAAAGCAAACACACACATCCTCCAGGGTTTAGGCTACAGTCTTCCATTATGCTTGCTGAATTCAAGCCTGCTGGCGCCTCATTAATACCAGGTCTAGGTGGGAGTCAGGCTTGGTGTCCCTAAATAAGGCCTTAAACTTTCCCAGGCTTCACTTTGGCAAGCTGTTACCCAAGGTAAGGGAAGATGATCGGGTAGTGGCGTTGCTGCTAGATATTAATTTGGAGTCACAGGGTAATACAGGGAATTGTAGAAGGATCACTTAGATATGAAAGATTAACTCTGTTTCTCTCTGCAGGTGCTGCCAGACCTATTGAGTTTATCCAGCATTTTCTGTCTCTATTTCCAATTTCCAGCATCTGCAGTATTTTGCTTTTAACACTCTGGGCACATGGAATCTAGAATTTAAATGACCATTAAACCATTGTCCATTGTCATAAAATCCCATCTGGTTCCCTTTGGGGAAGGAAATCTGCTGTCCTTACCTGGTCTGGCCTACATGTGACTCTAGATCCAGAGAAATGTGATTGACTCTCAAAAATGCCTTCTGAAATGGCCCAGCAAGCAATTCAGTTCAAGGGCAATTAGGACTGGGCAATAAATGCTGGCCCAGCCAGAGACACCCACATAAATAAATAAAAAATGAAATGAAACCACGACCTTTGTAGTCTCACATATAATATTCACCATTCACAAATAATTCACCATTTTATCGAAAATGTTAATTCTGTGAAAGCTTACATGGAAACATGCAAAGATACAAAATAGAAGCAGGAGGAGGCCATTCAGCCCTTCGAGTCTGCTGCGCCATTCATTACGATCATGGCTGATCATAAAATTCAGTACCCTGACCCGGCCTTCTCCCCCCCCCCCCCCCCCATAATGCATGAGCTATGTCTAATTCCTTCTTGAAATTATACAACATTTTTGCCTCAACTGCTTCCTGTGGTAGTGAATTCCACAGAATCACCACTCTCCGGGTGAAGACATTTCTCCTCACCTCAGTCCTAAAAGGTTTACCCCGATGTCACTCCGACTGGCAACCTTGCATATTCATAGAGGCCTCTGTGGGTATTATTGGGAACAAATTTTTATGAACCTGCGTCTAGCTCCAACTGGAGGTATGCATGACTCTTATCGAGTTTCGGAAAAGAGTTCAAATTCTGGATTCCTATCCTCATCTTTTTGAACGTTTGCCGCCCTATCTTTTAGAACGCAGCCCATTTCTAGTGGGTGATCATTCACCTGCACAGTGAATTTGATGGGGGCGACCTGCGGTGTGGCGATGCAATTCAACTGAAATGAAAAATGAAAATCGCTTATTGTCACGAGTAGGCTTCAAATGAAGTTACTGTGAAAAGCCCCTAGTCGCCACATTCCGGCACCTGTTCGGGGAGGCTGTTACGCCTCCTGCATGCACTCATCCTCGTCGGGCTGCTGTGGTGGAGAGTGCTGGCTCTAGGTGAGCGCCTCCCAGGGATCAAACTATGACCCCCTCGTTCTGGACTCCCCCACCATCAGGAACATTCTTTCTGAATCAACGCTGTCTAATCCTGTTAGAATTTTATAAATTTCTGTGAGATCCCTCTCACTCTTCTAAACTCCAATGAATACAATCCTAACTGAATTAATCTATCCTCATATGTCAGTCCTGCCATCCCTTTAACTTTACACAGTAATCTGCTGTGTGAGACTTTGTCAAAAACTTCCTGAAAGTTAAAATAAACCACATCCACCTGTTCTCCCTGGTAAACGCTATTAGTTACATCCTCAAAGAATTCCAGTAGATTTGTCAAGCATGATTTCCCTTTCATAAATCCATGCTGACTTTATCTTATTTTGCTTTCCAAATGCTGTGCTATGGAATCCTTGATAATGGACTCTAGCAACTGCCCCACGACTGATGTTAGACTCACTGGTTTATAGTTCCCAGTTTTCTCTCTAACTCCCTTTTTGAATAGCCGGGTTAGATGAGCAACCCTCCAAACTATAGGAACAATTCCAGAGACCAAATAATTTTGGAAAATGGCCTCCAACGGATCTACTATTTCTAGGGCCACTTCATCAAGCACTCTCGGATGAAGATTATCAGGCCCTGGAGATTTATTAGCCTTTAGTTCCATCAATTTCCCCCAAACCATTTCTCTACTAATACTGATTTCCTTCAGTTCCTCACCAAACTTATGTTTCTCAGAACTTCTGATGCATCATTCATGTCTTCCTTTGTGAAGACAGAGCAAACTACAAATTTAGTTCCTCAGCCATTTCTTTATTTCCCGTTATGGATTCCCCTACATCTGACTGTAAGGGGACATTTGTTTTTGTCAATCTTTTTCTCTTTACATACCTATAGAAATGTTTACAATCAGTTTTTATGTTCCCCACTCGCTTACTTTCACAACTCTATTTTCCCCTTCTTAATCAACCCCTTGGTCTGCCTTTGCTGAATTTTAAACTGCTTCCAATCCTCAGGTCTATTGCTTTTTCTTGCCAATTTGTATGCTTCTTCTTTGAACCTAGTCCTATCCTTAATTTCCCTTGTAAGCCATGGTTTCACCACAGTTCCCTTTCCACCCTTATGCCAAATAGGAATGAACAAATTTTGAAGTTCACCTATTAATTTCTTGAATGCCTGCCATTGCCTGTCCACTGTCCTTCCTTTCAGTAATGTTTCTCAGTCCATCATAGCCAACTCATGCCTCATGCCATCATAGTTACCTTTATTGAGATTCAGGATCCTGGCCTCAGAATCAACTACCTCCAATCCACCTTGATAAAGAATCTATCATATTATGGTCACTCATCCTCAAGGGTTCTCTCACAATCAGATTGCCAACTGATCCATTCTCATTGTACAGCACCCAGTCAAAGGTGGCTGGTTCCTTTGTTGGTTCCTCAACAGTCTGGTCCAGAAAACCATCCTGTAAACACTCCAGAAATTCTTCCTCTATTGTACTGTGTGATTTGACTCACCAAATCTATATGCAGATTAAAGTCACCCATAATCGCTGATATTTCTTTACGACATGCATCTGTGATTTCCTGTTTAATGCTATTTCCAACATTTCCACTGCAATTTGATGGTCTGTCGACTGCTGCCGTGAATGTCTTTTACCTCTTGGTGTTTCTTAACTTGACCCAGACAGATTCCACATCGTCTCTGCTAATATTGTATCAATATTGCAGCATGGTAGCATTGTGGATAGCACAATCGCTTCACAGCTCCAGGGTCACAGGTTCTTTTCCGGCTTGGGTCACTGTCTGTGCGGAGTCTGCACATCCTCCCCGTGTGTGCATGGGTTTCCTCCGGGTGCTCTGGTTTCCTCCCACAGTCCAAAGATGTACAGGTTAAGTGGATTGGCCATGATAAATTGCCCTTAGTGTCCAAAATTGCCGTTAGTGTTGGTTGGGGTTACTGGGTTATGGGGTAGGGTGGAGGTGTTGACCTTGGGTAGGGTGCTCTTCCCAAGAGCCGGTGCAGACTTAATGGGCTGAATGGCGTCCTTCTGCACTGTAAATTCTATTAATCAACCATGCAACTCCACCATCTTTTGCTTGCTGTCTGTCCTTCCTAATCGCTGAATAGCCCTCAATGTTTAGTTCCCATCCTTGATCACCTCGGAGCCATGTATCCATACTCCCAATTATATCATATCCGTGTACCTCTATCTGCGTTGCTAATTCATCCATTTTACTTTGAATGCTCTGAGCGTTCAGATACCAAAACTTATTGCTAGTTCTTTTAATGTTCCTTGACCCTTTTCTACTATTTTTTCTGTGTCCTTATCTGATTCTGGCCCTTGATTGCTCTGCCTGCCACTTTTTGAATTCTCTTTGCTGTCTTTGTCTCCTGTTCTTGATTTCCCCCCCTGCTCTAAATCCTTTCGTAGTTTCCCAACGCCCTGCCTTATCAGTTGAAACAAACAAGCCCTTCCTTCAAATAGCAAGCAGAGCTGACATAAAGACCGTAAGAGTCCTAAAGCTGATCTGCTCATATTTCTGTCCTGGCGTTTCATTATTTTCATGTGGAAAGCAGCAAATGAGCTCACAACGGCGCCATTTAACTCAGCGGGCTCCCTGCGTGGAAAACAGTACCCGCCCCTCATCATTTCCCAACATTGTCGGATGCCTGAGAATGACACTGAGGCAAGCTGGCAGTCGGCACTGAGACCTCCCTGGAAAATGTTGCCGAGCGAAACTATTCCAAAGGGAAGTTTGCTGAGCACAGAACTCTGCACAAACACCTCGAGGAAATCTGCTGGCAGAGACTTCAGAGCGTCTGCGACTACTTCCAGATTCAGAAAATAAGCATGACACATCATCTGGCAGGGAGCTTGTGTTTGGGATCAAATAATATGTTGCCTCAGTGTTTGGGTTTCCCTGGTATTTTCTTCTCGTCTTTCATCTTTCACGGCGGCCTCAATCTCGCATTCCAAGGCTCTCACATATTTATATATTTGTGCGGTCAGTAATGTTTTTGTTGACTTTTTATGATATTCTGATGGAAGACACAGTGCACTGCCACGAGAAACAACACCCATTGATCCTGCCAATGATCAGCGCAGAGCAGGCATTGTCCCTTTGATTGACCATTTAGATTCAAAAGCTACTTTATGGCCCGGTTTACACCCCTCCAGCCCTGTATGCAATTCTTCATTGTGCGGAACAGTTTCTTTAAGTGCTTACTGATTGCATGGCATTTTTCATTGTTAATTGAACTCCAGATGATCTTCTGATAGGAGTAAGCACATTATAGCAATTGCACTCCAAGGTCAGTCTCGTAATGCTTCTGTTATTCTTTGACGGGAATATTTTAGAGGCTCTGGAAATAAAAGCAACTGGAGATTTCCACATTAATTTGAGTTTTTCTTCAGATATGACACTGACCTGCCTTCATTATCTCACCGGAGAGGCCATTTTTCATGAGAGAGTGTGCATGCCAAGACTCTAATTAGCTGACACAGTGGATGACACAAGCACACCCAGTAGTGTCCTTGTGTGATATTCACATGTGTACTTTGACAGAGAACCCCATTGGGTGGGATTTTCCAGCCCCACCTGCCTCATAATTGGAAATGCCCGCCCAAGGTCATGGGACCTTTTACTTGTCCATCAAATTCCCTGTCCCGCTCGTGAAGATTCCCGTGGTGGGCCGGACCAGAAGATTTCGACCATTGTTACTACTCAGGAACTGCAGTTGATGCTTTTCTTCCCCTTGTCCAGGGGTACCAATGACAGTTGCCATATGCCGAACTACACTGCAGCTGGAATCAGCTAATTACAGACCAAAGAGGATTCAAGACCCTAAATATGATTTATCTACTTTGCTCTCTTTCTTCAGAACATGGAACATAGAACAGGACAGCACAGTACAGGCCCTTCAGCTCACAATGTTGTGCCGATCATTTATCCTAATCTAAGATCAACCTAACCTACACCCCTTCAATTTACTGCTGTCCATGTGCCTGTCCAAGAGTCGCTTAAATGTCCCTAATGACTCTGACTCCACCACCTCTACTGGCAGTGCATTGCACGCACCCACCAGTCTCTGTGTAAAGAACCTACCTCTGACATCTCCCTTACCTTCCTCAAATCACCTTAAAATTATGTCCCCTCGAGACAGCCAGTTCTGCCCTGGGAAAAGTCTCTGGCTATCCAGTTTATCCGTGCCTCTCATCACCTTGTACATCTCTATCAAGTCACCTCTCTTCCTTCTTCGCTCCAGTGAGAAAAGCCCTAGGTCCCTCAACCTTTTTTCATAAGACTTGCCCTCCAGTCCAGGCAGCGTCCTGGTAAATCTCTCCTGCACCCTTTCCAAAGCATCCACATCCTTCCTATAATGAGGCGACCAGAACTAGACACAATATTCCAAGTATGGTCTAACCAGGGTTTTATAAAGCTGCAGCAAAACCTCACGGCTCTTGAACTCAATCCCCCTGTTAATGAAAGCCAACACACCATATGCCTTCTTAACAACTCTATCAACCTGAGTGGCAACTTTGAGGGATCTATGTCTGTGGACCCCAAGATCCCTCTGTTCCTCCACACTTCCAAGAATCCTGCCTTTAACCCTGTACTCAGCATTCAAATTTGACCTTCCAAAATGAATCACTTCACATTTATCTCAGTTGAACTCTATCTGCCACTTCTCAGCCCAGCTCTGCATCCTGTCAATGTCCTGCTGTAACCTGCAACAAACCTCAACACTATCTACAACTCCACCAGCCTTCGTGTCATCGGCAAACTTATTAACCCACCCTTCCACTTCCTCTTCCAAATCATTTATAAAAACCACAAAGGGCAGAGGTCTCAGAACAGATCCCTACGGGACACCACTGGTCACCAACCGCTAGGCAGAATACTTTCCATCCACTACCGCTCGCTGTCTTCTTTCAGCCAGCCAATTCTGTATCCAGGCAGCCAAATTTCCCTGTATTCCATGCCCCCTAACTTTCTGAATGAGTCTACTCTGGGGAACGTTATCAAATGCCTTGCTGAAATCCATATACACCACATCCACTGCCCGACCTTCAACAATGTGTCTCGTCACATTCTCAAAGAATTCAATGAGGCTTGTGAGGACTAACCTGCCCCTCACAAAGCCATGCTGACTATCTGTAATCAAACTATGTTTTTCTAAATAATCATAAATCCTATCTCTCAGAATCGGCTCTTTCCAGGAGCCGGTGCAGGCTCGATGGGCCGAATGGCCTTCTTCTGCACTGTAAATTCTATGATATACTATGATAATCCTTTCCAATATTTTGCTCACCATAGACGTAAAACTGATGGGTCTGTAATTCCCAGGGATTTCCCTATTCCCTTTCTTGAACAGGGGAACAACATTTGCCTCCCTCCAATCATCCGGTACTACTCCAGTGGAGAGTGAGGACGCAAAGATCATCGCCAACGGCGCAGCAATCTCCTCCCTCACTTCCCGTAGTTACCTTGGGTATATCCCGTCAGGCCCAGGGGACTTATCTATCCTGATGCTTTTCAAAATTTCCAGCACATCCTCCTTCTTAATATCAACCTGTTTGAGCCTATTAACCTGGTTCACACTGTTCTCATGGGCAACAAGGTCCCTCTCTCTAGTGAATACTGAAGCACAAAATTCATTTAGGGCCTCCCCCATCTCCTCAGACTCTAGGCACATGGTCCCTCCACTATTCCTGATCGGTCCTACTCTCTCTCTGATCACCTCTTATTTCTCACAGAAGTGTAGAACGCCTTGGGGTTTTCCCTAATCTTTCCTGCCAGGGCTTTTTCATGCCCCCTTCTAACTCTCCTAAGTCCATTATTGAGTTCCTTCCTGACTACCTAGTCACCCTCTAGAGCTGTGCCAGATCCTTGCTTCCTCAACCTTATGTAAGCTTCCTTCTTCCTCTTGACTAGAAGCTCCATTTCTCTTGTCATCCAAGGCTCCTTCACCTTACCATTCCTTTCCCGTCTCAGTGGGACAAAACTATCCTGCACTCGCAGCAAGTGTTCCTTAAACAACCCCCACATTATTGTTGTGCATTGAAAATGAAATGAAATGAAAATCGCTTATTGTTACGAGTAGGCTTCAATGAAGTTACTGTGAAAAGCCCCTAGTCGCCACATTCCGGCGCCTGTCCGGGGAGGCTGGTACGGGAATCGAACCGTGCTGCCGGCCTGCTTGGTCTGCTTTAAAAGCCAGCGATTTAGCCGAGTGAGCTAAACCAGCCCCTAGTGAGCTAAACCAGCCCCTAGTGAGCTAAACCAGCCCCTTAGTGAGCTAAACCAGCTAAACCATTTCCCCAAGAACAACTGTTCCCACTTTATGCTCCTCAGCTCCTGTCTAATAGCAGTATAATTTCCCCTCCCCCAATTAAATACCTTCCCATACTGTCTGTTCCTATCCCTCTCCATGACTATGGTAAAGGTCAAGGAGTTGTGGTCACTGTCGCCAAAATGCACTCCCATCGAGACATCTGACACCTGGCCTGGTTCGTTGCCAAGCACCAAATCCAATGTGGCCTCCCTCCTAGTCAGCCTATCTACATATTGAGTCAGGAATCCTTCCTGTACACACCTGACAAAATCCAGCCCCTACCTGGGAAACCCATTCACCACGAATCCCACAGGGAGATCAATGATGGCTTCCCCATGGTCCTCGTGGGGGTGTTGACAGATTCTATGATAAACTGCTTGTGGTCATATGCAACACTGTAGATACACAAGGGGTTAATGTAAATACACGTAGACGAGCTAGACACTAGAGGGAACACCAGAGACATGACACACAGACACTCAAACAATAGGTCAGTAAGATAGGACACGACCAATGGGCATTCACGATACACACAGAGGTGACACTACCACAGGGGGGCATTACACCAACCCCTATATAAAGGACACAGCACACATAATCTTCCTCTTTCCAGTGGAGACACTCAGTGAGTACAGACACAAGGTTGATTTAACATCACATCCACCACCTGGATTGTAGCAGACTGGTTCGTCAGTCTGAGTAGCTAAAGAAGGATTAACAGTAGTGGCGAATCTGAGTAGGAGAATTGTAAATAGTTTAATAAACGTGTTGAAGTTATCTCCACGTCTGAACCTTCCTTTGTCAGAGTGAATATCAAGGAAGCAGCTTATGCTACGTCACGAGCATAACAAGACATGGTACCAGTGAGTGACTGTCTCAATCCGTATAGTTACAACTCAGCAAACAGTGACAACCAGCAACAACAGTCAGGCAAGATGATGATCGAGATTCCAGTTCCACAGCGGCTCAAGTGCCACGGCAAACTCCGCGAAAACTGGCTGGCATTCCGGCAAAGGTTTGAGATCTTCCTGGTAGCAGCCGACCTACAAGACGTGGCCGATGTTGAAAAGACAGATCTTCTGCTCACCATCGCCGGTGCCAGAGCAGAAGAAATCTTTAAAACATTCAAGTTCTCCAAAGGGTAAGACAGGAGCGACTTCCAGGCAGTCCTGGACAAATTTGGTAAATACTGTGAGGAAAACACAAACAAACCAAAAGAAAACAGTAAGAGACACGCCAGTACTCACCACGAGGCCGAGATCCCGGAGCAGAGAACTACAATTTTGATCGGTGGCCATCTTAGTAAAGGTACTGCACACGCGCAGTTGCGCGAGAAGCGCACTGAACGGGAAGGTCCGTTTGCGCATGCACGAGAAGCCGCGCATGCGCAATTGCGAAAAAGACCCCAAGTACAGGAACAGTGATATGCGCATGTGCAATCGCTTCCTACGACCGACGTCACACGCTTCATGACATCAGAGGCCCCTGACCACCCCCTCTTAAAGGGGAAAAGTCCCAAAACACGGAAATCATTTCTTAAAGCCGTAAAACTAGATTCTTTCACCTGGAACGACAGCACAATGCCTGACATTCGACCAGTAGCTGAAAGTAACCTCCGCAGAACCCTGCAACAAGCAGTTAGCACCGCCCAAAGCGATGATGCAGTCCTTGAAGACTATGGCTCAGACCTTGAATTCTTCTTTGGACATCGCGAGCCCAATGCCAGCTCTGACACAAAACATGATGATATGGTCCTAGAAGACAACGACTCAGACAAAGCTTTCACCTTGGGAGGCTACCCCAGTACCAAATCCGAACTACAACTAGACATGTTGTACATTCAAGACCCCAATGACGAGTTCTTCGGATTTGAGGATCTTCAGCCCAGCATGTATGACATCCCGACTCGTTAATGCAGGATTATGCTGTGGCCTGACACCAAGACACAGAGAGTGGTACAAGCCCACAGAGAGCGGCCTGCTGCCACACAGAGAATGGTCCACACACCACAAAGGGTCCCAGCCTCTACACAGGAAGTGATGAAAGACTCAACAACGAGGCAACTGCACGGCTCCACACAAGAAGTGACTCCAATGACACAAGCCTCCACAGTGAGCTCATGGACAGACTCCACAATTGAAGAAACGCAAGACTCCAAAGCGCAGTCCTTGCATGAACAAGATCATGAGGGTCTAGCAGCAGACGATGCAAGTCTGCCATGCTCAAGTGAACAACAGCAAGACTATGACAGTCTGCCATGCTCAAGTGCACAGCAAGAAGATTATGACAGTCTACCATGCTCCAGTGAACAACAAAGTGACTATGACAGTCCACCCACATTGTTTGAGCCACCAGAAGAAGACTCTGACAGTCTACCCAGCCCAAGTGAACAACAAGAAGCTACTGCGGCTCTACCCACTGTATGTGAGACAAGTGACGACAGCATCCCACTTCCCATACAAGATGTGCAATGTGACAGACCTCAGCTAGTGTGTACAGAGGCACTAGACAATCACAGTGAGACCACTGGTGACTCCGGTGACACCACATTACTTCAAACCTCATTCGCTCGTGCCTCTCCACAAGCAAATGCATTCCTGAATGTTTTGACTCCAGATGTGGAGCATCAAGAAACCTCAGCTGACTCCAGTGAACCTGCTATGACTCCAGATGGGGAGTCAAACCAACACTGACTCAGGGGAAACAGACCAGACTCCAGATGGGGAGCAACCAAACTCCAAAGCTGATTCAAGTAAGCCGGACATGACTCCAGACGGGGAGCACCGCAAACTCAGTGACGGCATGCTCAAGGTGACAGCAGATACCACAAAGCACGCTGACACGAGTAACTGTGAAGGACTCGTGTTGTCCATAGAGTGTGGTCCTTGAGCACAGCGAACACAACAGAACCATCCAACACAACATCACAACCTATGAAAACCATATAAAAGACGACACGACGCGTACCAAAGACAACATCGTCGACAGCAAGCACGACAAAGACTACACCAATGGAACTACGCCTGGTACGACATGGTGTAACTCTGCCCATGAGGGGCACTGTTACTGCTCAGCTCAGTACAATGACATACCATGGCAGGACAATGCATCTTCATGCTGCACTACCAACAGGCAACCTGGCTTTCAGGACAGATGCCATCCAACATCACTACCACAAGCATCGGAAGAAAAAAAGACTCCAAATCAGACAACTAAGTGATTTGACCACCTCTTGGTTCCTTATGCACAGGGACACTGATGGCGTTTACAAGGACATGCCACCATCAAAATCACCAACTCACCAACCCGATAAGAAAGACATTCGACCATGATAATTGATGGGTTTTGGACTTATACATATGAGTTGGACTTATTGTTTAATGACTGTTCTAATAACTTGTACAGAGCATCGCTTATCTACCTGTTTTTTTTGTTCAATTTTCTTTAAGTGTACAGAAAATATGTAACATGAATAAAGGGGGGATATGGTGATATGCATCACTGTAGATACGCAAGGGGTTAATGTAAGTACACATAGACTAGCTAGACACTAGAGGGAGCACCAGAGACAGGGTTGATTCAACATCACACCCACCACCTGGATTGTAGCAGACTGGTTTGTCAGTCTGAGTATCTATAGAAGGATTAACAGTAGTGGCGAATCCGAGTAGGAGAATTGTAAATAGTTTAATAAGCATGTTGAAGTTATCTCCACGTATGAACCTTCCTTTGTCAGAGTGAACATCAAGGAAGCAGCTTGTGCTACACCAAGAGCATAACAAGACACTGCTAAAATGAAGACAAAAGGCACAATTTTGTCAGGGAACGCTGATTACATAGGATCAAAGATTACATCACTGTGCATATGGTGCATTAAAGAATCACATAGCTGTTGTGTGTGGCACACACATTGGTTGTTTGTGGGATATGGATGCCATGAACACAGTCAACAGTTTGGAGGTAACTAAGAGCTGAAGCAAATGTCTGTTCTATTACTGGCGCAAGCATTGTGCCAACTTCTGTGTTAGAGCAAGCATGCAGTTATTGGCTTCACGGTATATGCGTGAAGCAGCTGGGACTCAATGTTTATATCAGACGCATGATACGAAGATGGTAAAGGTGTTAGCGTTCGCCTATTGTACAATGTTTATGAACAGGGATGAACAGAAACAAACCCAGGCCAAACAGTGCCAGCTGGGAATTGGATTTTGTTCATTTTTACAAGAGAAAAACATTGAGAATTCTGAAAACCTGTATTCAAGTACTTGTTGTACTTGAATCAACAAGTACTGGCATATTTCATACGTCTAGCAGCATCTGTACAGAAAGGAATGGAGTTAATAGTCTGTAATTTCAGAACCCTGGTATGTCATAACTGGGGGCTACTACAAAGATGTGCTGCTGTAAGACCCGCCCCGAAAGTCCCAGTAAGGATTCCTGGGCAGTTCAAACTTCCACTGGGCAATGCCGTGCACGGTAACCCTCTGAAACTGCCATCTAAATTGCAAACTTCAGATGGTCCACCTGTCTTACAGTAATAGTTACACAGCGCACTTGGCCCCCATCCCCTCACTGACCACCCCTTAGCAATCACCGTGATAAAAACTTGTTCCACCCCCCACAATCCCAAACATTCTCAATGGCCACCACTGGCACTGCCCCCTGGCACTGCCTGGGCATGGCCCTCTTCCCTCAGTGGGGGTTGTACTTAACTCATACCCCCGGTGGAGACTATTTGCCAGTTCCCTGTTGGTCCAAAGTTGGGGGGTGTTTGGGAATATCCTTGTGCGGGGGTATGAAGCCGGCTGATGATATTTAATTGGATGGTAATGGAGTTAGTGATCTTTAAGGCAAGAACCCCAATACGTCAATGGCGGGGTTTGGTTGGGGGTGGGGGGAGGCGGAGAAAAAGCCAACAGGAAATCCTGCCTTTGTAAAAACTGTTCCGGGACTTCTGTTGGATTCTCCACCCCCACCAGATTTCACGCTCACCGATAACAAGGTGGGGAAAATTCCCCCCGTCGTGTTTTAGGGGCAGTGAATGAAATGATGTTATATAAAATGTCTATGGCATTTAATAATGTTTGACATACACCACACCCACTGACACATCCTTGGCACAGTCACAGATCTGTTTATGAGTGGGCTGTAGTCAGCTGGAGTGTGTTACAATTAGCTGCATCGGGAGGGGAATGGTGGGGGTGGGAACGGGAGTTTCAATCAGGGATCCAAATCCTGATTGTTGTCCAATGTCTACTCAGTGTCACATTTAAGGGACACGGGTTAAGGGACGGGATCAGTCTCAGATCCTGTATTAAATGTGGGTTGCATGTGTCTCACTGCCATATTATGAACAAGTGTTGCAAACTCTGGATAAAATTATATGCTCTGTACAGGAACTAACACTGACACTCATAAGCTGTACAGCAAAAAGCAGGAGTGAGTTATCCTTTCTCCCTAGTCTGCGCTGTATATGTGCAAATTCATGCCAAGCTGCACTAGTCATACAGAACCAGATGGGCCTTCAATGAATCATGCACTACAATCCTTCGGTCCTTCTCAAGCTTAAAAGCATTTTGCACACAAAATGGCAATGTTTGCGATGTCATATCCTAAGTGCATTATGCCACATATGTCTGTATTAAGAGTTATTTGGCAACCATGGGCACATCACCCCATATAGGTCCATTTGCAAGCTATTTTTACAGCCACACAATATATTTGCAAAATCTATAAATATTTCCCCAGTACCTTCATCTGATGAAAATGAACAGTAGAAGTTCTAATACGGACCACAGACGGTGGGGCTTTATGGCCTTTCTCACTGGCAGGATTTTCCACTCCCACCCACGTCAATGGACAATAGAATGGCTTCTCACAAAATACGGCCTGCGCCATCGCGACAGGTCTGTAAATTTCTGCCCACAACATTCACCCTGTTACCAGACCTCACAAAGACTCTTTATCATTGGTAGTTAGTTTCACTCCATGCAAATTGCAACTAATTTCTTACCAAGTTTGCACATCAATCCCACCAGGGATATTCTTTATGTAGTGTTTTATCAAAGAGGTTTTAAAAGTTTAGAAATACAATGGCCATAATTTCATGCTCCCTGGCCTATCCCCCGAGACCCCCATCACCCACCTCGTGATCCCTTCAGCCGTTCCCTACCTTCCCCGTCCAGGAACCTCTGCCATTTACCTGTCGTTCCCGTCCCAGCACTTAGTTCCAGGCAGCTCACTGCTGTGCTTCTTATGGCCATTGCAGCGCTGTGCCTGGAGGGACCAATCTGATTAGTGGGCACCTCTCCAAGCTGGGACACCCTCTCAAGTGAGGGTGTAGGTCCCACCTTATGCAATCAACACTCGTTAGAGCGTTATATCCAGCACAGAAGCGCAGTGGGTAGCACTGTTTCTTCACAGCTCCACGGTCCCAGGTTCGATTCCCGGCTTGGGTCACTGTCTGTGTGGGATCTGCACGTTCTCCCCGTGCCTGCGTGGATTTCCTCTGGGGGCTCCGGTTTCCTCCCACAAGTCCCGAAAGACGGCTGTTTGGAAATTTGGAAATTCTGAATTCTCCCTGTGTACCCGAACAGGTGCCGGAATGTGGCGACTAGGGGCTTTTCACAGTAATTTCATTGCAGTGTTAATATGCCATTCGGACTGCTGGAGTCGGCGGCAGTGGGGGAGATGTCCTACCAACACTTGGAATGGTGGGGGCCAAAGGATGCCATCCTAAAATTTCAGCTCAGTATGTACCAGGATAACATAATCTACAAATAGTAACTTGCTCAAAAAGAATCAGTGAACTTTATGAGGCAGGTCCTTCTTTTCCAGAAGCCATGTTGAAATTCTTTAATACTTCTCCTCCTTTGGGATTATCATTCAGAACACATTTAATTATCCCTTCTCACAACTTAACCCATCCCAGCGTCTTGAGATACATGAATGAAGAGATCTGTGAGGATTTGACAATCTAAATGAGATAGTTAATGGATACTATATGGAAGGGGAGGATTATAATTCAAGTGCTCAAAAGGGGTGATACAACAGACAAAAAATGCTGCAGATGTACTTATCTTATTGTGTAAACGGATTGGATCAATTAGCGACAGGAACCTTTGGGATGATCTGTTCAATGACTACCTTGTAAACAGTAGTCAACATAATTTAAAAATAAGAAGTTCCCATTTGATCAACCCCTTCATTTCTTTGAGAAAGTGACAAGCCAAACTCTCAGATTGATAAAAGGCATTTGATAATGCACAAGATCACCAGTCAAGATCAAAGCGGTGTGCATTCAGAACAAAACGTGGAATCAATAAGAAATTAACTGAAGGCTGTAATGTAATGGGTATTGCTGAAAAAAGAAACATGCCGAAGGTTTTCAACTTGCACTCACCAGAACACTTCACAAGGATATCAGTGCAAGACCATAAGACCAGAAGACATAGGAGCAGAATTAGGCCACTCGGCCCATCGAGTCTGCTCCGCCATTCAATTATGGCTCATATTTCTCATCCCCATTCTCTTGACTTCTCCCCTGAACCCTGATCCCCTTATTAATCAAGAAAAACATCATCAAAAAGCTCGACCGTGACAATAATTTCTACCATCTGTGAAGAGAATATAAATTGTTGTTTTTCCCCTTATTCTGGCACTCTTGTGAAGTATCTTGACGAGTGCAAGACAGAAAGCTTTGACATGTCAAGTGAGAGGAGTTAGAACATAGAACATAGAACACTACAGCACAGTATGGGCCCTTCGGCCCTCGATGTTGCGCCGACCTGTGAAACCATCTGAAGCCTATCTGACCTACACTATTCCATTTTCATCCATATGTTTATCCAGTGACCACTTAAATGCCCTTAAAGTTGGCGAGTCTACTACTGTTGCAGGCAGGGCGTTCCACACCCCTACTACTCTCTGAGTAAAGAAACTGCCTCTGACATCTGTCCTATATCTATCACCCCTCAATTTAAAGCTATGTCCCCTCGTGTTGGTCATCACCATCCGAGGAAAAAGACTCTCACTGTCCACCCTATCTAACCTTCTGACTATCTTATATGTCTCTATTAAGTCACCTCTCAGCCTTCTCCTCTCTAACGAAAACAACCTCAATTTCCTGAGCCTTTCCTCGTAAGACCTTCCCTCCATACCAGGCAACATCCTAGTAAATCTCCTCTGAACCCTTTCCAAAGCTTCTACATCCTTCCTATAATGTGGTGACCAGAACTGCACACAGTACTCCAGGTGCGGCCGCACCAGAGTTATGTACAGCTGCAGCATGACCTTGTGGTTCCGAAACTCAATCCCCCTGCTTATAAAGGCTAGCACACCATATGCCTTCTTAACAGCCCTATTAACCTGGGTGGCAACTTTCAGGGATTTATGTACCTGGATGCCGAGATCACTCTGTTCATCTACACTACCAAGAATCTTGCCATTAGCCCAGTACTCTGCATTCCTGTTACTCCATCCAAAGTGAACCACCTCACACTTTTCCGCATTAAACTCCATCTGCCACCTCTCAGCCCAGCTCTGCAGCTTATCTATGTCCCTCTGTATCCTATAACATCCTTCAGCACTATCCACAACTCCACCGACCTTCGTGTCATCTGCAAATTTACTAACCCATCCTTCTACACCCTCTTCCAGGTCATTTATAAAAATGACAAACAGCAGTGGCCCCAAAACAGATCCTTGCGGTACACCACTAGTAACTGAACTCCAGGATGAACATTTGCCATCAACCACCACCCTCTGTCTTCTTTCAGCTAGCCAATTACTGATCCAAACCGCTAAATCACCTTCAATTCCATACTTCCTTATTTTCTGCAATAGCCTACCGTGGGGAACTTTATCAAACGCCTTACTGAAATCCATATACACCACATCAACAGCTTTACCCTGATCCACCTGTTTGGTCACCTTCTCAAAAAACTCAATAAGGTTTGTGAGGCATGACCTAACCTTCACAAAACCGTGTTGAGTATTGCTAATCAACTTGTTCTTTTCAAGATGATTATAAACCCTATCTCTTATAACCTTTTCCAACATTTTACCCACAACCGAAGTAAGGCTCACAGGTCTATAATTACCAGGGTTGTCTCTACTCCCCTTCTTGAACAAGGGGACAACATTTGCTATCCTCCAGTCTTCCGGCACTATTCCTGTCGACAAAGACGACATAAAGATCAAGGACAAAGGCTCTGCAATCTCCTCCCTGGCTTCCCAGAGAATCCTAGGATAAATCCCATCTGTCCCAGGGGACTTATCTATTTTGACATTTTCTAAAATTGCTAACACCTCCTCCTTTTGAACCTCAATTCCATCTAGCCTGGTCGACTGAACCTGAGTGTTCTCCTCGACAATATTGTCTTTCTCCAGTGTAAACACTGACGAAAAATATCCATTTAATGCTTCCCCTATCTCCTCTGATTCCACACACAACTTTCCACTACTATCCTTGATTGGCCCTAATCTTACTCTAGTCATTCTTTTGTTCCTGATATACCTATAGAAAGCCTTAGGGTTTTCCTTGATCCTATCCGCCAACAACTTTTCGTGTCCTCTCTTCGCTCTTCTTAACTCTCCCTTTAGGTCCTTCTTGGCTAACTTGTAACTCTCAAGTGCCCTAACTGAGCCTTCATGTCTCATCCTAACATAAGCCTTCTTCTTCCGCTTGACAAGTGCTTCAACTTCCTTAGTAAACCACGGTTCCCTTGCTCGAGAACTTCCTCCCTGCCTGACAGGTACATACTTATCAAGGACACGCAGTAGCTGTTCCTTGAAAAAGCTCCACATTTCGATTGTACCCATCCCCTGCAGTTTCCTTCCCCATCCTATACATCCTAAATCTTGCCGAATAGCATCATAATTGCCTTTCCCCCAGCTATAATTCTTGCCTTGCGGTATATACCTATCCCTGCCCATTGCTAAAGTAAACATAACCGAGTTGTGATCACTATCACCAAAGTGCTCACCTACATCTAAATCTAAATCTAAGTTAATTTCTTATTTCCATTTATTTCTATTTCTTATGTGTGGTAAACCTCCGTTACAACGGTATTAGGTGATGTAAGGTAGGACCTGTACTACAGGTTCGCCGGTAGCCCCTGCCTACTGGCTCCGCCCAGTAGGAGGAGCGTGTCCTCTATTCAGCAGCCATTTTCGCCAGCTGCTGTGGGAGGCCACACATCTTACTGTAATAAAGCCACAGTTGTATCCAACCTTAGTCTTTGTACAATTGATCGTGCATCAATTTATTGCAGTAAGATTTTCTAAAAGGTGGACCTCCGAATCAAACCACATTGCCAGCAGCTGGATCCGCAATCAAGCGACCCAAAAAAAGACTTTAATCGCTGGCTAGTTTGCTTCGAGGCCTATATCAACTCAGCGACCACCCCTCTGACAGAGGCTCAGAAGATACAGATCCTGTACTCAAGGTTGAGCTCCAATATGTTTCCGCTGATCCAGGACACCCCGAATTAGGCAGGCGCCATAGCACTCCTCAAAGAAAACTTCACACAGAAAACGAACACACTCTTCGCCAGGCACGTATTCGCCACTCGCTCTCAACTCCCTGGTGAGTCCATAAAAGACTCCTGGCGGGCCCTAATCCCACTCGTCCGGGACTGTGACTTTCAGGCCGTTACGGTCACCGAACATTCCAACCTTCTTATGCGCGATGCGTTTGTAACGGGGATTGGGTCGGACCTCATACACCAAAGAAGGGGCCACGCTCGACCTAGCTGAGACTAAAAAGCTAGCGGTCTCCATGATGGTCGCCTCATGTAATGCTCCGGCCTACCCCTCCGGCCACACAGCCCACCGCTCCTATCCCTCGTGGACCCCAAAAACGCCGCCCCAGCCGAGGCTTCACCCAGCCAGTACGCCTGCGCCACACGCCAACCCGTGCACCCCAGGCATCCCCGATGTTACTTCTGCAACCAGCAGAAGCACCCCCGCCCGGCCCGCACTGCTATTTGCAAGGCTTGTGGCAAATAGGGGCACTTTGCCGCAGTGTGCCAGGCCCGCGCAGTCGCCCCCACTCCTCCCTGACCTACACACAATGGGCTCCGCCATCTTCATCCCGGACCACACGCGGCAAGTGGGCGCCGCCATCCTCACCTCCCCGGACCATGCGCAGCCAGTAGGTGCCGCCATCTTCACCCCCTTGGGCCACGCGCGGCCAGTGGGCACCTCCATCTTCACCTCCCGGGGCCACGAGCGGCCAGTGGGCGCCGCCATCTTCCCCCCCTCAGTCCACGTGTGGCCCATGGGCGACGCCACCTTGTCCAGCCCCCGCAATGTGCAGCCCATGGGCGCCGCCATCTTGTCCAGCCCCCGCAACGTGCTGCCCATGGGCGTCGCCATTTAGTCCCCCGCAGGATCTTCAGGCACCGCCATCCTGTCTTCCCCTATGGCAACAGCATTCCACGACCTGGGCCCCCCATGTTCTCCATCTTCTGACGCCAACGACGACTGACCACAGCTCACATCAGTGATGATCGACCAGTCTCGTCCGCACAACGTGGCCACCGCTTCGACCAGTGTGAGAATCAACGGTCACATGACCTCTTGCCTGCTGGACTCCGGGAGCACTGAAAGCTTCATCCACCCGGATACGGTAAGGCGCTATTCCCCTGCGGTCCACCCCACCAATCAAAGAATCTCCCTGGCCTCCGGATCCCATTCCGTCATGATCCGGGGGTTCTGCAAGGTCACTCTCATGGTCCAGGGCATAGAATTCAGCGGCTTCCGCCTCTACGTCCTTCCTAATCTCTGCGCTGCACTATTACCAGGCCTGGACTTCCAGTGCAATCTCCAGAGCCTTACCCTCAAATTCGGCGGGACCCTACCACCCCTCACTGTGTGCGGCCTCGCGACCCTAAAGGTCGACCCAACCTCCCTCTTTGCCAATCTAACTCTGGATTGCAAACCCGTTGCCACCAGGAGCAGACTGTACAGCACCCAGGACAAGACTTTCATCAGGTCCGAGGTCCAGCAGCTGCTTCGGGAAGGCATTATCGAGGCCAGTAACAGCCCCTGGGGAGCCCAAGTGGTAGTCATTAAAACTGGGGAGAAACACAGAATGCTCGTGGACTACAGCCAGACCATCAATCGGTACACGCAGCTCGACGCGTACCCCCTCCCACATATCTGATATGGTCAATCAGATTGCGCAGTACCGGGTCTTCTCAACGATAGACCTCAAATCCGCCTACCACCAGCTCCCCATTCGTAAATCGGACCATCCATGCACTTCTTTCGAGGGGGATGGTCGTCTCTATCACTTCCTCAGGGTTCCCTTCGGCGTCACTAACGTCTCGGTCTTCCAAAGGGAGATGGACCGAATGGTTGACCGGTACGGTTTGCGGGCCACCTTCCCGTACCTAGACAACATCACCATCTGTGGCCACGATCAGCAGGACCACAACGCCAACCTTGCCAAATTCCTCCACACCTCCACTCTGCTGAACCTCACTTACAATAAGGAGAAGTGCGTGTTCAGCACAACCTGCTTAGCTATCCTCGGCTATGTGGTCCAGAACGGAGTTCTGGGCCCCGATCCCAACCGCATGCGCCCCCTCATGGAGCTTCCCCTCCCCCACTACCCCAAGGCCCTCAAACGCTGCCTGGGGTTCTTCTCCTACTACGCCCAGTGGGTCCCAAACTATGCGGACAAGGCCCACCCACTCATTCAGTCCATCCACTTTCCCCTTACGGCCGAGGCACAACAGACCTTTGCCCGTATCAGAGCTGATATTGCCAAGGCCGGGATGCATGCAGTAGACGAGACACTGCCCTTCCAAGTAGTCGCACTTGCTGCCACCCTCAATCAGGCAGGCAGGCCCGTGGCATTCTTTTCCCGCGCCCTTCATGCCTCAGAAATGCGGCACTCGTCCGTCGAAAAAGAGGCCCAAGCTATCGTTGAAGCTGTGCGGCATTGGAAGCATTACCTGGCCGGCAGGAAATTCACTCTCCTCACTGACCAACGGTCAGTAGCCTTCATGTTTAACAACACGCAGCGGGGCAAGATCAAAAACGATAAAATCTTGCGGTGGACAATCGAGCTCTTCACCTATAATTACGAGATTTTGTATCACCCCGGCAAACTTAACGAGCCCCCAGAAGCCCTATCCCGAGGTACATGTGCCAGCGCACAAGTAGACCGACTCCGGGCCCTACATGACAGTCTTTGTCAACCGGGGGTCACACGATTGTACCATCTTGTCAAGGCTCGCAATCTGCCCTACTCCGTCAAGGAAGTATGGACAGTCACCAGAGACTGCCAGGTCTGTGCGGAGTGCAAGCCGCAATTCTACCGGCCGGACCATGCGCGCCTGGTGAAGGCCTCCCGCCCCTTTGAACGTCTCAGCGTGGATTTCAAAGGGCCCCTCCCCTCCACCGACCGAAACACGTATATTCTCAGTGTGGTCGATGAGTACTCCAGATTCCCCTTCGCCATTCCATGCCCCGATATGACATCTGCCACCGTCATCAAAGCCCTAAACACAATCTTCGCTCTGTTCGGTTTCCCCGCCTACATCTACAGTGTCAGGGAATCCTCATTCATGAGTGATGAGCTGCGTCAGTTCCTGCTCAGCAGGGGTATCGTCTCCAGCAGGACGACCAGCTATAATCCCCGGGGAAACGGGCAGGTAGAGAGGGAGAATGGGACGGTTTGGAGGGCTGTCCAGCTGGCCCTACGGTCCAGGAACCTCCCAGCCTCTCGCTAGCAAGTGATGCTCCCTGATACTCTACACTCCATCCGGTCACTACTGTGCACCGCTACGAATAACACACCCCATAAGCGTCTTTTTGCCTTCCCCAGGAAGTCCACATCCGGGGTGTCGCTCCCGACTTGGCTCGCAGCTCCAGGCCGGGTCCTGCTCCGTAGGCACGTCCGACTCCACAAGGCGGACTCGTTGGTGGATAGGGTGCACTTGCTCCATGCCAACCCCCAGTATGCCTATGTGGTGTACCCCGACAGCTGCCAAGATACTGTCTCCCTCAGGGACCTGGCACCAGCAGGTTCCACCCATACACACTTCTCTGGCCCGGCACCACCCTCCCCTCCCCCAGCGTTCCTAACATTAACCCCACCAGGACCATCCCTCCTTCCACTGCCCACGCCAGAGGATGAAGAGGATTTCAGCACACTCCCAGAGTCATCCAACATCAGGCCAGCATCGACATCGCCGCCACCGCTATGTCGCTCCCAGCGGAACGTCAAGGCACCAGACCGGTTGAATCTCTAACTGGCACTGGACTTTCAAAGGACATTTATTTTTCTTTTCTCTGATAAAACATTGTACATAAATTCACTACTGTATATAGTTCTCCACCTACCAACCGGACTCATTTTTAACAGGGGGTGAATGTGGTAAATCACTGTTACATCTGTATTAGGTGATGTAAGGTAGGACCTGTACTACAGGTTCGCCGGTAGCCCCAGCTTGCTGGCTCTGCCCAGTAGGAGGAGCGTGTCCTCTATTCAGCAGCCATTTCGCCAGCTGCTGTGGGAGGTCACACATCTTACTGCAATAAAGCCACTATTGTATCCAACCTTAGTCTTTGTACAATTGATCGTGCATCATTATGTGTCAACAACTAAGGTTCAGAAACGCACTTACATAATTTCTCCGGGATGTCCACTGACCTAAATTTGTAGCGTGTACCTGACGGGGGCATCTTAAGATGCATCTGTACTGGATCAAGTGCCCCTGGTTGCCTCTTCAAAGATGTCAGCACTGCAGTAAACTGGTAGTCTCTGAGTAACACCACAATTTAACGTCAATCCCTAATTCTTCCTCGCACAGCCCAAAGATGTGCAGGTTAGGTGAATTAGCCATGCTAACAAAAAGAATTGCCCCCGAATGTTCAAAAGGTTAGGTGGGGGTGACTGGGTTACAGGTAAAGGGTGAGGGAGTGGGCGTAGGTGTGGTGCTCTTTCGGAGGGTTGGTGAGGACCTGTTGGGCCAAATAGCCTCCTTCTGCACTGTAGTGATTCTATGATTGAGAAGGTGGTGGTGAGCTGCCTTCTCAAATGACTCCAGGCTGCAAGGTGAAGATTAGGTTTGTGCTGTTAGCTATGGAGGCCCAGGATTTTGACCAAGCAATGATAACAGAACACGGATACATCTCCAAGTCAGGACACTATATGAGTTGAAGGGTCACTTGTCGGGGGTGGTGTTCTCAAACACCAGCTCCATGAATAAAGTTGCAATCAAAAGTAGAATTGAATGAAACCTAGGAGTCTTGGGCAAGTGGGGATAGTGGATGGTGTACTGCTGCTTAGAAGGATGAGTTAAAATAGGCTGAATGTACAAATCTGGTAACCTTGTTAACAATAAAATACATCCTTCCTTGCATGTCGTTTGACGCCATTCTGAATAGAGATATCGACAAGGAAGGCTTCTCGGTTTATTTATCTTTTTCTCAAGTCTACTTAGAGGCTTTGTTCGGCAGATTGATCTGCTTAATGAATTTCTTGACGATGAAATCTACATTAGTGACTTTTTAACAGTAGTGGCAATCCATTTAAAATAAAGCTGTCTCTGCCGGCAGAATTGGTTGGCGAGACTTCTATCCCAGAGGCCTTGATCCCAGCAGAAGGCTGGCCTCACCACTGCCTGATTGGTTGGGCAGACCTTCCGGAAAAGAGGCAGGTTGGGTCGCTCGCCGGCTCTCCTGCCATCAGGCCAGACACCACCCCCCCCCCCCCCCCCCCCCCCCCACCACCCCCACCCCCTCTGCCTGACACCTCATTAAGATTCTGCACCGTGAGTGTAATAATGATGCAGAGTTCAGTCTGCATCAGAGTAAATAATGAAACTAAATTGAACAAATCAAGTAGTTTGTGTTCTATCAGAAAATAATGTTTAAGAAAGCTGCCATGTTGTCATCAAGACTTTACTAATGACCATAAAATGTATGAGCAGAAACAGGCAGTTCAGCCCATCGAGTCTGCTCTACCATTCAATGAGGTTATGACTGATCTGGTATAATAATCCTCCACTTTCCTGCCTTAGCTTCATAACCCTTGATTCGCTTACTGGTTAAAAGCCTGTCTGTCTCAGCCTTGAATATACTTCACGACCCAACCTCTGCAGTTCTCTGTGGTAAAGAATTCCACAGATCCACTATCCTCTGAGAGAAGAAATTCCTCCTCATCCCTGTCGTACTCGGAGATTATGCCCTTTGGTCCAACACTCTCCTACAAGGGGAAAAAACCTCTAAGCATCTACCATGTCAAACCCCTTGAGAATCCTGTATGTCTCAATAAGGTTGCGTCTCATTCTTCTAAATGCCAATGAATACAGTCCCAACCTACTTAACCTCTCCTCCTTAGAAAATCCCTCCATACTTGGGATCAACTTAGCGAACCATCTTTGGATTGCCTCCAATGCCAGTATCGTATTCCTTAAATAAAGGGCCCAAAACTGTTCACAGTATTCCAGGTGTGATCTAACTCGTGCTGTGTATATTTTTTAGCAAGACTTCACTATTTTTTGTACTCCATTCTCTTTGAAATAAAGGCGAACCTTCCTTCTTCCCTGTTGAAGTTGCACGCTAGCTTTTTTGCAATTCATGCACGAGGACTCCCAAATCCCGCAATGCTGCATTGGGGCCTTCCCGCCATGCCTGGCACGCTCATGTGTGTCTCTGGTCCATATGAGGTGCTTGAGTTTTAAATCCTTTGAAGTGGCTAACAAGCCACTCATTGGTACAATCGTGACTAAGAAGAATAGCCACCAATGGGCGATAAATGTGACGCCGCCCACATCCTGAAATCAATAGGCAAGCAAGGGGAGTGTGAGGGAGACAAGGGGTTTCGTTTCAATTCTTGCGAAACAATGTTGGCAAAGTTCAACACATTGGTGGTAGCAGATTGGTTGCGCATTAGTCACCCACACAATGTTCCCGACTGCGGCAATGATTTGGGACTTGAAAGCAGCAACGATGCAGTGATAAGAATGAACAGGTGTGTGATTAGACAAATAATGGAACAAAGGCCATCACAATATGAACAAAATAAAGATCAGCACAAAAATATATGAGAGGGAGAAAGAAAGAGAGTTAATTATCTGACAATGTGCTTTTTACCTTGTCCAGGAGTGCAGATTATTATGTGTTGTATTTGGGGAATAAATGCAGATGCCATCACTGCGTATTTTGTTATAATTCTTGCCGAGTATGGCCCAGGTAGAGAAGAACCTGTGAACATCTGACAATTCTTCTTTGACAGACATTCCATCAAGGGACTAACCAGTTTTTTTCAACCAGAAAGAAAGAAATCCTCAAACAGATGCAACGCCTTTAAAGTAAAAGTGATTAAATACATTTGAGGCATAAGCGTCTGCTACAGAACCGTATGGAATCCCGGATAATTTGTACTTCTTAAATTCTTTATTGTCTAATTATTTGGTTAATAATATTGACACAAAAAATCTCCCTGAAAATTGACACTTAATGATCGAAGTATTTTATTCCCAGGTAGGTGTTCTTGTGAAGAGCTTCACGTGGCACTGATGCTGGGGGGCCATTGCAAACATGAGAATCTATGGCCACCTGGTGGGGATCAGTGCAAACTGCAGATTTACTCCTCTCCTTTTTGCTTCTCAAGGTGATGGTGAGAACCTACGCTGGAAACACTAGTCTGTGTTTCAATTTCACAACTTGGAGTACTGCACTGTGTTTGATAATGAACCACATAGGTTGTCGTGGTCCCAGGTTTGACCCGAAGTTAGTGTGAACCAGCTGAATTAAATCGGGATAGCCATGTGGCAGGAGTGGTGGGCGGTTGGGGGGCTTGTGGTTGAGGAAGAGATGCTACGACTGCCATTAACAGTGGGGTAGACATGAGAAAAGGCACACCCAGGACTCCTAAATCTGAGGACTACCCTGTGATCGCTGATGGGATCTGTGCATTGTACGTGTGCATGAATGTGTATGAATTAGACAGAACCACAGAAAAGAGGAATCTCGAAGAGAAAATCTCCAAGAGAAATTGACAACAAATTTGCAGCTTTAGCTAAACTATCTTGATGAAAGGTCACATTTAAGAACTTTATTATTAACATAGACTAGTGTAAAGCAACAGTATTTATTTCATTTTAAAATTTGCTGTCAGGCACAAACGAGATTATTTTAAAATCACACATGATCACACGTATGTTTGCGTTTGAGCTGTGAGATTCTTTCCAATTGAGAATTTTTATCACTGTAAGTGCATTTTAAAATAATAATCTTTATTAGTGTCACAAGTAGGTGTACATTAACACCGCAATGGAGTTACTGTCAAAATTTGATCTGATAAATCATACCACCCTTTCAGCATTTCCCATATAATGTCGAGTCCATGTTATATCATTTATAATATCCAACTTCTGTGAACAGAGCAAAATCTTAATGTCTGAAATAAAGACTTGATGATGAAAGGGTCAGTAAGTGGGCGCCCGAGCACTGGGAGAGAACACATCCTGAGTGAAACACGGTCTCTGACTGAGTATATTTCGGAATTTGGAGCAAAGTGGAAATTCGGTGCAGAGGGGAAGAAGTGTTTTCTTTTGCTTTCTGGCTTTTTCTTCTTCAGAAGTGGTCTTGCCCTGCTTCAGGAGTAGAGGCTGGTCTTTTGTTAAGTATTTCAGTTGCTGCAAGGAAGCAGTGGAAACAAAAGGATAGCTGTAATATTGCAGGAAACTGGTAATTGGGTTGGACGTTAAGTGCTCAGTGCAAGAGGCACTGTGTGAACAATTAGTGTCTTAAATAAAGGAAAGTTAGGACCTACTTAATAAGGTAAGACAAGTAATCCAAAATGCAAGAGATGTAAAGTTATGACATGAAATAAAATGAAATGAAAATCGCTTATTGTCACGAGTAGGGTTCGATGAAGTTACTGTGAAAAGACTCGAGTCGCCACATTCCGGTGCCTGTTCGGGGAGGCTGTTACGGGAATCGAACCATGCTGCTGGCCTGCTTGGTCTGCTTTCAAAGCCAGCGATTTAGCCCTGTGCTAAACAGCCTCAGAAAATGAAAATTGCTTATTGTCACGAGTAGGCTTCAATGAAGTTACTGTGAAAAGCCCCTAGTCGCCACATTCAGGCGCCTGTCCGGGGAGGCTGGTACGGGAATCGAACCGTGCTGCTGGCCTGCTTGGTCTGCTTTAAAAGCCAGTGATTTAGCCCAGTG
Source organism: Scyliorhinus canicula (assembly GCF_902713615.1). Classification (NCBI taxonomy): domain Eukaryota; kingdom Metazoa; phylum Chordata; class Chondrichthyes; order Carcharhiniformes; family Scyliorhinidae; genus Scyliorhinus; species Scyliorhinus canicula. The sequence goes on along the minus strand of NC_052162.1, from coordinate 21,872,421 downwards.
AGCTAAACCAGCCCCTGGGAGGGCAGCTCAGTCAGCTGGAATGCGTGTCCTGTAATATGTGCAAAGTCATGGACGCTACTAGTGTCCTCGATGATCATGTGTGCAGGAAGTGCTGCCAGCTGCAGAAATAGCTGGAGTCACTGTGGTGCATCCACGAGGCTGAGAGATGGTCACATCACAGCTTAAGGGCCGAGACGCAGAGAGGGAATGGGTGACCACCAGGCAATCCAGGAGAACTAGGCAGGTAGTGCAGGAGTCCAGCTCAGAAATCGTTTTTCCATTTTGGAAGCTAGTCAGGGCACTGGCTCCTAGGAGGAGTGCAGTGAGAGCTAGATCTGTGGCATCATGAGTGGCTCTGCTGTATGGGGGGGGGGGGGGGGGGGGGCGGCGGAGGAAGAAGGGAAGAGCAGTAGTGATAGAGGATTATTAGCTCAGGGAACAGAGAGTGTTTCTCTGGCTGTAGAAATGACTCCAGGATGGCATGTTGCCACCCTGGTGCTAGGGACAAGGATGCCACTGAGCAACTGCAGGACATTCTCCTGGAAGGGTGAACAGCCAGAGGTCATGATCCACACTGGTACTAATGACTGATATAGGAAGGGGGTGGGGTCCTGTAATCCGAATTTAGGGAGCTAGGCAGGAAATAAATAGGCTGGGCCTCAAAGGGTCTCTGATTACTCTCAGTGTCACATGAAAGTGAGTGCAGAAATAGGAGATGAAGGCGTGGCTGGAAAGATGGTGCAGGAGGGAGGGCTTTAGATTCCTGGGACACTGGGACTGGATCTAGGGCAGATGGCACCTGTACAAGCCAGGTGGGTTGCATCTGAACAGAGCTGGGACTGAGTTCCTTGTGGGGAATTTTGCTAACGTTGTTGGGAGGCCTGTAAACTAACTCGGCATGGGTGTTTATGTCTGTGAATTCACAAAGTGTGGGAAATCAAATTAGGGAGTTACAGGAACAGATTGCATTGTGGAAATATGATGTTGTGGTGATAAGGAGATCTGGCTGAAGAAAAGACAGGACTGTGTTGCATATTCCTGTGTACAAACTGTCAGTAAAGATAGGAAAGGAAGGGGAGGGGTGGTTGTATTGTTTAGGGAGAGCATTGCAGAGCTGGAGAAAGAGGATTTCCAGAGTGTTTAAGGGCAAGATCAATTTGGATGGAGCTAAGGAACAAAAAGGGGTGATTACATTGCTGGGTGTTGTCTATAGATCTCTAACGAGTGGAAAGGATGTAAAAGAATCTGTGGGGAAATTACAGAGAGGTGCAGACATTATAGAGTAGTTTTAATGGGTGATTTTAATTTTAATTTTCATATAAATTTAGAGTACCCAATTCTTTTCTTTTCCAATTAAGGGACTATTCAGCGTGGCCAATCCGCCTACCCTTCACATCTTTGGGTTGTGGGGACGCAGGGAGAATATAATGGGGGACTTTAATGACCCAAATGTAGTATGGGACAGTGGTAGTGTACAGGGTGGAGAGGGACAGAGGTTCCGAGATTGTGTTCAGGAAGATTTTCGACAGCAGTATGTGTCCATTGCAACAAGAAAGGATTCACTGTTGGATCTGGTTCTTGGAAATTAGATGAGCCAAATAGATCAAATGTCAGTGGGGGAACATTTGGGCGAGAGTGACCAATGCAATGTAAGGTTTAGGATGATAACAGAAAAGGGAAATAGGCAATCCTGGGGAGAGCTGACTTCAGTGGGGCAAGAACACAGCTGGGTCAGTTAGACTGGAATGAAAAGTTGGTGGGTAAAACTATAGTTGAACGATGGGCTCGCTTCAAAACAGAAATAGTCTGACACATTCAAGGCATATTACCTTTAAAGGGAAAGGTAGATCCCGAAGTCTTCTACAGGAATATAAATAATAAAAGGCGTTAAAAGGAGGAGTATGGCCGATTAGGAACCAAAATGGGGATTTATACATGGAGGCAGACGGCATGGCTGTCGTACTAAGTGAATACTTTGCATCCATCTTTCCCAAAGAGATGGACGCTGCCCAAGACACGGTGACAGTCGAAGAAATTCTGTTCCCAAAAAGGTTTAAAATTGACAGGGTGGAAGCGTTGAATATCTTTAGACAGATTGGCCATGCTGAATCGTCCCTTAATTGGAAAAGAAAAGAATTGGGTACTCTAAATTTATATGAAAATAAAAATTAAAGTCACCCATTAAAACTACTCTATAATGTCTGCATTCAGTCAGTACTGAAAGTTGACAAGGCACTGGGACTGGATGAGGTGCATCCAAGGATGGTGAAAGAAGTGAGAGTGGAAATTACAGGGGTGCTGGCCATAGTCTTCCAGCCTTCTCTAGACTAGGGGAGGTGACTCAGAGGACTGGAGAATTGAAAATGTTATGCCCTTGTTCAGTAAGCATCATAAGGACAAGCATAGCAATTACAGGCCAGTCAGTTTAACATCAGTAGTGGGTAAACTTTTGGAAATAATTATTCGGGATAGAATTAGGCGTTACATGGGAAAATGTGGGTCAATTAGGAAGAGCCAGCATGGATTTATAAAGGGAAAATTGTTTTTAACTAACCTGCTGGTGATTTTTGAGGAGGTCACAGAAAGGGTGGATGAGGGTAATGCTGTTGATGTAGTGTATGTGGACCTTCAGAAGACATTTGACAGTGCCACACAACAGACTTGTCAGAAAGGTTATAGCTTATGGAATAAAAGGGACAGTAGCAACGTGGATACAGAATTGGCTGAGGAAGAGGAAGCAGAGATTAACGGTCAATGGATATTTTTCTGCCTGGAGGAAGGTTTGTAGTGGTGTTCCCAGGGGTCAGTATTCAGACCCTTGCTTTCCTGATATATAGTAATCATCAAATTCTTATGGTGTAGAAGGAGGCCATTCGGCCTATCGAGTCTGATAGAGCACCAGACATAGGCCCACCAAAATGGGGATTTATACATGGAGGCAGACGGCATGGCTGTCGTACTAAGTGAATACTCTGCATTACAGAGTAGAATGCAGACATTATATAGCACCTGCCACAAGTGACCATAAGACATACGAGCAGAATTAGGCCACTTGGCCCATCGAGTCTACTCCGCCATTCAATGCGCTATCCTCGTAACCCCATGACCCCACCTAACCTACACGTCTTTGGACACTAGGGGGCAATTTAGCATGGCCAATCCACCTAACCTGCACAGCTTTGGACTAATGATCTATATCTTGTTTCAAAGTTTGCGGATGATACAAAATTTGGAAGTATTGTAAACTGTGAAGAAGACAGTGTCAAACTTCAAAATCACGTAGACACATTTGTGGAATGGACAGATAAGTGGCAGATGAAGTTCAATGTGGAGGGTGTAAGGTGTATTTTGGCAGGAAGAACATGGAGAGACAATATAATATGAGGTTAAATATTAAAAGGGGTGCAGAGTGTGCTGGGTGTATATGTGCATAGATCATTGAAGATGACAGGACAGGTGGAGAGAGCAGTTAATAAAGCATATTGTATCCTGGGTCTTATTAATAGGGGCATAGTGTACAAGAGCAAGAAGGTTATGCTGAACTTATACAAGACGCTAGTTAGACCTCAGCTGGACTATTGTGTGCAGTTCTGGGCGCCACACTTTAAGAAGGATGTGAATGCATTGGAGAGAGCGCAGGAGAGGTTTACAACAATGGTTCCAGGATCAGAAACTTCAGTTATGAGGATACATTGGAGAGATTGGGACTATTCTTCTTGGAGAGAAGAAGGCTGAGAGGAGATTTGATAAAGGTGTTCAAAATCATGAGCAGCAGGATCGAGCAGATAGAGAGAAACTGTTCCCGCTCGTAAAAAGATCGAGAGGGACCAGATTTTAACTGATTTATAAAGGAAGAAAATGTGCTGGTAAAAATATTTTTCACACGAATGGTTTGGGTCTGGAATGAACGGCCTGGAAGTGTGGCTGAGGCAGGATCAAGCTAGGCTTTCTAGGTGATTACTTGAATAGAAACAATATGCAGGGGTACGGGTAAAAGGCAGGAGAATGGCACTCAGCCATAATGTTCATGTGGAGAGCTGGTGCAGACATGATGGGCCAAATGGCCTCCTTCTGTACCATAACAATTCTGTGATTGCACCCAACCCATACCCACAGCTGCACCATTTTAGGAGCCAAAATTATTCCAATGTGATTTAAAAGCCTCAGTCAAATTAAACATTACCTTCAGACATTGTCAGGGAAGCAAATTTCCTTAGCTTAGCTATTCGGTACCATGTTGAAGCTGTCACGCATTGACTCCAAGTGGTGACAGCACCACATGGATTAAATGGCTAATGGTCCACCCACCAGCCCCAGTACTTGCTAAGGAGCAGGGCAGCTCAATAAAGTTTACCAAAATTCATTATACAGACTTATATAGTTACTCACTTCGTGGATAGGAGACATGGAAATTAGCTACTAATATTGTACTTCTCTCTTTCAAATGACAGACTGAATTTAACATGACATTATACATTGTGGAAAAATGTGCATCATGTGCAAATTGGATTCATTTAGTGCAACAAAACTGGGAAAAAGACCTCACAGGAGACTTAGCGTAGGAGACATTATAGGAGACTTATCACTTTCCGATGTCTGTGCAAAGTGGTAATTTAAAAAATCACATAGAATGCTGGGATCTATATCTGGAAAGCAAAGTGCAGATCTGCGCAAGCCGTTTTGAGGTTTTACAATGCGCTGAAATCAGTTCAGATCAGCACAGAGCGTTATTTGTGCACTACAGGGATAAGCAACGGGGCAGATCTCCAGTTTTCAGGAGCTGAACTCTGACAGGTAATTAGAACAAGTCAAGGTCAACTAAGGACAAAGCCTCATTTAGCTATATAAAATATCAAAGACACAGATTATTCAGAGCAAGCCCGCAAGGTAGAACAAGGGAACATTAAATATAGTGAAAAGTAACTTTAAACCAAACTGTTGACTAATCAGTCAGACTAATCAGACTAATCACAACTTGAAAACTAGGAACATTCAGCTGGCTGTTATAACTGGAGAGTGCAGGTACCAGAGCGACAATGGACGGACGTCTTTTATATCTAGCGTTCTTATTACCTTCATGTCAGTGAGCTGATAGGAAGGGAAAGACCATTAGGAATGTTTGCATGATATTAAATATTTCTTGTGAATCTCACTTTGAAACTGTAAACACCTCCTTATAATTGGAGATGCGGGTCTGAACTGTGCAGCTAATGAACATTGCTGATTGGAAAATGCACCCTTTGGTTAATGGCCCTCATCCAAGGCATAGGAGGGTCATTCGCTTCCTTGAAACCCAAAGTAGGATGGGAACAGGACAGGGTCAGACACCTAGCATCAAATCAGATTTTGAATTCCAATGCCTACTTTGCTGATCAAAATTCACAGAAAATTTGAATAACTCGCGTCTCCGAATCTTACACTTCTTCCCAGAAAAGGAAAGCAGAAATCTGGGAACACTCCCCAAAAAAGCTACTGAGGCTCCGATAATTGAAAATTAAAAAAAAAAAGAGATGGATAGTCTAGTTACCTAAAGGTATTAAAGAATACGGTACCAATGGAGTTAGCGGACAGATCTGTTATAATTTAATTGGCGGAACAAGATCAAGGGGCCTCTCTTTCCAGTCAGATGTTGGACTGAGCATAGTGGGAAAATTGAGTTCCGCTGAAATACGAAGGATTTGAGAAATACATTTTCCACTGCTGTGCTGTCAAGCAGTCTCACCGACCAGCAACGTGTATTAGAATTGGAGATGAGTGTTGCGGGTGATTTTCCAAACATTTAAATTAATGGTTGGAAAACCGTGTGCAGGATGGGCCCAAATAACCAATTTGTGTTCTTAGTTAGTGCCAGAGGGTGCTTGCTATATGTTTCAGAAATTTTCAATAGCAAAGTTCAAAGACTAATTTAAAGTTGGATGGATGACAACCCTGAAATGATTACTTCCTTGGATAGGAAGGATAGGTTCTGTTTATTTTTTAACAGTCTGATTTAGCATCGCACAACTATGCATGAATCTATGACCTCCTCTCTGCTGTCCATCTGTTTCCTTGAATTCATTTTTCTACTTCCGTGGTTGTTTTTCTTCACCTTCATCGTCTTATTCTCCGTCAATCTTTTGACGATTGAACTCCTCAATCACAATGTCTTCAGCACTAGGAAAGGAGGAAAGGTATCGTCAGCCTCCTTCTTTGAATGGACAGTAGATGAAAACACAAGCTTTCACCCTCTTCCATTGCAGTTTCAAAAATGGTTTTCATGGTTCCTGCTGAGACATAATGAAAACTTGACGTAGCTCCATGTTTGATGCCAAACCTGGGTGAGGCCTAATTTTGGTCGGCCAGGCTCAAGGTAGAACAGCTTACGTTTTTGTGGTGAATCAGAAGTCAATAGCCGGCCTGTTTGCAACTTTCAGACTGATGACTAGAGCCCAGGATGAAATGCTTGACTCTCTTAGCTGAACTAAATGAAACACAAACTAAAAAAGATTCAAAAATAATAGTCGCGGGCCAAAATATCTTAACATTTCGAATTTTCACCAAGTTGGTCAAACAAGTAGATAGTAACTAATATAAAAAATAGGTCAGTAAGTAAAGTCGCCATAGTCCTAGGTGACCATAGGCTGCTTTCCCCTTTGACAGGGAGAACTGACAGGTGGCGATTTAACCTGAGGTTCGCCACGCCTCAGGTGAGGGGCAAGGTTGAGAAGGTGGGGCCTTCACGAATAATCTCAGCAGGTGCGGGAATAGGACCCGCCCTGTTGGCCTCATTCTGCATCACAAACCAGCCGTCCAGCCAACTGAGCTATAATGCAAGGAAGGGCAACGAGGTGAAAATGAAGGCAGGCAGGGAAGTGGGCAATTAAAATGACATCTGCAGTTCAGGAAGTGGGGGCCATTGTTTAAACAGGCAGATTGGACTCTGATCACATCATTTAGTGTTCAACAACATTTCTGAATCCAAATAATTTGAAGCCTGACGGCAAAAATCGCTTATCTGACACTCTGCCCTAAATTGCTTCACTGGATCATTTTTCTATATACTCTTGTTCTGGAGTCACCAACCCTGGAAACAGTCTATTTCTACACTGTCCCATCTCTTCATTTTTTAGCAACTCCCTGAGTAAGCCCCTCATGGAAGGAGACCCAACTTGTCAAGTATTTCTTTGTATGTGTATTTCCTCAAACCAGGCAGAATCCCAATGTTGTACTATTCCTATTGCCTCATTACGCACCCTATAGGAACTAGTCCAAAACTTTCCACAGCACTCACGTTACTCATAGAATCCGTGGAATCCCTACAGTGCAGAAGGGGGTCATTCAGCCCATTGAGTCTGCCCCCACCCTCTGAGAGAGCACCCTAACCCAGGCCCAGCCCCCCTCCCCCCACAACCCTAACCCCGCAAACCCACCCATCCTGCACATTTTTGGACACCTAGGGCGAATTTAGCATGCCGATCCATCCTACCTGCACATCATTGGATTGTGGGTGGAAACCGGACCACTGGGAGGAAACCAGAGCAGACGTGAGGAGGGCTTGAAAACTCCGCCCAAAACAACCACCCAAGACAAGAATTGAACCTGGTCCCTGAAGCTGTGAGGCAGCAGTGCTAACCACTGTGCCGCCTTACTCAGATCCGGTATAGATTCACCATTTCATGGCAATTTTTATATTCTATAGGCCTTGCCATAAAGCTATGTGTTCCATTGGGATTTTTAATTAGTTTTGGCCACTTGGCGAGATGTTTTATGTCTAACTAATTTAGATCTGAGTCCCTCTGCTCTTCCACATCCCGAAAATTCCTTGTGTAAAAGTATAATTTAAACTTTTTTTAACTACGTACCATCTCACATTTTCTGACATTAGTTACCAACTGCCATTGATCTGCCCATCAGCCATCTTGCCAATATCCCCTCACAACAACCGTCGGCCCTGGGAATAATTGATTATGCTTCCTGTTTTAGTATTGTCTGCAAATATGAGCACCTTTTATCCTTATAACCAAAGCATTGATGTACACTGTAAACAGAAGCGTTCCAGAACAGAATCCTATGGGAGCAACCATCGACTTCAAATCACGCCGAGAAAGAGCCCTTCACCCCTCTGTTTATCCTTCCTCATAAATTTTTAATCCAACTACCCTTCCTCTAATTTCCAATAACCTCCTGTGATATTTTGTCAAAGAATTTCTCAAAGCCCCTGCAGGCTGCACCGACTGCACTTCCCCAGTTGCACTCTGGCTTCAGTATGTTGTGATCTTTGTTCCTTTATCTTTTTCTTTGAAGTGGGATACAAACAAATTGAGTGTGAGATTGAAGGTTTGACAAAGTTGATTGCACCTTCATTCCACAGTACTGTAATCTCGCAAAACCCTGTGGGGTTACACATAAGGAGCCAAATGCAGGCATCAGATAAAGCAAGGCCCCTGGATGATTGGGCTAAGTCATGCAAACGACCTGAAGTCTGATTTAATGTCTTCTTTTTGTACGGTATTTCCACTATCAACATTTATATCTACATTCACTGGACAATGAGGCCTTGTCACACTGAAAACGCGCATTCCCCACAGCGGAGGACTTGCAGCAGTGGTGGGGGTGGGTAGCGGAAGGAGGGGCAGCGATGCGAGGGGGGATTGGGGAAGAGCAATTTTATTACAGGGTCACATGCTCAGATGCGGAATTTCTGTTACTAAATGTGATCGGGGAACTGGTAATGGCAAAGGTGGGATGGAGCAGAGCTTTTCTATACCCAGTTTACGCAGGGGTTCTTTGTACTTTTCCTCAAAAGTGTTTGACTTTCATTGCACCTGTGTCGCTGTGAAATCCATCCATGCGGCTTTGTGTAAAAATGGAACCATTGTTGACTAGAAATTAATAACACATTTCCGACTGTGAGACGGCCCTGTGTGCATATAGATATCACTGTAATTAAATTCCTTCCAGCTGATGTGTATATACAGTCCTACACTTTCCAAGACATCCCATACTCCAAAGTGTGTGATTAGTAATGTCGGCACATCTTCAGGGCACTCCGCACGTTTGGAGCCAATAATTGGAATTGGTTCAGGTAAGCCGTTACTTGTCTGTTAAGTAGCAATGATGCAAAAAGTTTAAAAAAAAATACATTTTGAGTACCCATTTATTTGTTTTTCCCAATTAAGGGGCAATTTAGCGTGGCCAAAACACCTAATCTGTACATCTTTGGGCTGTGGGGGGGGGGGAACACACGGGGAGAATGTACAAACCCCACATGGACAGTGACTCGGGACCGGGATCGAACCCGGGTCCTCGACGCCGTAGGCGTGCAAAGCCACTGCGCCTCCGTACCGCCCAAAGTACCAATTTCAAACGACCGACTAATGTTTATTTTTCACAATCCAACAAGTGCCACAAAACTAACTGAGCAAACTGTGAGGGCGCCGTGTTGAAAATCTGCTTCGGAAAAAAAGAAAATCCTGTTGGCGGGCCAACTCCACCGCCGAAAAACACATGGCGGGTTGCTCAGTAAATGCCGCCCATCAAACTGGAAAATGGGGGGCTGGATTCTCCAATCGCCGACACTAAAATCGCGTTCGGCAGTCAGCCGGAGAGTCCATGTTTACGCTGGAATCGGGGACGGCGCTGTTTTTGCGATGCTCTGCCCCGTTACAAACGGCGTACTCGTGGAGTACACTGCACATCGTATGGACGGCTTCAGGCCACCTGAGACCCTCCCCTGATGAAATGAAAAATGAAATGAAAATCGCTTATTGTCACGAGTAGGCTTCAATAAGTTACTGTGAAAAGCCCCTAGTTGCCACATTACGGCACCTGTCCGGGGAGGCTGGTACGGGAATCGAACCGTGCTGCTGGCCTGCTTGGTCTGCTTTAAAAGCCAGCGATTTAGCTGAGTGAGCTAAACCAGCCCCTATGATGTGCCGCCCCTGATGGGCTGAGACCCCAGCGGCGTCCCCTGTGTGTGCTCACACCATTCTGGGACCTCGCTGGCGGCTGCCGACTGCGTCCAGCGCCACCACCACCGGTGGGGGGGGGGGGGGGCGCGTTCCGCTGGCAGGGCGGGCTTCAGCGTGGAGCAGGGGGGAATGGTGGGGGGCATCCGGTGGTGGCGAGGCTGGTTACAGTGGGGCAGCTTTTGGCAGGCCAGGTCCACACGCAGCCAGCGCCATGTTGGAAGGCGCGGCCGCTGGACCCGGCCATTCTCAAGCCATATCCGCAGGTAAAGCCGAGGATTTTATGCTGCGTGGCTCCCAGCCCCCCACCAGACAGATGATCGGTGCGGGGCAGGGCCGAATTTCTGGTCGTAGAACCAGACGGATTCTGCGGACATAGCCCGGGATATCTGGAAATAAAATGATACAGTACAGAAAGAGGCTATTCAGCTCATTGCGCCTGTTTCCTCTTTTCATTTCTTCATAACCCTGCATTCTTTTTTCTTATACAGTATTTATCCAAGATCCTTTTGAAAGTTACAAATGAATCTTCATCTACCAGCTTTGTGGACAGTGTATTCCACATTGAAATAATTTGCTGCATCAAAACATGCTCCCCCTTCTCCCCTCTGGATCTGTACCTTCGACGTTTAGCTACCTCTCTTCAAGAATCTTCTACTCCACATAGCCGCCAACTATGTGCACGAACCTGTTTACCATATAAATCCAGGCTTTTTACATTCGACTGGAGCCAGTATTCATTTCAAGAACGCAGGCAATTCTATCGGGCAGCGTTATAATTTGAGCTCTTAATCCAGGCTGACAATTCAGTCCAGTCCTTGGGGAATGCTGCACTGTCAGAGGCCTGACTTTCGGAAAAGATGTTAAATTGCCTGTTCTCTCAAATGGACATGAAAGATACACTGGCAGTTTATGAGGACGAGTACAGAAGTCCTCCCTGGTGTCCTGTCCAATATTTATCCTCCAACCTACATGATTAAAAATTGCTACTTGATAATTATCTTACTGATGTTTGTGGATCTTGCTGTGTGAAAATTAGCTGTCACATTTCATAACTTACAAGAGTGACCCATGCTTCAGAAGTACTTGACTGTTTCTACGTATGTGCCTTATTTAAAAGAGATACACCCCAACACTGTATTGATATGAAATGTTGAATGTTCGTTTACTTATGAAACAGTGTCGTTACCAAATCAGTGTCAACATTAGTGGAGCAGATTCAAAACACACTGAGCCACAATTTGCAAAATTTTGCAGGACATTGAGCAGCACCAACCATTAGTTAGACTTGCCCGTGTACATTTAGGATTTTGAATTTTGTGCGTGGCCAGTAAGCTGACAACATTGCAGTGAGGGAAATGGTTTTCTGAGGACCTGAATAAACGGGACAACCAACTGTGTATCTCCGGAACCAATCTAATTAAAGGATGTGGTATTAACGTTGCAATGACTTGTGGTGATATGCGTATAGATATATAATTGCACATAGTTGCACCAATGTATATATTTGTATCTAATAGCACCACTGTACATAGCCACTGACCAATACATGCAGGGACAGTTCTGACCTCCCGCCAACAGGTGGACCCAGACACCAACACCGACATATATATATGTCCGGGGATTGGCGGGAGGCGGGCACTTGGCATTGGGACGGACATCTCCCTCCATGATTTCACAGTAACGGAGACAGAATCGTTTGTACATAGAAATGCATGGTTACCATCAAGAATAAATACTTGTAGCAATCATATCTTTGTGTTCTATGTGTACCTTCCTCACCAAAGAAGCAACCGAACCATACATGACTGAGAAGGAAGGTGCAAATTAGAGTGGATGAATGCAATGCTAAACTGGAAAGAGAAATAAAGAGAGTAAGAAAGATTGGATTTGAAAAAAAACAGGGGGGGCTACAAACAAAGCGGAAATTAAAGCACTTTTTTTTTCCGTTTTAGATTTCATAGTTTAAAAAAATCTCTAGCAGCAATTAAAACCTGAAGGAAGGAGACTCCACAAAGAGGTTGACTGGCAATAATTAACAAATATAACATTGTTCAAAGTACGCTTTGACTGAAATGGACAAGACTTTACACTCAGTGGTGGGTTGAGTTCATATCTCCCGTGCAAACATAGCAACTTCACTCCATATAATGCATTTAGTGGGGAGGTGGACAATGTAATAGTTTTCACAATGCTAAAAGTTGAGTTGGGACAGGAAATTTTGTATATAGGATAACCTTGCCTTTTCCTCTCATCTGAAGTTGCCCCATCATTTACACATTTATAAAGGCAAGAGCTATTAGTCTCACCTTTATTTTGACACAGTAAGAAGTCTTACAACACCAGGTTAAAGTCCAACATGTTTGTTTCAAACACTAACTTTTGGAGCACTGCTCCTTCCTCAGGTGACGGTAAGTTATTTTGACAGTAAGTTCTGTCCCAATAGCTGTCCTGCAATGGGTTTAGAACTGCTCTATATACAGCACAGTAACAACCCTGCTTATATACATTTCTGACTTACCTGACATTGACTGGAATTTAATTGAAGCATTTAAAAAAAATGAGAAGACAGAGAATGGTGGGTTAGTAAATGATAGACAGTGGTGCACTTCATACACATCATAAAATAGGTCAAATTTACAATGCTGCACTCTACAACAAACATTTCTGAGGCAGAGCCATCAGGCAGTAACAATACTAAGTACCATTTGATATATCTCTTCGAGTCTGAGTCTACTGGACCAGGGTCAACACTGTGACTACATCAAAGAAGCTGTATCAGGGGGCAGCAGGGTAGCATGGTGGTTAGCATAAATGCTTCACAGCTCCAGGGTCCCAGGTTCGATTCCCGGCTGGGTCACTGTCTGTGTGGAGTCTGCACGTCCTCCCCCTGTGTGCGTGGGTTTCCTCCGGGTGCTCCGGTTTCCTCCCACAGTCCAAAGATGTGCGGGTTAGGTGGATTGGCCATGCTAAATTGCCCGTAGTGTCCTAATAAAAGTAGGGTTAAGGGGGAGGTTGTTAGGTTACGGGTATAGGGTGGATACGTGGGTTTGAGTAGGGTGATCATGGCTCGGCACAACATTGAGGGCCGAAGGGCCTGTTCTGTGCTGTACTGTTCTATGTTCTATGTTCTATTACAATTGACGACGATTCCCTACACGTGTAGGGGAGATAGATTTGCTACTGATAATTAACCTGTAACTTGTGTGGATGCTGAGGTGATGGTTTAACTGTGATATTCTCTGTCTAGGTTTATTCCACCAGTAGACTCACTTCAAAAACGAGGAAATTAATTCTTATTCTGTCCAGTTTGAATCATCTACAGTTTGATGTGAGTGGACCAATAATTCGGTTTTCAGGGGGCATTTCTGAGAGGTAAAAGACTGAATAAGACTGAGGATAGGACAGGTCTTTACAGGATTACAACATTCACCGGAATTCTTTATGGATGGAATATCATTAATTTAGAAATCTAGGTTTAGGATTAAGTCTCAAGAATCCAGGAGCCACCCAGTTTACAAAGAATAGGAAGGTAAATTAAACGAATGAAGGTGGTAAAGCCAAATGATGCCAAGGTTTGGAGCTTTATAAGTGTGGAATGGACGGAGGAAGCAAGCTTTGGAGTTTTAGGAATCAATGAGCTGGTTAAGAAATGGCAGCATCTGTGGAGAGAAAGAAAACAGAATCTGTGAACTTCATCAGTATAGTTCTAATGAGAGATCACAGCCTGGAACTCTGGGTGGAATTCTCCCTTGCTCCCTCTGGTGGGTTCAATGGACAGGCAGGGGGATGTATGGGTAGGGGGGGGGGGGGGGGGGGTGGGTTGTGTAGAACTCGGCAGGAGGAAGGCCCAAAAATTGGTTAAATGCCAGTGTGAATTTCCCGCGGGATCCTTCCTTGGTGCCCACATGGCGGATCGGGAAATATTCTGGAGGCCGACATAAAACTTATTTGCATCCCGCTAATGAGATGCAGATGAAGTCCTGATCACCGACATCTGATTCTCCACGGCACCAGCGGGAAAACACGCCGGTGCAAACCACATCTGGAACAAAGTGGCGCGCAGGTGTTAGCACTCACCTGAACAATGCCTGAGGCTGCCTTCAGAGTTCGGGATGGAGGCCGCCAGCAAGCTTGCCTTCTGGAACACCACAACAGTGGGTGGGAGGGGTGCATCTGCAAGTGGATATTCCACATTCAGTGTCCTGGAAGAGGTCCATCCTCCAGCCTCAGATTGTTCTCATGGTCCCATTTTGAGGTAGTCCACCTTCTTTCTTCAGTGATGTTGGGTGCCTTTTCAATATGGTGGCCAGATTCGACAGTGGACTATGTGCCATGATGGCCTGCCCTGCCATGGAATATGGCGGAAATATGGCTCAAAACACACGGTTGCGTAATCAATGAGGTCAGAGCCAGATGATATGGTGTGTTTTTCCACCGGCCACCGCAGTGGGAAACACTCCAGGTTCCCACCCCCACCACAGAACATATTCCCAAATGGAAGAGTTCCACCCATTAGCTACGTTTTCTCTCTGTCTCTTATGGTGCAGAAGGAGGCCATTTGGCCCATTGTGTCTACACTGGTTCATTAAATGAGCAACATGACTTGGTGCCATTCCCCTGTATTCCTGATAAATGTCTATCTCCAAACTCTATAACACCCATCAATGTCATTAATTACCTCTTCATATTAATTGAATTTAAATTCCACCTGCTGCTGTGGTGGGATATGAACTATGAACTCAGCCCCCCCCCCCCCCCCCCCCCCCGAGTCTGGATCTTTAGGTTACCATTCCAGTAACACTTCCGCGATGCTACTCCCTCCCCGACATACTACCGACTCTCTCTCCACAGATGCTGCCAGGCCTGTTGAGCATTTCTAGCATTTTCTGATTTTACTTCAGATTCCCAGCCTCTGCAGTATTTAACATTTGTGATAAATGGTCTGGAACTTAGGAAGGAGGAAGAATGTGCCATCTTGCAAAAGTTCAGAATTCAAGTCGCACATACAAAGCAGAAAAAGAGAAAGACCATTTTTGCAGATGGCTTGGTTTTAATTCTGGGCCAATTTTCAGTGACGTGACTGAAAAGCCGGTTGGGAAGTCAGCAGAAAATGGTACAGTGGTGGTTACTTCCGAAGCCTGTCGGGAACACCCTCTAGTCTAGATGGTCACATGAACAGTGAGCAGAGGGGCAAGGTACAACTGAGAGAATCCGCAGCGGGGAGGTCTCTGCTTCCCTTACAGGGCATACATTCTTCCATTATCAGGCTGCACAGAAAGAAACAACTAACCCTCCTCTGGCCTCTACTGGTTCCGACATGATGGATTGGCTTGAGAGAAACTCATTGCTGCTTCTCCCCTTCCAGGCTGCTGAACTCGAGGGCCTAATTTTAACCCAATCAAAATCCATGGAGTTAAAATCAGGCCTAAATTGCAACTGGTCTCAAGGATGTCACTGGGCTCCGATGTGCTTCTGTTAAAAAAAAAGATCTTTCATAAAATTTACAGTGCAGAAGGAGGCCATTCGGCCCATCGAGTCTGCACCGGCTCTTGGAAAGAGCACCCTACCCAAGGTCAACACCTCCACCCTATCCCCATAACCCAGTAACCCCACCCAACACTAAGGGCAATTTTGGACACTAAGGGCAATTTATCATGGTCAATCCACCTAACCTGCACATCTACTGTTGGAGGAAACAGGAGCACCCAGAGGAAACCCACGCACACACGGGGAGGATGTGCAGACATCCAGGCAGTGACCCAAGCCGGAATCGAACCTGGGACCCTGGAGCTGTGAAGCAATTGTGCTATCCACAATGCTACCGTGCTGCCCATCTTGCTATCTTTGGGCAGGTATCCTTGTCATCTGTTCTACTGAGCAGGTTAGAATCACAAATGGTTAACCACCATCAGCTCCAGGATGGGTAAATAACCTGCCCGTCCTCTCAATTCTCGCAAAGCAGGTTGGGATAAAATCACTCCAGAGCAAGAGGTTGTAGGTTAGAGATGGGGAGAAAGATTACTTATCAAACAACAAGCACGTCTGTTTGTGAAAGAGTGGAAATAAAAGTAACATGGTGGGTGTTGTCTATCTGAGCTTTTAGAGTATGTAATCAGATGCCAATTTTCCTCATTTGGACTGAATTGTTTGATTTTTAAGTAGTTATCCAGAATTATCTATGTTAATTGAAAACTTGAGGGTAGAAAATGCTATTAGTGATATTGGTGCAAAGATAACTCAGTTATGTTTGCATGACATTCAAGTAACAGTCTAATAGATAGGTTCACTGATGTATTTTATACATGGCTTAATGCCTTCATTACTATAATCTGTCAAAAGAATGCATTCCCTGCTGCTATTGCCAATTTCTAGCCTGAGAAGACTATGCTTTATTTCCCAAAGTCTGTGTTTCACAACGTGCCAACATTAAGTCAGTGAAATTTAAGCAGAGGCAAAGGAATTTCAGAACACAAGTCCCAATCCCAGTTATTGTCATGTATGGTTCTCAACCTTACTCACTCTTGAACTTGGCCAGACCATAATCTTGGGAAGATTTATTGCTGCAGTGAAATCCCCAAGGGAAAGAAAGAAGGAGTAAAATGGATAAGAAATTAGCTAAATAATGCAAAGCCAAGTGCACTGAGCAGTGTCAGTTAATCAAACTGGACGTTTATTGTCAGCAAGTACCTTTGGATTCAGTTCTACAACCTTTTCCAATTCATTAGAAAGTACAGGATTCTATCATGTCACAAGAAGTTGGATTTGTAAGTGACTGGGTCAGTTTTGAAACTATATTAATAATTGATGACTTTATTCTGTCAATCACTCTGCAAACAAATTATGTTAGCCCCCAAAAATGTGCATTACTGTTAGTGTTCACAATCGGGATCTCAAAAATGTTTCCAAATTCAGGTTGCGTTGATCACTCCGCATTTGACCAGTTTGAATTAATTTGCATTTTGGATTCTACTTTGGACTTTATCAGTGAGACTGGACCTGTGATCAGCCCCGGAATTGGTATTAGGTTCGGAACTGATGTCAGGTTAATAATACAATGAGACTCGAGAAAGTTCAGAGGGAACGAGAAAGGAAATAAGAGAGGCTCAGAAAGAGATTGAGAAGAAATGGGCAACTAACGTACAGGGAAATCCAAAGGTCTTCTATGTGTAAATGGCTAGTAAAAATGTAACATGGAGCCCATTAGGGACCAAAAGGTAGATCCATTCATGGAGTCATAGGACTTTACTGAGGTACTAAATTAAAACTTTGTATCTGACTTTATCAAGGAAGAACGTTCTGCCCAATACCGTGGCAGCACAGTAGCACAGTGGTTAACAAAGTTGCTTCACAGCTCCAGGGTCCCAAGTGCGATTCCCGGTTTGGGTCACTGTCTGTGCAGAGTTTGCATCTTCTCCCTGTGACTGCGTGGGTTTCCGCCAGGTGCTCTGATTTCCTCCCACAGTCCAAAGATGTGCGGGTCAGCTGAATTGGCCATGCTAAATAACCCTGTTTCCAGAAGGGTTGGGTTGGGTTGGGTGGGGTTACTGGGTTACGGGGATGGGGTGGAGGTGTGGGATTGGGTAGGATGCTCTTTCCAAGGGCCGGTGCAGACTCAATGGCCCGAAGGGCCTCCTTCTGCACTGTAAATTCTATGATATCTATGAATTCCTAATTGAAGGATGAGGTAATTGAGATACTGGATGGGCTAAAAATTATAAACAGGAGACATTAGAAAGGCTGTCTGGACTTAAAGTTGGTAAATCACCATGATGCATCCACATATACTGATAGAATCAAATGCAGAAACTGCAGAGGAAGTGGCCATGATCTTTCAATGCCCCTCAGAAATGGGAGTGTTGCCAGAGGGCTGGGAATTGCCAATTTTCCACCTTTGTTCACAAAAGGGTATAAACATAAATCCAGCATATACAGGCCTGTGAGTTTAGCTTCGGTGGTTGGAAATAATTTAGAAATGATAATCTTAGACAGAATGACATTGCACTCAGACAGATGTGGATTAATTAAGGAAATCCAGCATGGATTTTCTAAAGGCAAATCACTTAAATGGTTTTCCAAATGATGTTGATGAAGTGCAATAGAACAGAGCAACATCAAAGCCCATGGAATAAAAGGTACAGGATGTGACAGCATGGATACAAAATTAGATGAATGACAGTAAACAGGGAGGAGTGGTGAATGATTCTTTTTCAGACAAGAGGAAGGTACACAGTGTTGTTCCTGGGAATCAGTTTTAGGGCCTCTGCTGTTCTTGAAATACAGCAAAGAGCTGGGGCAGGTCAGATCAGTTGGCTAGTGTGTGGTTCTGGTTCCTGTCTCAGCTATGGTAGAACAGGAGGCAATGGCAAATCACCACTGAAAAAAAACCATTAAAACTATTCAGCTCAGGCTGAAGCAGCAGTGGACAACGAACCAAGGACCTGCCTTTCACAGAACACAAATACCATCAATGTCCCAGATTTGGTGTTGAGGCACAATTTGTGACACACAGCTTGAAGGTATTGTGAATTATTTGAAAATTGCAATGCATATTTTGTTCACCTGAAGAAAATGAGATAATTAGCCAATATTTTACTTGTTATAAAGTAAAAAATAATCTTTATTGTCACAAATAGGCTTATATTAACACTGCAATGAAGTTACTGTGAAAAGCCCCTAGTCGCCACACTCCGCCGCCTGTTCGGGTACACAGAGGGAGAATTCAGAATGTCCAAATTATCTAACACCACAGGCTGGATAATATGTTTTGGGGGCTATGTCACCATGTCTGCATCAAAACTGTGGACTTTCACACCAGAAAATCTGGTGTGAAAGGGCCACATGAGGACTTCCAGTGACAGCGGGCGGGAGGCAGCCGCACACTGGAGGGCTCCCGCTCGGGAATAGAAATTTTGGAGTTTTAATGCCCGGTCCTGGGGGCAACGGAGGCTGAAAAGGCTGTCAGAAGGCACAGGGTGGAGAAATGTCCAAGTTTGGGAGAATAACGGCCGTGAAAAAGGGGGTTAATGAAAGTCTGCCGGTGAGTGGAAAAGTCAGCGCAGGAACTGTAAGGAAAGTGGAGGCTGGAGCACCAGGGGAGGCCGCATCACTCACAGCAGAAGAAATGACCAAGGTGGTGGCTGTGGAACTTGAAAAACAGTTCACAAAACACATGGAAGCGATGAAGAAGGAAATGGGGGCGGTATTGAAAGTGCTGGTGGAGGAGGCGATTGCCCCGGTGAGGGCGGTGGTATCAAGCGCAGCGGTGGAGGTGCGGGAGCAAGGTGAGACACTGAAGGAAGTGGAAGCGGTATTATCTCAGCACAGTGATCAACTCACCTCGATAGGGAAGGAGTTATGGAGGGTGATAGAGACCAACATGGGTCTGCGAGCCAAAATGGAAGACCTGGAAAACAGATCCAGGCGACAGAATCTGAGGATTGTGGGTCTGCCCGAAGGGGTGGAAGGCCCGAGGCCGACGGAGTATTTTGCCACGATGTTGGCAAAACTATTGGTGGAGGGGACGATCCCTCCCGATATGAACTGGATTGGGCTCATCAGTCATGGAGGCCTATACCAAAGGCGAGTGAGCAGCCAAGAGTAGTAACTGTGTGTTTCCATAGGTACAGCGTGAAGGAGAAAGTCCTGTGCTGGGCAAAGCAGAAGCGGGTGGTACAGCAAGCTGGAGCTGATATACGCATACCAGGACTTTACAGTGGAACTGGCGAGGAGGTGGCTGCCTTCGGCCGTGTGAAGAAGGCACTGTACATCAGCAAGGTGCAGTGCGACATAGTATATTCAGCTAAGTTGAGGATGACCTACAAATCCAAGGACTTTTATTTTGGGACGGCGGAAGCAGTGGAGGGGTTTGCGAAGGCAGAAGGACTTGCCAAAATTGAAAAAATGGTCATGGACCGATGTAGCCTCATGTAACTTTATTTTTTCACTGCGTGTTGGTGTTGGTATCATGTACTTAATGAGTTGAAGCTGTATATATTTGGACAATGGAAGAGTTGGGACTTTCATTTGCAATGATGGTTCTTTAGGACTTGGGTGTGTATGCTCGGGTTGTGTGCCAAAGGGGATTTCTTGGTTTTCCTGGGACCGGGCAAGGAGGAAGGAGAACCGGGCGGGGGCCTCCCGCTGGCTGGTTTAAGCCGGCCAATTAACAGGAGTGAGGTGAGGTGGCGGCTATCGGAGCCTGGCAGAACAGGTTTCGGTGAGTCTAGCCGGGGTGAAAAGTTGGGGGAAGGAACCAAGGTTGGGGGGAGGAGTTTACAAGAGGAAGTGGAGGGGAGGAGTCTGGGGCGGAGAGTGGGGGGTGTCTACAATGTACTCTTCACAGTACTCTTTTGGGAATTGGATGGCATTGAATATTGGGGCGGGGGGGGAAAGGCGTGGGTGGACATATATGTCAATGGTGACCATAGGCGATTCCTGATGCCTTTTCCTTTTTTCCTTTTTTTTCCACCTTGGGAAGGTTTGTTTTATTTAATGCTTATATTGTCAGGTGGGCCGTTGTTTGGGGTGGTGGGGCAATGGGATCGTTGTTGTTGATAAGGGGATTGACATTGTATTTGTTACCGTTTACTGTTTGTTGGTGGGGTGTAAATTCTGAAGAAAATGTGAAAATGGAGAATGAAAATATTTTTTTTTAAAGTGAAAGGGCCACATATTCCTCGCCCTGCAAGGGGCCTAGCAGGGTCCTGGCGTAAATCTAGCAGCTTTTGCTGCACTTTTGGGACCCCGCACCTTTGGGTCGGAGGACGCGTATGCGCACGGTGGCGACCTCCAGCCGTCGGCCTTGCTCCATGGCGTACTCGGACCGCGGAGCTGGACCCTGAAAATAGATCCCCCCGATCGGCCATGTGCCCAACCCTGCCCGTCCGGCCAAACATTGCCCAGCTGCATATAAGGGCCCCCCTGCCCGCCGATCGGCCCGCCCCCGACCAGGGCGGCCACGGACTGAGTCCGCAGCCACTACGCTAGTTTCCTGACCGGTAGGATCACATTAGATCCTCGCCGTCGGGACTTTGGCTGGTCGAGGGCTGTGAATGGCGGAGCGGGCCTCCAGCAATGGCTGCAGATAGGTGCTAGGCAGCACGGCGTACTCTCAGGGTTCGCCGCTTTACGGGGACCGCAAAATCAGGGAACCGGCGCCGGTCCTGATTCCATGCGGGAAAATGGATTCTCCGCCCCGGCGCCGGCTGCAATCTCGCTGTCGGGATGCGAAAAATCCAACCCCTCGTCCATTGGGACTTGTGGGAGGAATCCGGAGCACCCGGAGGAAACCCACACAGACACAGAGAGAATGTGCAGACTCCACACAGACATTGACCCAAGCCGGGAATCGGACCTGGAACCTGGAGCTGTGAAGCAACAGTGCTAACCACTGTGCTACTGTGCCACCCATGCTATAACCGTTAAAGAGTACTGAGAGGCAGAGAGATTTGTGCATGATATCACTTATCACTGAAAGTGACAACTCTGGTGGATAACGTACTCAAGAAGGCATATGGCATGTTTGCCTTCATCGGTCAGGGCATTGAGTATAAAAATTGGCAAGTCATGCTGCAGCTCTACAGCACCTTAGTTAGGCCACATTTAGAATATTGTGTACAATTCTGGTCGCCATGCTACCAGAAGGATGTGGATGTTTTGGAGAGCGCACCGAAGAGGTTTACCAGGATGTTTCCTGGTCTGGAGCATGTCTTGTTATGCTCTTGGCGTAGCATAAGCTGCATCCCTGATGTTCACTCTGACAAAGGAAGGTTCAGACGTGGAGATAACTTCAACACGTTTATTAAACTATTTACAATTCTCCTACTTGGATTCGCCTCTACTGTTAATCCTTCTATAGCAACTCAGACTGACGAACCAGTCTGCTACAATCCAAGTGGTGGGTGTGATGTTGAATCAACCCTGTGTCTCTTCTCACTGAGTGTCTCCACTGGAAAGAGGAAGATCATGTGTGCTGTGTCCTTTCTATATGGGTCGGTGTAATGCCCTCCTGTGGTAGTTCACCTCTGTGTGTATCATGAATGCCCATTGGTCGTGTCCTATCTTACTGACCTATTGGTTGAGTGTCTGTGTGTCATGTCTCTGGTGCTCCCTCTAGTGTCTAGCTAGTCTATGTGTACTTACATTAACCCCTTGTGTATCTACAGTGATGCATATCACCACAGAGGGTATTAGCTATGAGGAGAGGTTGCATAAACTCGGATTGTTTTCACTGGAATGACGGAGGTTGAGGGGTGATCTGATAGAGGTGTAGAAAATTATGAGTGGCATGGACAGAGTGAATAGTCAGATGCTTTTTCCCAGGGTGGAAAAGTCAAGTACTAGGGAACATAGATTTAAGGTGCGAGGGGAAAAGTTTAGAGGAGATGTCTGAGGCAAGATTTTTACACAAAGGGTGGTGAGTGCCTGGAACGCGCTGCTGGGGGGAGGCGGTGGAAGCAGATACAACAGTGGCACCTTGACAAATACATGAATAGGATGGGATTAAAGGGCTTCGGACCCCAGAGGTCAGCAAGTTTGACTTTAAACAGGCATCATGATTTGGTTTGGAGAGCTGAAGATCCTGTTTCTTTTCTGTACTGTTCTTTGTTCTTTGAGATAACTGACAACCAAATCTTACTTTGATGATGTTGAACGTTTTGAACGGGTGCTCAAAATTCAATTAATTGAAGCTTGTCTCTCCCGAGCCAACTATGCCGAAAACATTGAAAAAGACAGAAAGCTGGCAGAGCCGTTAGACTTGTCAAGATCACGACCCCTGCTGAATTTGAGGCTGTTGAATGCAACTGCAGCACTCCAAGTTCAGCTCTTGTAAACACTACTTATTGCCACTCTGGGGTTGGGGAAACAGTAGGGTAGTGGTAATGCTACCTGACGAGTAACAGTCCAAATCTCACCATGGCAGCTGATGGAAATTAAATTCAATTAATTAGTAAACATCTGGGGCGGAATTCTCTGAAAATGGGGCTATGTTCCCACGCTCGCGAGAAAACGGGCGCAGAATCACTCTGAACTTTTTTCTAGCAAGTCCAGAACGATTCTCCGTTTCGAAGGGGGCTTGCAGGGCCCCGGAGTAGTCCACGCAGCTCCGGCTGCCGATACGGGGCCCTGCACTACCGGCCGCGGGTCCACGCATGCGCGTGGCGGCCGTCTGTGGTGGAGACCCCGCGCATCATGGCGGACCCACACAGCGGGCCGGCCCCAATAATATAGCCCCCCCTCCAACAGATTGTGAGCCTGGCCATCCTGGAGGCCCCCCGCCCCGCCCCCCCTGTTCCCCCCCCCTCCGGTGACTGGGTCTGCACTCCGAGCTCCCGCCGCGTGGAACCATGAGTGAACCACGCCAGCGGGAACTCTGCCAGTTGCCGGCGCAGAATTGCTGTGGAGAATTGTTCAATTCCTCTGACTGGCACCACGTTGACCGCGCGCGCGACGGGCGGCGATTCTCCGGCCCGTGGAAAATCGCGGGAAGGTGTCGGACCCGATCGTGGATCTGACGCCCCATTCTCCGCCCCGGCGCCGAGCGTGATTTCGGCGCGGAGGCTCGGAGAATCCCGCCCCAGGAATTGAAACCCTGTCCCAGGAATTGTGCCAAGAAGGCATCATCGATTCTTGTAAAAAGCCACCTGGTTCTTTTAAGGGAAGGAATCTCCTGTTGTTACCTAATCTGGCCTACGTGTGACAGAGATTCACAGCAATGTGGCTCACTCTTAACTGCCCTTTGAAATAGCCTAACCAGCCACTTAATTCAAGGGCAATTAGGGATGGGCTTGCCTTTGTGATGGAAATAAAAAAATACTGAAATGCCAGCAAATCACCTGCAAAGCAACATTAACAGTGTCACAGGGTTGTGACTTAACTAAAATGATGTTTCCACCGTGGTTTCCACACCAGACAGAGTGCACTCTGCTGGCAATAAAGCCTGCTGAAAACTCAACCATTCAGCAGCAAAATCAACTATTAAGACCAATGCTGTCAGAAAGCTGAGATGATGTAGTCAAAGTAGAGGTGGATGATCCTGAATGTACATTTGTGTTCTCTTTTGGACACAGCTATGGTTCTCAATCATAGGTGCTCTTATAGATAGAAGGACATTTGTCAATGTCTTGGGAGGCAAAAAAAAATTCAAGAAACTTCAGGATTGTTCCATTTTCCCCAAACAAGGGAGTCTGATAATTTTCCCTTGCAACAAAGCTCTGAAAATTCCCGGGACTTTAGAAACGCCAGAACGGATGCTATATTATATGCCCTATGTTATGTCATATCTGGAGAATGTGACACGTTTATCTCTCCATACATCTTCTTTACTGTATCAGGAAATTGGATTGGGGAAATTGTTGGGATTAAAAGCTGATAAGTCCCCAGGGCCTGATGCTTTGCATCCCAGAGTACTTAAGGAAGTGGCCCTCGAAATAGCGGATACATTGGTGATCACTTTCCAGCATTCTATAGACCCTGGAAGAGTTTCAATGGATTGGAGGGTAGCTAATGTAACTCCACTTTTTAAAAAAGGATGGAGGGAGAAAATGAGGAATTATAGACCGGTGAGCCTGATATCAGCGGTGGGGAAAATGCTGGAGTCAATTATTAAGCATGAAATAACTGAGCATTTGGAAAACAAGGACAGGATCAGTCCAAGTCAGCATGGGTTTACCAAAGTGAAATCATGTTTGACAAATCTTCTGGAATGTTTTGAGGATGTGACCAGTAGAGTGGACCAGTGGATGCTGTGTGTCTGGACTTTCAAATGGCCTTTGATAAGGTCCCACAGAAGAGATCAGTGAGAAAAATTAAAGCTCATGGTATTGGGGGTAATCTATTGACGTGGACTGATTGGCAGACAGGAAGCAGAGAGTGGGAAGAAATGGGTCCTTTTCAGAGTGACAGGCAGTGACTAGTGGGGCATCACAGGGTTCAGTGCTGGTTTGGAAGAAGGAATTGCTTGCACTATCTCCAAATTTGTAGACGACACTAAGCTGGGTGGCAGTGTGTGCAGTGAGGTTGGATGCAAAGAGGCTGCAGGATGACTTTGACAGGCTGGCTGAGTGGGCAAATTCTTGGCAAATGCAATACAGTATAATAAGGGTAAATATGAGATTATCCCACTTTGGTGGATAAAACAGGAATTCCTGCAATTTAGGAAAAGGGGAAGTGCAACGAAACATGGGTGTCATAGTGGAACAGTCTCTGAAGGTTGGCCTGCAGGTACAGCAGGCAGAGAGGAAAGCTAATGGCATGCCAGTCTTCACAGGAGAGGATTTGAGTTTAGGGAATGTCTTGCTACGAAGACATCCTGCGAATCCCGCCCCGTCACCCCGATGCCAGCTGCCGTATTCTCCAGTGCTGTTTTTTGCGTGGCAGCGGAATTCCCGTCACGCCGTTCCCCAGGGGTATATGGAGGTGGTCCTCAGGGGAGTGTGAGGGAATCCGACCCCAAGGGGCCCCCACGGTGGCTGGGCCCGCGCTCGGGGCTCACGATCTGCAGGCGGGCTTGTTCCGTGGGGGCACTTCTTTCTTCCGCGCCCGACCCCTGTAGGGCTCTGCCGTATTGCCCGGGGGCTGGCGCGGAGAAGAGAACCACCCGCGCATGCGCGAAAATACGCCGGCCGGTCTGCGCATGCGTGGAATCATGCTGGCTGTTCCGTGCATGCGCGAGATCACGCCGGCCGTTCCGCACATGCGCAAACACGTGCCGGCCCTTCATCGCCGGTTGGAGCGGCGCCAACCCCTCCAGCGTCCACCTAGCCCTCGAACATGTGGAGAATTCCGCACTTTCGGGGCTGTTGACGCCAGAGTGGTTGGCGCCAGTTTTCCCGTTGGCGTGGGGACTTAGTCCACAGAAGGGAAAATTCCGCCCCTTGAGTATTTTGTGCAATTTTGGTCTCCTAGTATGAGGAAGGACATTTTTGTTACTGAGGGTGTCCAGTGAAGGTTCACCAGACTAATTCCCGGGATGGCAGGACTGACATATGAAGAAAGACTGGCTCAACTGGGCTTGTACTCACTGTAGTTCAGAAGAATGAGAGGGGATCTCATAGAAACATATAAAATCCTGATGGGATTGGACAGGCTAGATGTGGAAAGATTGTTCCTGATGTTGGGGACATCCAGAACTACGAGTCAAAGCCGAGGAATAAAGGGTAAGCCATTCAGGACTGAGATGAGGAAGAACTTGTGAACTTGTGGAATTCTGCACCACAGAAAGCTGCTGGGGACAGTTCATTGGATATATTCAAGAGGGAGCTGGACATGACCCTTGCAGCTAAAGGGATCAAGGGGTATGGAAAGACAGTGGGAGTGGGATACTGAATTTGCATGAACAGCCATGACCATATTGAATGGTGGTGCAGGCCCAAAGGGCCAAATGGCCTACTCCTACACCTATTGTCTATGTTTCCTTGGTCAGCACTGCACTCCGTATGCTTCACCTAATGTCTATGTCTATGTATTTACATTGTGTATCTATAGTATGACTTCTGTTTTCCATATATAGTATGATCTGACTGGACGGTACGCAGAACAATAGTTTTCACTGTACCTCAGTACACATGAAGATAAATCTAAATTTGTATGGAAGTGACTTTGAAGCCATAACAGTTCATAGACCACTATGGTTAGCTTGTTCAACACTCCACATAGTAAACCTTTCATTTAAATACAGCATTGGACACTCAGTACAAGAGTATGAGTTACATGTTGAATATCAACCAGGCAAGATCAACCCAGCAGAGTATCCATTGCCAACAGTTATTTCCTACTAGTCTTGAGGAAAAGATCTATGTAAACCCAAATATGGTGTCAAAGCCACTGAAATAGCTTACATCAAAATGACAAAATAAGATGAGTATTTAGAACTATATGTGCTGGTTGTGGAATCACAAAACCGGAAAGACGTGAATGAAAGAGCGTCTACAAATAAAATCGCTTACACACTGCAAGGTCTTCACATTGTTCAAATGTTCAATGTTCACCATTGCAATCACATTTGATCTTGTTCTGTGCAGCTATTGTGTTATCATTCCACAGTCATTGAGGGAATGTGTTGTGGATGTAGCATATGAAAGTCACCAGCAAATTATCAAAACCAAACAGCTCCTGAGGGAAAAGGTATGGCTCCCAGGAACCGACCGCATGGTAGAGCACAAAATCAATCAGTACTTGCCATGTTAAACAAACACAATGTCAAATCTCACTGCTTCTCACGATGTCTGAACTATCTTCAGAATCATGGATTTTGTGGATGTGCCCACTGGTAAACACCTGTATGTTGTCAATGACAACAGATTCTCTGTAACGGCAATCTACTGCAACAAAAGGAGTTATCCCAAAGTTTGACCAGATTTTTTTCTTGTTTGGAATCCCTCAAACAGTGAGAATTAACAATGGGACTCTATTCAACAGCAATGAGTTTAGTAAATTCGCAAATTACCCCGGCTTCACTCATTGAAAAACTCACACCCCTCGGGCCAAGAGCGAATGGAAAGGTCAAGAGATTTATACATACCTTGAAAAAGGTACAACTAGCTGAGAGCAAGTCATGGAAGTTAGAGCCCTATCACTTTCTTCACAATTACAGAGCAACTCCTCCCTTGACTACCGGCTAGCCTCCAACTGTACTTACCTTTACACATCCTATGTATGCACATCTTCCTGAGTTACTTGTGGAGCTAATGACCAACATGTACGCGAACACAATCGAGAATAGAAGGATTGATTCAAAGTGATGTGTTGGCTAGTGTAGGCTTGAGAGATGAACAGACACTTCCAACACTGATGAAGGTTCAACTCAATTTTATTAACTACTTCTAACTAACTAACACACGATGACTGTGGGTCTAAATAATGTTAACTTGAACTAGAGACCTAAGCCTTGTCCGAACCAGTTGATTCTCTCAGCACGTGTTGTGAGTCCATGCTGGGCTGAATGAGTTTCTGTTACACTCCAGAGGCAGCACCCAGAATGAGCAGGAACCATGGTGCCCTCTGCCTTTATAGTGTGTGTATTCTAACTGGTGATTGGCTGCGGTGTTTGTACATGTTGATTGGTCCCTGTGTGTGTCCATCAGTGTGTGTCTGCACCGTGATATATTGGTGTATATTATGACATCCCCCTTTTATAAAAAATGTTGATCTAGGCATATGATAATAAATAGTGTGGGTGTGTGGAGAATGTACCTAGCTACGTGTGAGGTGCGAAGACATATGTACAAAGCTATCTACAGGGAACAAGACTATTTACAGAGGAAGTTGCCTGGTGCAGATGACTACCATGAACTGGAACAACCAACAAACCTATTTACAAATCACTGGATAATGAATAAATCTATTTACAAATCACGGGATAACGAATGCAACAATAAAGGATATAGGAAAAAAAAAACATTTCAGAGAGTCCACATGTGTGCAGAGTTCATAAGTTCAGTCTCTGAGGTGGGCAGCAAACTCTGGTTGACCGCCTCAAGGATGGGGCAATGGCTGGTGCCTCAGGAGTCGGGAGGGCTGTAGCACTGTCAGGAGCAGGCAGAGCGACCGGAAGCGCCACACAGTCCACGGCGGGATCAGTAGGAGAGCTGGTCGGAGGATTCCGTGACGACCCTGGAACCAGGCGAAGAGCACGCCTGTTGCGGTGCTGAATGGATCCATCCGGTAGGTGGAAAAGGAAGGAGCGGGGGGCCACCTGCCTTAGAACGACAGCAGGCGCACACCAGCCACCCTCCGGGAGGTGGATGCGAACCTTGTCGCGTGGATGGATGTCAGGAAGGTCAGCAGCCCGTGAGTCGTATGACATTTTCTGCAGCAGTTGAGACATGTGCATGCGGTGGAGCGCGGGGACATAATCGAGGTTGGGAGCAAGAATTGATGGCACCGTCGTTATGAGGGTGCGGTTCATTAGCAGCTGAGCAGGCGACAGGCTGGTGGAGAGCAGGGCGGAGCGATAGGCCAGCAGAGCAAGATGGAAAGCTGAGCCAGCATCGGCGGCCTTGCTGAGGAACCGCTTAACGATGTGGACCCCCTTTTCCGCCTTCCCATTGGATTGGGGGTATAGGGGACTGGACGTAACGTGTTCAAAATTGTAGTGTCGGGCGAAGACGGCCCATTCCTGGCTCGCGAAACATGGGCCATTGTCTGACATGACCGTCAGCGGAATGCCATGTCGGGCAAATGTCTCCTTACACGCCCTGATCACAGCCGAGGATGTGAGGACGTGCAGCCTGATGACCTCTGGGTAACTGGAGAAGTAGTCGATGATGATGACGTAGTCCCTGCCCAATGCATGGAACAAGTCGATGCCCACTTTGGTCCAAGGCGATGTGACGAGCTCATGGGGCATCAGGGTCTCCCGTGGTTGGGCGGGCTGAAAACGCTGGCAGGTAGAGCAGTTGAGCACCACATTGGCGATGTCATCATTGATGCCCGGCCAATAGACGGCTTCTCTGGTCCTGCGGCGGCACTTCTCGATGCCTAAGTGTACTTCATGGAGTTGCTCCAACACTAGCTGGCGCATGCTTTGTGGGACGACGATGCGATCCAATTTCAGGAGCACCCCGTCAACGACAGCCAGGTCATCGCGGATGTTGTAAAATTGCGGGCATTGACCCTTGAGCCACCCATCTGACATTAGGCACATCACCCGCTGCAGAAGTGGCGCTGTCTCACGGCGAATTTGCATCAGTCATGCATCCGTAGCTGGCAAATGGGAGGCTGCAAACTGGACGTGAGCAGAACCTGCCAAAGGGTGTGCTGAAAGTACACAGCTTCCTGCTTGACTCATCTAGTTGGATCTGCCAGAAACCCTCCGAGGCATCCAGTTTGGAGAACAGCTTGGCGTGGGCCATCTCGGACGTGAGCTCCTCAGATTTCGGAATCGGGTAGTGCTCCCGCATGATATTCTGATTTAGATCTTTAGGATCAATACAGGTCCGCAGCTCGCCGGACGGCTTCTTGACGCAGACCATGGAGCTTACCCCATCTGTGGGTTCCGTGACCCTGGAAATGACTCCTTGGTCCTGGAGGTCCTGATGCTGTTGCTTGAGGCGGTTCTTGAGGGGCGCTGGGACTCTGCGAGGTGCGTGAACGACAGGCATGGCGTTGGGCTTGAGTAAGATTTTGTACGTGTAGGGGAGTGTGCCCATGCCTTCGAAAACATCATGGTATTGTTGGATGATGGAGTCGAGTTGCGCCCTAAAGTCTACGTCAGAGGATGCATGGCCATCGCTTGAAGAGTGAGAGTGTACCCTCTGCACTAGGTGGAGCAGCTTGCATGCCTGCGCACCAAGCAAGGAGGCTTTTGAGGCAGCAACAATCTCGAACGGGAGAATGACTGTGTGAGCACGATGTGTTACCTTAAGGCGGCAGGAGCTGCTGGCGGCAATGGCATTGCCATTTTAGTCCAGCAATTTACACGCAGATGGCAGGACAGCAGGCTGTACACAAAGCTTGCGAAAATCAGACGACGCGATGAGATTGGCAGAAGCGCCAGTGTCCAGGCGGAACCTGATAGGGGACCGGTTGACCATAAGGGTGGCACGCCACTCATCATCCTGGCTGACGCTGTGGCCGTGGACAGGTTCAGTGCCACGCTTGGGGGACATCCTGTTAGTAGTAATGACGCCAATTTGGAACGGGACCTGTGGGTCATTGCAGGCACAGTCGGAGTCAAGGTCTAGAGTAGGTTCATTGATGGCAGGCTGGATAGCCCTGACGTCTCTGTGGGGCTGGGTGGACCTTCGAAAAGCAGCAGGCATGGAAGATCTGCACATTGCAGCATAGTGACCTCGTTTGCCACACTGCAGGCAGCGTCGGGACTTTGCGGGGCATTGCTGCTTTAAGTGGGCGGAGCCGCAGTTGCCGCACGCCGGAACTTCGGGACGTTTGTCGCGCCACCGCGCATGCGAGCACCTGCGCAAAGCGGTCTGTAATGTCAGCACGCTCGCTGCGTGTGAGCGCGGGACACCGCGAAAAACGCGCGAAATGGCCGCCATCGTTGAGGTTCAGAGCCTGAAGAGATTTTATCATTTGGACCCATTCTGCCTCGTAAGGGGCTTGCCGTGCTGTTTCAGCAGCCTGGATGCATGAGTAGCGTGTGGAGGCATGTTCATGAAGCACACAGGTCTCAATGGCCGTAGAGAGAGTGAGCTGCTTTACTTTTAGTAGCTGCTGGCGCAGGGGCTCAGATTGAACACCAAAAACAATCTGGTCACGGAGCATGGAGTCGGAGGTGGACCCGTAGTTGCAGGACTGCGCAAGGACGCGGAGGTGGGTGATAAAGGACTGGAAAGGCTCGTTCTTACCCTGAGTTCGCAGCTGGAACATGTATCTCTCGAAGCTCTCGTTGACCTCGACCGCACAGTGGCTGTCGAACTTCAGGATTATGGTCTTGAACTTCAATTTGTCCTCCCCCTCATCGAAGGTGAGCGAGTTGTAAATGTGCAGAGCCTGGTCACTGGCTGTGAAGAGGAAGAGAGCAATCTTCCATGCGTCCGATGCAGCTTCCAGGTACCTGGCTTCGAGGTACAGATGGAAGCGCTGTTTGAAAAGTTTTCAGTTGGAGCCCAGGTTCCCTGCAATGCGGAGAGGCGGCGGCGGGCGAACAGAGTCCATTCTGTAGGATGGCGCGAGACTGGTGGAAGGCAGATCACTGAAGGGTAGGTCTCAGAAGTGCGAGCATTCCTCAACTCCTGGTATCATGAAGTGTTGGCTGGTGTAGACTTGAGAGATGAACAGACACTTCCAACACTGATGAAGGTTCAACTCAATTTTATTAACTACTTCTAACTAACTAACACACAATGACTGTGGGTCTAAATGATGCTAATTTAAACTAGAGACCTAAGCCTTGTCCGAACCAGTTGATTCTCTCAGCACGTGTTGTGAGTCCATGCTGGGCTGGATGAGTTCTTGTTACACTCCAGAGGCAGCACCCAGAATGAGCGGGAACCGTGGTGCCCTCTGCCTTTATAGTGTGTGTATTCTAACTGGTGATTGGCTGCGGTGTTTGTACATGTTGATTGGTCCCTGTGTGTGTCCATCAGTGTGTGTCTGCACCATGATATATTGGTGTATATTATGACAGAAAGTAAATGCAGAGCTGCACTGTTAGAGCCGGAAGGTAAAGTATTTGTGAAACATGATGGTCATGTTGGAAAGTAAACATTATGACATTCAGCCGTTAATTGTGACCAGCACGAAAGTATCGTTAATCATTGCAAAGCACAGTTCACAAATCATCACAAGAAACACATCATTCATCAAAGCACTGAAAGCATCATTTATAAGCATCAAATCTGATTCCAACATCAACATCTCAGATGAAGAACATAAGTTTATTGCAACCACAACTGAGGTTATCCAATATCCTATTTGTGAAAGAAAACGTCCAACATACTTAAGTGATTATGTTACGAAGTGAATTATTTCCAGTTGGTGAACAAATCTATCCTGGGTGCATTAAGTTAATATCAAGTTTGAATAATAAGTTGAATGTTCAAGTCATGCTTCAGTTTATTATTAACACTTTGGAGACAAATTATTGAAACACGTTATGTCTCTCATTTACCAAGAAGAAAGATGCAGTGCTGTAGCGTTTTGAAAACTGCATCACTTCAAAGTCCAGAGTAAGTATTTAAAAAACTTAGTTGCAGCCTATCATGGGACACCCCTCAGACACACAACCCCTCCAGGAGATGCACCAAAAGATGCCCGATCTGCCCTGAACCCCAACCCCCTGCCCGACCTGAACCCTCACCCCATGACCCAATACCCCCAACCTCCCAGTCCGGCGCACCCTTCCTGGTTCAACCCCACCTCCGGTCCCACCCCCTATTCACCCTGCTTCGAACATCTTCCGGTTTGATCCACCCTTACTCCGGTCAAAACCTCCCCTGTAGTCTGGCCCCCTCCCCTCTGTCCAAGCCTGCCACCCTCCGGTCCAACACCACGCCCTCCTACTCTCCAGTGCGACCCCCTTCGCCTGTTGCTCCACCCTCCCTTGCCTGATCCACATCCTACCCTACAGTCCACCCCGCCCCCTCCCACCTGGTCCACCCCATTGGTCCACCCCATTGGTCTGGTCTGCCCCCTCCCATTTGGTGCGGCCCGCCCCCTCCTGCCCAGTGTCTTCTTACCCCTTCCATCTGGCCTGCCCGCACCCCTCACCCTTTCGGTCCATCCTGCCCCCGCTTGGGTCTGCGCCACCCTCTCCTGTCTGCACAGCTCTGCTCCCTTCCTGCTTCCTCCTCCCTGGTCCACCCCACCACCTTCCCGAACATCCCCTCCTGTCCCTCCTGGTCTCCCTCCCCCACCACCTCGCCTGCCCCCCATATGACCCTCCGTACCCCACTCCAGACCTCGCCCGCTCCTAGTTTCCACCCACCTCCTGGCCTTCATACCGCGCCCCTCAACTCCCCATATCCTGGTTCCCCAAACTCTCTCCGGATTGCCTGAGCCACTCAAACTTCCCTGCTCCCTTTTAATTGTCCCTTTCAGCATCCCCTTTACAGCAGCAAGTGCCGTAAAAAGGGATGTTTCTTACCTCTCTGTGCCCTAGTTACTTCACGCCGATACAACCGGGAGCACCCTTTGCTGCTCCTGCCTCACCCAGCCTGAGTAAGGAAGGTTGGGCGAGACAGGGGCTTTGGAATTACAGCGTTCATCTGGTGTAGCAATCGCCCGCGATTACCTCTCTGAGGAAAAAGGTGCAAATAATAGACTGCGGTAGGGAAGGTTGAAAAAGTGGTTGGGTTTTATGAATAGAAGTCTAAATGTGCAAAAGCAAGGATGTTTTCATGAGTCTTTATAAAAGACTAGTTCAGCCTCAACTGGAGTATTGTGTCTAGTTGTGAGCACTGCACTTAAGAAGGTGTGAAGTCTTCAGAGAGAGTACAGAAAGATATAATTATCTTTATTATTGTCACAAGTAAGCTTGCATTAACACTGCGATGAAGTTACTGTGAAAAGCCCCTTGGCGTCACACTCCGGCGCCTGTTCAGGTACACTGAGGGAGAATTCAGAATGTCCAATTCGCCTAACAAGCATGTCTTTCGGGATTTGTGGGAGGAAACCGGAGCACCCGGAGCAAACCCAAGCAGACACAGCGAGAATGTGCAGACTCCGCACAGACAGTGACCCAAGCAGGAATCGAACCCGGGACCCTGACGCTGTGAAGCAACAGTGCTAACTATTGTGCTACCGTGCCGCCCTCCCATGACAATGGCTCCAGAGATGAGGGGCTTTAGTTATTGGGATAAATTAGAGGAGCTGGGATTATCCTCCTTGAAGAGAAGTTTAAGAGGAGATTTGATGGAGGTGTTCAAAATCAAAATGTGCCTGGACAGAGTGTTTGGCGAGAAACTGCTCCCATCGGAGCAATGGGCTGAGACCCAGAAAACACCGATAAATGTGATTCGCAAAGAAATGTCATGAGGAAAAGTTTTATTCAGCAGTGAGTGGTTAGAATCTAGAATGCACTGTCCGAGGGTGTGTCCAAGACAGATTCAGTCGTGGCTTTCAAAAGGAAATTGAATAATTATCGGAAGAGAAACAATTTGCAGGTTTATATGGGAGGGGTGGGTGATGGGATAAGCTGAAATGAACTTCAGATACCAGGTGTGAACTAGATGTTCTCTTTCTGTCCTGTAACAATTCTATGATTCTATGATACATGTGTCAGGATTTTCCTAAAACCGGAATTGTTATTTGCCCTGGTATTAGAATTGGGATCTGCTCAAACAAAAACAATACTCTGGAACCTAAGCTTACTTACCCTCAGAGGGTTTAGGGTGCATCAGATAAAAGGGGACATCCACAGACACCTCACTAAAATATAACAGAAACAAACTGCATCACATAAAAGCAGAATACATTATAATAATCAGAATCTTCAATGATTGACAAATATCTATTGACCAGATTCTCAACTTGACCAGCCATATAAATGCTAAGCCCAATCTTCCAATATGTGGAGAGGCCGCCGACTCAACATACTTTGCTGATGAGCCTCAGGTTCCTGAGCAAGTCCTGATGTACACAATTCCGAGGTACTTACAGGGGAAATTTACAGTTTTGATTGCCAGTTTTACTCTGCCCAGAATGCTCAATGATACCAATGACGGGGTTAAAAAGGGTGAGGGGAATAACACTATCAGGGGTCAGGGGGGTAACACTGTTGGTGGTGAGTGGTGGTGAACACTACCAGGGATGAAGGGGAGGGTTAACACTCTCAGGTGTGAAGGGGGGTTAACACTGCCAGTGGGGCAAGGCAGTTTCAGAGGCTGAAGCAATGAACTGAGGACAGCCCTTAATGGGTTTGTCTTCAGTCCAACTTGAGAAAGGAGGCCATGACTGCCCTAGAATTATGTTTGACGATGTGCACCCTGACAGTGTAAGCCCCTGCATCTGTGCTGAAGCCAGCATTGGAAGGTGCAAGGGCTCTAGCATAAAATGGTAAGTGGATCTAGGTCAGCGTCTGACGTTTCGAAACTGACGGGAAGCTCTGGGCCCATGGCTACTGGAACAGGGCTGAGGCTGTGAATGTTGCAGTGAGTAACCCACCTCTTGACTCCCCTAAGTCGGTCCACAAGGCACATGTCAGGAGTGTGATGGAATACTCCCCATGTGACTGGATCAGTACAGCTCCAACAACACTCAAAAAGCTTGATGCCACCCAGGGCAAAGTAGCCCGCTTCATCAACAACTCATTCAACATCTTAAACATTTACTCCTTCCACTACCGGCACAGGGAGGCAGCAGTGACTACCACCTACAAGATGTACTGCAGCAACACCTTCAGCAATTCTTCCCAAATCTTCAAACTCTACCACCTAGAAGGACAAGGGTAGCTGAACGGTGGGAACATCACTGATTGCAAATTCCCCTCCAAGCCAGACACCATTCCACTTGGATATATATCACCGTTACTTCAATGTGGTGTAAAATTCTGGAAATGCTTTTATAACAACACCGTGAGTGTGCCTTCACCACATGCACTGTGGCTCACCAACACCTTCTCAAGGACAATTAGGGGTGGGCAACATGGTCACCTCGCTGATGGACAAATCTCACGAATGAACAAAAATAAAACCCAACAGCTAATTCCGCTGTGGCACCATCGCTATGAAAAACAATACTCGGGATTATTGAATATTGATGGCTGGTGAATTCTTGCTGACCTTGAAGTGAGATCTCCCAAGATCCTGAGGAAAGAAAAACAGAAAGAGAAATAAGAACACAAATAAATGATTGATAATTAAATATGTGACCGATATGGGCTTATAAATTGATCCGTGTGCCTCCCATTTTACATACTCCCCTCAGTGTGGCAGGCGCCAAGTGTCTTCCCATTTCCAATTGGAAATGTGTTTCCCCGTGATAAGGACAAACAAAAGGGGTGAAGCCGGCATTAGGTGCTTCACATGTTCCACAAAGTGGGCAGTGTTTTTGGCCTGCACAAATCTCCTCCAACTCTATTTATTTCATCTCACCACATCAATATAAACCTCTCTCCCTCACGTCTTTGTCCTAATTCCCCTGAATTGCCAGCAGAATCTGTCTAGTGATGACAAGAAGAGCTTAGGTTCCAGTTGAATCGAGACTAAAATGGCTTCAGCTAGGCTATTATACAGAGAGGCAGGGCGGTCGTTTAGCTCAGCTGGCTGGTCGGTGATGCGGGGAGGCGTCAACAATGCAGGTGTTCAATTCCTGTACGGGTTGAGGTTATTCATGAAGGCCCGACCTTCTCAATCTTGCCCCTTGCCTGAGGAGTGGTGACCCTCACATTAAATCACCAGCAGGGGAGGGCGAGTGGACCATGGTGACAGTTACACTTAGAATAGTTAAAGAGTGCTTCAATTGAGCCAAGGAGTGGAAAAGCTGATCACTATTCACTGTTGGGTGGTTTGTATGCCCGCTTGTCAGGGTGAAGATGGTAAGTGGATTGACATGGTACACCAATGATTGAATGGATTTCTGGACTTTACAATGAATGACAACTTGAACAAGGTGCCAGAGGGACTGGAGCTGTAGGAAACATCATTCTGTACGTTCAGGAGAGGAGAGAAAACTGACAAGAGGAAAACAAAGACGTATGAAAGGCTTTCTACTTGAGTGTCTCTGGAAGTTGTGGGACCGCTATACAGAGTATCAGGCAGTAGCAAATATGAAAATCAGGTTTGCTAGCTATCTGTGTTCAGGATTATGTCCAGAAATGTTTAAAATTGAACCCAGAAATGATCTAATCTAAAGAAAGCTTTACTTTGAAACAATTAGGCTATTCCGCCCCATGTAGATTCAGCCATGGAAAGAGGTGGCAGCACTGATTGAAATAAGGTTACTTACCCTCCACGAGAGACGACCACCTTCACTTTAAACAGGTAAGACACAATGATTCCGAGGACCTCTTTATCCTGGCCTTCTCTAAACCTATCAAGATTCAGAATCAGAAGTACAAGTGGGAAAGTGATTGCGATGGGAAAGGAAATCATAGACAATATAGAAGATGGGTTGGATTTTCCGGTCCCCCAGCCCTGTGTTTGTCAGCGGTGCGCCTTTCACTGGTGGCAGGATTCTCTTTTCCCACTGCTGGTCAATGGAATTTCCCGCTAAAGCCGTCCCATGCCGCTGGGAAACGCAGCGGAGTGCGCTGCCGCTGGGAACAGATAATCCCAACGACTGGGATCGAGGCCATTCAGCCCCTCGGGCCTACTCCGCCATTTCAATATGATCATGGCTGATCATATTGGCACTGAGGTGGATCAGATATCAGGTCGGGATAATATGCGGTGAGACATTGGATAGGGATGAGACTGTCGGACTTGAATTGATGATGGGTCACCAGGCGTGCGAAGGGGGATGGTTGTGGAGAAAACAATGCAGGGTTGAATTGGTGGTTGGACAGCAAGATTGAAGGGGGAGAATGGGACAGAATTTTAACGGAAGACTCCCCTCGTTAATGAAACTTTGCAGGTGAGGGGAAGAAAAATAAATCCCAATTGCTCTGCTGAAATTAAAAAAATAATAATTCTTGAGATGTGGGATAGCATGTGTTGCCCAAGCCTAATTGCCATTGAACTGAATGACTTGCCAGGCCATTTCAGAGGCCATTTTTCAGAGTCAACCACAACATTGTCACATGTAGGCCAGACCAGGCAAGGATGGCAGATTTCCTTCCCTGAAGGACATCAGTGGACCATATGGGATTTTAACGACAATCAACCACAGATTTGTGGTCATCATTAGGCTTTTCATTCCAGATTCAAATTTCACCATCTGCTGGTGGGATTTAAACCCAGGTCCCTGGAACATTACCCTGGATCTCTGGATCACTAGTCCTGCGACAATACCACTACACCACCACCCCCCCTTAAATTCGTCGACAAATGTCCATATGCTGTTGATCAGTATTCTGGATTTCTCAAATTTCTAAAACCTAAACTGGATTCTTGCGAGAATTAACAATCAGTTTGTGTGTGAAGTGGACAACAGAAATAGGTTGTCAGCTGTGGCACTTACGTGGTACTAGAGGCTAGGTTTGTGTCCTGATGTTTGAGTTTGCCGTCCAAGGCTAGGCCTCGTTTTTGCCGGTTGTCTTCCAGGGTAGGGGTAAGGCTGTAAACTTTGGTGAAGGTAGAATTGGGAGCCACAGTGTCACTGGAATCACACACAATATAAATGATAACATTTTACAATGTTAAACAGGCCTGGTTACAAATAATTTTCAAAATGGGTCGGGTGGGAAAAGATGCAATCTCCTTCTTATATGTTCAGTTTACTGGTCAGAGCTACAACATTCATATTTCACTACCAGTGTTACCTTTCTTAAAAAAAAGGTATTAATCATTTTCTCCTCATGCCATGCATCATTCTCTAGAGGCAAAGGCCAGCTCCCAATGCTTTACTAACTCAAGGCCGAGAGCTATATCAATGTGACCTCAAATGATCCCCTGGTTATCCCTCCATTTTCCTTTGTGAAGGAGTGCTTATTTTCCATTGTGGCTTCCCATGGTGGAACAGGTTAAATTTGTGAGTCATTATTTATGGAACTGAAATGACAGAGACTCAGACTTATAGCAGAGAAAAGTGAGCCAGTGCTCATTGTACACACGCACATACACCCATGTGTACACATATTCATACATATACACACACACAGCGAGGACCCGGCCTGCCAAAAACCTGTGACCAGCCTCGCTAACCCTAGACCACCCTCCACCAGGCCCCCCAGCCCCAGACCGAGGCCCCCCCCCGCCAGCGGAACAGCTCTCCCGGACTGTGTGCTGTTTAGCTCACAGGGCTAATCGCTGGCTTTGAAAGCAGACCAAGGCAAGCCAGCAGCACGGTTCGATTCCCGTAACAGCCTCCCCGAACAGGCGCCGGAATGTGGCGACTAGGGACTTTTCACAGTAACTTCATTTGAAGCCTACTCGTGACAATAAGCAATTTTCATTTCATTTCATTTCATTTCATTTCACACACACACACATGCATCCACTCATGTGCACATGCACATGTGTACAAATGCACAGGTCTAAACACATTCACCCAAGCAACGTGATATTCCCTGTACTGATTAACATAAGAGGCGGGATTCTCCCCTACCCATCGGGGAGGGCTGTACCGGCACCGAGGCGTGGCGTGAACCACTCTGATGCCGGGCCGCCCGGAAGGTGCGGAATTCTCCGCATCTTCAGGGGCTAGGCCAGCACCAGCGGGGTTGGCGTCGCGTCAGCCGGCGCTGAAGAGCTTGGCACTGCGCCAACCGGCGCCAAAGGGCCTCTGCCAGCTGGCGCGGGTTGATGCATGCACAGGTGGGGTTCTTCTCCACACCGGCCATAGCGGAGGTTGACAGCAGCCGGTGCGGAGGGAAAGAGTGCCCCCACGGCACAGGCCCGCTCGCAGATCGGTGGGCCCCGATCGCCGGTCAGGCGACCATGGGGGCACCCCCCAGGGCCAGATTCCCACCACGGCCCCCACCGAGGACTCTGAGGCCGCCCATAGAGCCAGGTCCCGCCGGTACGGACCTGGTTTGATTTATGCCGGCGGGACCGGCTGACAACGGGCGGCCGCTCGGCCCATTGAGGAGTGTAGAATCGCTGGGGGGGGGGGGGGGGGAGGGGGCACTGCCAATGGCCCCCGATCAGCACGGTGTGATTCCCACCCCCGCCAAAACCCCAGCACCGGAGAATTTGGCAGCCAGTGCCGGGCGGCGGGGCGGGATTCACGGTGGGGGGTCAGAGAACCTTGCCCAAGATTCCTTTCCCTCTGAACACAGCTAAGAATTGGAACCATTTATCGGCCTCCAGTCATTCAGAGGAACCAGCTTGGACAACCAAATCTATCCGTTTCTTGATTCTTTTCTTCGGCTGACTTAAAAAATTAGAAATAGAATCTTGACGGCTGTATTGGTAGAAATTATAAAATAATCCCGATTAGAATGAATGAAACATTTAGTGGTAGATAAACCCCACAGACCTCTATTTCATGATGATCAAAGACATTTTGGGCTGGAGTCTCCAATCCTGTGGCTATGTCCGCAGGATCGGTCTGGTCTTATGACCAGAAAGTGGGCGCTGCTCCCGCACCGATCCTCCGCCCGGTGAAGGCCAGCAGCCGCGCCATGTAAAGTCCCAGGCTTCACCCGTGTTTACGGCCGGAGAATAGCTGGGTCCGTGGCTGCGCATGGCGGCGGCCACGCGAGGACCCGGCCTGCCAAAAACCTGTGACCAGCCTCGCTAACCCTGGACCACCCTCCACCAGTCCCCCCAGCCCCCGACCGAGGCCCCCCCGCCAGCGGAACAGCTCTCCCGGACTGTGGCGGCGTTGGACTCAGTCCGCAGCCGCCACGTGAGGTCCCCGAACGGTGTTAGCACACGCGCGCGACGCCGTCGGGGACTTGGCCCATCCAGGGCGGAGTATCGGGGGAGGGCCTTAGTTGATGTCCTGAGGCTGTCCATATGGTTTTTGAGGGGCGGAGCATTGCAAAAACAGTGCCACCCCCCCAATTCCGGCATAAACAGGGATTATCCGGCCAATCGCTGAATGTGATTTCGCTGTTGGCAATCGGAGAATCCTGCCCAGGTATCTCAATCTCCCAAAAGAAATCTGTGTATTTCCTGGGAGTCCCTCCCCGTCTTTCACCAGCTGTGTCAAACTAGGTGGAAGCTCTCTTTACTTGTGATGTGACCATCAATTCATTTGAGACACGATAGGAAGTAAACTGTGGCCTTAATAGACTTACAATTGAGCCTGCCTGCGACCAGAAGAACTGAGGGCAGACTCACAAGGCTGCAGCACTTTATACTTCCGGTAGTGGGAGGGCCATGTGTGGAGCCATGGGCGGAACCGAGGGTGGAGCCCTGTACAAGCTCTTCATCTCCCCCTGTGGGCAGAGCCTCGCAACGGCTCACAGAGAGAGCCCACAAGGACACAATGCTATACAGTGTGAACACAATATTATACAGTGTGAATTACATGATGTACATTCACCACAACTTGACTTAGCTGAATACAACTCTCCTTCTCTTTCTTGTTTCCTATTTTTTCCTCCAGGATGTATTGCACTCCATTCGTTCCCCTTCTGGAGGAAGCTGATAAAGTTCGGTGTAGCACATTGAGGTGAAAATCAAATTACATTTCCACTACTGAGATCTCACACATTGATGCATCTAATTGCAATGCAATGTCTCTCACACACACCACAGTGTACAAACACACACACATATGTACACATATATACAAATAGACATACAAACACTCCCACAGAGCACTGAGATGATTCATTTCCCAATGCATCCGTAACTTACTTTGGTTCCTCCGAGCAGACTGTCTTTGCGTATTTGTCAAGTTGATAGAGGACTACATTCGTGATCTGATCAACTGATTAGACAAAAGAACAATGTAATTTGTGGTAGCTGACAGGTAATAGTCACAATGCAATACCCGTTCTGATATGAAGTAGCTAATCAAATATTGAAACCACACTCTCTCTACAGGTTTGCAGCTGATGCTCCCTGAATCCTTTCCCTGACTCAGTGTTTCACACTTTGGCTTCTGCTAAAGTTCTAATTCCCCGAAACCATCTGGGAGAATGTTATAGAGCACAGAGTATAATTTAGCAACAAGTGCAAAAAGGCTCCACGTTAGTGGGACAAAATAGTGGGCGTAGCAACTTGGCTCCCCCAGTTATGAACAAACTATAAATATTTATTAACATAACATCTGTTTACAGGGTGATGCAGATTCAGTGCTTCCAGTCACACTTTCTCAAAGGGTCATCTGGACTCGAAACGTTCCCTCTTTTCTCTCCCTACATGATGCTGCCAGACCTGCTGAGATTTTCCAGCATTTTCTTTTTTGCTTCCAGTCACGCCTTTAGGATCTAACTGAGTAAAAGCCTGCGCTCTGCTTGGCTGCCCCGCGCGCGGGTTACCGTTTGGACAAGCGGGTCACATGATCTTTCAGAAGCTCACCCTTTCTTGGGGCTAGCTACTACATCAGGACACATTGTAAAATGAATGGAATATAATTAGTACACCGTGAATCAGGCAACCTAACACTGACAATGTGGTGAGGCAATTAATAAAGTTTACAGGGACTGGTTTAGCTCACCAGGCTAAATCGCTGGCTTTTAAAGCAGACCAAGCAGGCCAGCAGCACGGTTCGATTCCCGTACCAGCCTCCCCGGACAGGCGCCGGAATGTGGCGACTAGGGGCTTTTCACAGTAACTTCATTGAAGCCTACTCGTGACAATAAGCGATTTTCATTTCATTTCATTTACAGGAATACCTGCAGCTATGATAGTGGAACACAGGCCTATTATGGCTACATAATGCACTCGCTAAAGAACCCGATATATTCTCATTACCACAGAATTAAATAATGTGATCGAGTTTGGCTTGGCCTTGTGGGATGGTGGGCACTTACTGAGGACCAAGTGATGACTGGATGAGCTGTCCTCTCTCCCCATGACCCACAGGCCACCTAAAATAATATTTAAATTACTTAGGTAAAAGCAAATTACTGCAGAGTTGGAATCTGAAACAAAAACAGAAAATGCTGGACAATCTCAGCAGGTCTGGCAGCATCTGTGGAGAGAGAAGTGAGCTGACGTTTCGAGTCTGGGTGGCTCTTTGACAGCTTTGCAAAAGTCATACAGGCTCGAAGCGTTAGCTCCCTCCTCGCTCCATAGATGCTGTCAGAGCTGCTGAGATTGTCCAGCATTTCCAGTTTTTGATTTAAATTACATATCTAGCTGTGCCTTCTTAATCTCCTCCACAATCTCCCTTCCAGAAGC
This sequence comes from Scyliorhinus canicula, assembly GCF_902713615.1. Lineage (NCBI taxonomy): Eukaryota > Metazoa > Chordata > Chondrichthyes > Carcharhiniformes > Scyliorhinidae > Scyliorhinus > Scyliorhinus canicula. Next base: position 21,829,169 of record NC_052162.1, on the reverse strand, counting down.
TCTGGCCTGATGGAGAGGACTTCATAGCTCAGGCCTGTAACTATTACTGCTTCTTGGGCTTTGATGACAACATCGGGAATCCATCTGCACATTTAAAGTAGGGCATCACTTCCTTACAGCACATGTCCTTTCCTGCTCAAAAAAACAGGTTAACATCTGGAAACAGTGCCTTTAATTGAAATGGCTGGTCCCGTTTAATGCCAGATGGGGTGAAATCAAACTGTGGTGCTTGTGTTCAACCATGCACACCAGCTTGTGACAGAAAAACAAGCACAATTGTGCAAATGGGGAAGTCGCACCTACCACATAACTTGATTTTCTTCACTACTTTACTTGTGTTATTGTTGATGTGGACAGTGACTTCGATTGGTTCTCCATGGTAATACATCTGTAAAAGAATCACACTTAGCTGAATCTGTACGCGTATAGTACTGTACGCTGTGCTGTTTAGTCATTTGAAACACTGATTAATGCAGCGGCACGGTAGCACAGTAGTTAGCACAGTTGTTTCACAGCGCCAGGGTCCCAGGTTCGATTCCCAGCTTGGGTCACTGTCTGTGCGGAGTCTGCACATTTTCCCCGTGTCTGCGTGGGTTTCTTCCGGGGGCTCGGGTTTCTTCCCTGAGTCCAAAAAGGACCCCCAAAACTCCACCAGCCTGGGGCAGGACCAGAACATGTGCGCGCGATGTGCGGGCCCTCTTGACCAACACTCGCACCTACCTTCCAGCCTTTCAAAAAAGCAGTTCATCCTCGCTTTAGTCAGGTGAACTCGAAAAGCTACCTTCAGCTGTATGGGGCTTAGCGTCGCGCAAGACAATGTCACATTCACCCTCCGCAAAGCCTCGCACCACACTCCTTCTTCAAGTATCAGCCCCAACTCCTCCATCTCCTTTTGCCTTCGCCCCCACAACCCAACCCAACTCCTCCTCCGCCATACATCCCGAACGTACTACCCTCCACACATCCTGCGCAGGGTAACATCCGTTCCAACAAGGTGGACGGCTGAACCACAGGAAAAAGGCTGAAAAAAACTGATTAACCCAGAGCCTCACCTGAAGGTACCTAAATCCATCTGCGTCCGAAAGCCCCTATTTCTCCTTTAACTGCTCGAAGCTAGCGAACCGTCCGCCAAAAATAGATCTGATTTCATTGGCGGTACATAAAAAACACCTGTTCATTAAAAATTACCTTCGGAAACCTCCTGACCGCTAACAAAGCCCATTTTCTAGGTGGCTGAAATGTTCTCCTGTGTTAGCTGGGAACTTCGTAAAAACAAGAATTGGAATGCAAGAATCATTCGAATCCCAATGATATTTTAACTACTGACAAAGTGCTTAGCGATACCTAATCTCCAGGGAGAAGATGGTCGGTAAGGTGATGGTTAGACTTTGTGAGATCTATTAGCTGCAGGGCATAGCAAATAAAACTACCTGCACCCCAGGCTTCACATCCAAATTGTCCAATCTTTGCCAGTGGGCAACTTGCTATTTTTGTTATCCCCTTTCAAGTGGGAATATTTCTAACAGGTACATGTGTAGTAAATGATGGTGGCGGGATGAGGGACAGCAGGCATTGCTCAGAATCCTATGGTGGTGGTTTGCTTTCAGGCATTGCATGATCTTCTGGAAGGTGGCCTCCTAATTGGCCATTTCTTCATCCAATTATGGACAGGGGATGGGTTCCTGAGGCTGCAGACCCAATGAGAGGATGGTTTTCCTGCCTGCTGCCTGGTCAGTGGGGCATCGGGTCTCTGACTATGAGAGCACCTTGGCCTCTGTAATCGTTGAGCTGCCAACTACCACACTCATTGGGCATCCTCTCTGATACCAGAAAGATCCTGGCAGATTCCTTTCCTTCGCCCACATTCGCCTTCTATTTCTTAATTGTTGGCTATCCACCAATGCCAGGCACCAATAATATAGGCGGCACGGTGGCACAGTGGTTAGCACTGCTGCCTCACAGCTCCAGGGACCCAGGTTCAAATCCGGCCTCGGATAACTGTCTCTGTGGAGTTTGCACTTCCTCCCCGTGTGTGCGCGTGGGTTTCCTCCGGATGCTCTAGTTTCCTCCCACAGTCCAAAGATGGGCGAGATTCTCCGCACCCATGGAAAATCGCGAAGTTGGCCGTGAAAACGGCCGAGTTTTGCGACGGCCCGACACGACCCATTTCCCGAGGTATTCACGTCTTGGAAATGGGCTAGGAACGGGGCCGCGTCAATCACGTGCGCGATGATGCCGGAACGCGGCGACGCTACGAGCGCGCCCACGTGACGCCGCCCGCGCCTTTTTATGGCGCCGTAAAAAGGCGCGGGCGAGCACAGAAACTGTAGGCCAAGATGTCGGAGCTGAGGAGAGCAGCCCCACGATTTGTGGAGGCTGATGTGGAAATGCTGCTCGATTCCATCGAGCAGAGGAGGGGCATCATCTGCCCGTGTAGAGGGCATCGCCATCCTGCCAGCACGGTGCGCCAGGCCTGGCGTGAGGTTGCTGCTGCCGTCAGTGCTGTGGGCAGACCCCTCGTTCAGCTGACCAGTGTCGGAAGAAGATGCACGACCTCACCAGGGTTGCCAGGGTAAGTGCCAAGAGGGTGCCCCCGGGTCACAACCATCCCTCCCCCCCTTTACTTAATCACCCACCTCCCCCCCTGGCACGGGGGGTGGAGGGGGATTGTGGCAGAGTGAGTTGAGGGTGGTTCACAAAGCTGTCACAGACCCAGCGCTCTGGCCCCCGTGGAGAGATGCAATCGTCTTATTACAACTTGACCCCCAAACTGTACCAGTAAATGAACGGACTGCTGATACCTGCCGTATTGTAATAATCTACCTATGCCCCCTCCCCCAACAGGACAAGACCGCTCACAACACCCGTGAGCGGAACAAGACGGGAGGGGGTTCGCCCACCCTGCGTCCCCTCACCACTTTTGAGCAGAGGGCCCTGGACCTTGTTGGTGGATCTGCTACTCGGGAGATCGCGCAATGCGAGGTTGGCGGAGCTGCAACAAGGGAGACAACCCTGCATGACAAACACCCCCCCTCCCACATCCTCTGTCCCTTCACACACCCTGCCCACTGGGATACCTCCCCAATCCTCTGTCCCTTCACACACCCTGCCCACTTGGACACCTCCCCCATCCTCTGTCCCTTCACACACCCTGCCCACTGGAACACCTCCCCCATCCTCTGTCCCACCACACACCCTGCCCACTGGGATACCTCCCCCATCCTCTGTCCCTTCACACACCCTGCCCACTGGGATACCTCCCCCATCCTCTGTCCCTTCACACACCCTGCCCACTGGGACCGTCCAGCGCCCGGCCGAGCGTCTCTAAATAACACGTTTCATTCTCTTCCCTAGGACGTGATGCCGAACGACCAGGGCCGTCTGGCTCCAGACGGACACAGGCATCTGCCCCCACCTCACCCGTGGCCGCACGGCAGAGGGTGCCTGATCAGCGGGGAGTCCCATCCTCCCCAACAGAATCTGTGGAGCAGGACGCCCAGAGGGCGGCGACACCGCTAGATAAAGAAATGGCCTGCGAACGCCCTGCGGCCTCTCAGCGGGCCGATGGCATCGAGGAGGAGTCAAGACGACCTCGAGCTTGCGGCACGGCTATCTCCCACACCATCCACCATCCCAGAGACACTCACCCCGGCTGGCCTATTTAGTGATGAGGCTCCTGGGTCACAATCTGGGTCGCACATCACAGCTGAGCAGGTACAGCAGGTGGAGGTCGGAGCAGCCGAGGGCCCGGACTGGCGGAAGCCAGGCTAGGCCCAGCATACAGCTGGATCCCAGACGTTTTCAGAGTTCCTGGACTTTCTCAACCCACCCGCACAACCGATGCATCAAGAAATCCAGGGACACAATGACAGGATGAGGGCTGTCTTCCAGACTCTGCAGACGCTGTTAGAGGAGTCGAACCGCGTCCACGAGCAGGGAGTGGTGCCGCTCATGGCAGCAACCCAGGCCGACACCGCACGGGTGGCATCCGCGGTGGAGGCAAAGGATGAAACGGTTTCGGCCATGGGTCAGGTTATGCAAGACGTTGGGCTTCACGTGCAGGCGTCATCCTCGGCCCTGGACAGGGTTGCCCTCTCACAGACAGCAATGCGCCAGAGCCAAAACGACATTGCCGGCGCGCTGCGGGCCTTGGCCGAGTCTCAGCAGGTCATGGCCCAGTCGCAGCAGTCAGACGAGGAGAGCATCACCCGCCTGACACACGTGCTGGATGGCGTCATGCACTCACAGGTTGAGGTCGCACAGTCCCTGGCGGGAATGTCTAACTCCCTGGACTCCGTCTCTGCAAACCTTCGGATCCTGGTGGATACCGTTGCAGGCCTCCAGGACTGGCAGCGCCAGGTGTCGGTGGTGCGACGGGGAACCTCCCCGCTCGCACCTCTGTCCCAAAGTGAGGCCCGGGGGCCATCGGGCTCCCCGAGGGAGGAGAAGGTTTCGGGGCCCGTCCCATTAACTCCATCACGGGACGTCCCGGAATTCTCGGCCCCCCCCGTCCCATCCCTGGTGCATCGGGTGGGCAGCAGGCAGAGCAGGGTAGCACAATGTCACCCGAGACGCCCGCAGAGCAGCCTGGCCCATCAAGGCCAGGTCACCCCAGGAAACGCTTGCCGAAGGAGAAACAAGTCGAAGGGGGCGATTCGCAGCAGTCCTCCTCCACTCCTGCTGTATCATCTGGGGAATCACTTAGACGTAGTGGTAGTGCCCGTAAGGCAACAAAGATACACACTGAGTAAGTTGGCACGGGTGAAGGGCACAGTTTAGTTGTAGGGGCTAGGGCACCTGTAAATGTTTGTTCACATTAAACACACTGTTCCACCTTACTTGTAATACCGTGTGATTGTTCCACAGCCACAGGAATCGTGATGGTGACCGAGTGTCGCTGGGGTTGACGAGCGGTGAAACTTCGGTGCCGGGTGTGCAGTCCCTTCCCCCCCACCCCCTCCCACAGCTAGCCCACACGGGCACGTGATAGAGTGTCCGTGACGATCTCAGCGGCCACCAAGGTGGATGGTTCAGCTATTGCCATGGGTCAGACTCTCTCTAACGATTCTGAGCTCACAGCTCTTCGCAGAGCGGGCTGTCATCATTCCACATGGCACTGATCACACCCGCTGACACAGCCATCGATGTTATACCATACCGTCTGGACCCAGTGGTGAGGGTGATGTCTAAGTGGAGCAGTGTACCCTGAGAGGGGGGTGGGGGGGGGGGGGGAGGGGGGGGGGGGGGGGGCGGTTGTGGTGGTGCAAGTTGTGTGTTGACCCTCTGCACGAATAACGACGCAGGTGGTGGTTTGGTGTTCAGCGGGGACGTCACATCCAACGCGTGAACTGTGCTGCCACCAAGGCGTCGCGTGCCCGCCGTCCTCGCCGGGTCAGTCGTGCCGCCTCCTGGACATCACCAGCACCTGGGTCGTGTCTGCGTCCTGCGCCCGCCACTCCGCCAGCCTCCTCCTCCTCCTCCTCTTCCTCCTCCCTCTCCTCCTCCTCCTCCTCCTCTGTGCTGGCACCACTGCCACTGGCTTCTCCCTCCACCTCCTGCAGCAGGTCATCTCCCCTCTGCATCGCGATGTTGTGCAGCGCACAACAGACCACAACAATGCGAGCGACCCTGTCGGGCTGGTACTGCAGGGCCCCTCCGGAGTGGTCCAGGCACCTGAATCTCATCTTCAGGAGGCCAAGGCAGCGCTCCACCACACCCCTGGTTGCTGCATGGGCCTCGTTGTATCGTGTTTCCGCATTGGTCTGAGGCCTCCGTATAGGCGTCATCAGCCAAGACCTCAGCGGATAACCCCTGTCGCCTAGCAACCAGCCCCTCAGCCGAGTGGGACGCCCCTCAAACATCGCAGGGATGTACGACTGCGCCAGTATGTAGGAGTCATGCACACTCCCTGGGAACCTTGCACAGACGTTCATGATCCTCATGTGGGGGTCGCATACCACCTGGATATTCATGGAGTATGTCCCCCTTCTGTTTGTGAACACCTCCCTGTCCCCTGCAGGCGGGCGCATGGGGATGTGAACACAATCGATTGCCCCCTGCACCATCGGTATCCCGGCCACGCTGGCAAATCCACAAGCTCGTGAGTCTTGACTTGCTCGGTCGTTGGGAAAGGTGATGTAGCGGTCCGCGATGGCATAGAGGGCGTCGGTCACATCCCGGATACACCTGTGGACCGATGACTGGGAGATCCCGGAGAGGTTCCCGCTCGGAGACTGGAAGGAGCCGGTCGCATAGAAGTTAAGAGCGACCGTCACCTTGATGGCAACCGGGATCGCGTGTCCTCCCCCCGTTCCACATGGGGCGAGGTGTGCCACGAGGTGACAGATATGTATCACCGTCCGCCTACGCAGCCGGAGTCTCCTCCTGCAGGTGATGTCCGTCATTGTTAGGAAAGAGATCCGGGCACGGTACACCCTCGGCCTTGGTCGTCGCCTCTGGTGCCGTGGCTGCACCCTCACTCTCTCCTCCTCCCCCTCCTCCTTCTCCTCCTCCTCCTCCCCCCCATGCTGCTCGACGACTGGCAACTCCTCGGCCCTTCCCTCTGCTGCTGCAGCTGGCCCTGCATCCACTGCGGGTTGTGGCTGTGGATGCTGCTGCATCTCCAAATGCAGTGCAGCGGCCCCAACCACTGCGCTGAACATAGCCGTTCTGTTCACAGACATTGTGCTAACCTACAGAAGGGTGGTGGGGGCAGAGAAACGGGACATGTTAGACGGAGGTTAGTCGACACCTCGGCAGCCGCCTGCTACGGGATACCTGTGTGTCCCGGTGGCCTTGTCGCGCTGCTGACACGTGGGCAGCCTAACCCCTGGTCACTTTCTGCATCCAACGGGCAGTTATCTACGTCCTCTTCACCGGTGCGTCAGTGGCCTGTGTCCGTAAGCCACAGGGCAACCAGCGGCCGTGTACTCGTGACCGGCACGCCATGGCATGGTGGCAGACATTTTGTAACCGGGGTTGGACGGGTCACTCGCTCACTCTCTCCCTACCCCCCCCACTCCCACTCCCCCCCTCCGTCTCCCCCACTCCCCCCTCCGTCTCCCACACTCCCCCCTCAGTCTCCCACACTCCCCCCCTCAGTCTCCCCCACTCCCCCCTCCATCTCCCCCACTCCCCCCTCCGTCTCCCACACTCCCCCCCTCAGTCTCCCCCACTCCCCCTCCATCTCCCCCACCCCCCTCAGTCTCCCCCACTGCCCCTCAGTCTCCCCCACTCCCCCCTCCGTCTCCCCCACTCCCCCCCCCCCCCCCCCCCCCCGCTCTGGACCCCTCCAGTTCTCGGGGATGCCTTCCCCGTTGTGGCCAGACTCCAGCAGTGCGCTGAGCGGCGCGCTCACCTCCTCGAAGTTCTCGTCAGCCCGCATGACTGGTTGACAAACTTGAAAAGCAGGTGTGTTGGCCGGCGTGAAAACAGTGCGTGATGACGTCGGGACTTCGGCCCATCCGGGCCGGAGAATAGCGGGGGACCAATAAGTAGCGATTCTGGTCGTGTCGGGGGCGCGTTCGAGGCCTTTGCCGGGAATGACGACGTGTAGTTTGTGTGGAGTTCGGAGAATAGCAGGAGGGCGTCGGACCAGCGTCGCCGTGAAAATTTGCACGGCCCGCTATTCACCGAACCGGCGTGAGTGCGGAGAATCGCGCCCGTGCAGCTTAGGTGGATTGGCCATGGTAAATTCCCCCTTTGTATCCAAAAGGTTAGGTAGGTTTAATGAGTTATGAGGATAGCTATCCAGCCAATTACCACCACAACAGTCTCCTCTTGATCATCAGTAAAGTGATGGAAGGTGTTCTTGACATGCTATCAAGTGACACTTACTCAGTAATAATTGGCACACAGATGTTCAGTTTGTATTCATCAACGCACTCTGTTCCTGACCTCTTTTCTGCCTTGGTACAAACATGGACAAAACAGCTGAACTACAATTGCATAGAACATACAGTGCAGAAGAAGACCATTTGGCCCATCAAGTCTGCCCGGACCCTCTTAAGCCCTCACTTCCACCCTATCCCCATAACCCAATAACCCCTCCTGACCTTTTTTTGGACACTTTAGTATGGCCAATCCACCTAACGTGCACGTCTTTGGACTGTGAGAGGATACCGGAGCACCCGGAGGAAACCTGCGTAGACACGGGAAGAACGTGCAGACTCCGCACAGACAGTGGCCCAGCGGGGAATCGAACCCGGGACCCTGGCGCTGTGAAGCCACAGTACTAGCCACTTATGCTACCGTGCTGCCTTTGATATCAAGGGAGCACTTGACCGAGTGGCATCAAGGAATCCTGGAAAAAATTGAAGTCAATGGGAATCAAAGGGAAAATTCTCCACTGGTTTGAGTCATACCTGACACAAAGGAAATGGTTGTGGTTGTTGGAGGCCTGTCAACTCAGTTCCGGGACATTGCGATAGTTCCTCAGAGTATAGGCCTTTCCTCTGCTTCATCAATGGCCTTGCTCCGATCACAAGGCCAGAAATGAGGATGTTCGCTGATGGCTTCACAATGTTCAGCACCATTCGTGACTCCTCAGATACTGAATCAGTTTGTGTCCTTATGCAGTAAGACCTGAACAATATCCAGGTTTGGGATGGTAAGTGGCAAGTAACATTCGCACGGCAAGAATGCTGGGCAAATACCAACTCCAACAAGAACGAATCTAACCATCTCTCCTTGACATTCAATGGTATTACCATCACTGAATCCCCCACCATCAACATCCAGAGATATCATTGAACAGTAACTGAACTGGACCAGCCATATAAATACTCTGGCTAAATACTGTAGCAACAAGAACAGGTCAGAGACTGGGAATTATGTGGCGAGTAACTCACCTCCTCCCTCTCCACAGCCTATGCACCATCAATAAAGCACAAATATGGCTGGTTTAGCACAGGGCTAAATAGCTGGCTTTTAAAGCAGACCAAGGCAGGCCAGCAGAGCAGGTTCAATTCCCGTACCAGCCTCCCCGAACAGGCGCCGGATTGTGGTGACTCGGGGCTCTTCACAGAAACTTCATTTGAAGCCTACTTGTGACAATAAGCGATTTTCATTTCATTTCATGTGGTGACCACTCCTTCCGACTGCACTTATCCTGTTCTGACACCCCTTCTGGTCTGACACTACCTCCTGTTATGACACCACTTCCTGATCTGACCCCTCCCCCTACCCACCCCCCTCCAGACCTTGCACCTTCTTCCGGTGCAAGGTCATCTGACCATTGCCATCGACCATCGACCATTTGGACTGATCCCTAGCCAACATCATTGCACAACCATTAAAGTTTCATAGAAAAGGGGTGGGATTCTCCGAGTCCCCGCCGGGTCGGAAAATCGCCGGGGGGGGCGGCGTGAATCCCGCCAGCTGCTGACTTCTCCGGCGCCGGGGTTTTGGCGGGGGCGGGAATCATGGCACGCCAGTCGGCAGCCGCTGGCAGCGCCCCCCCGGCGATTCCCTGGCCCACGATCGGCCGAGTGACTGCCCGTTTTTGGCCGGTCCTGCCGGCGTAAATCAAACCAGATCCATACCGGCGGGACCCGGCTCTACGGGCGGCCTGCAGAGTCCTCATTGGGGGGGGGGCGGGGATCTGGCCCTGGGGGGGTACCCCCACGGTGGCCTGGCCCGCGATCAGGGCCCACCGATCTGCGGGCAGGCCTGTGCCGTGGAGGCACTCTTTCCCTCCGCGCCAGCTGTTGTCAACCTCCGCCATGGAAGGCACGGAGAAGAACACATCTGCGCATGCGTGGGATGATGCCAGCACATGCGGGCTCTCCCGCGCATGTGCCAACTCACACCGGCTGGCGGAGGCCCTTCAGGGCCGGTTGGTGCGGCGTCAACCCCACCGGCACCAGCCTAGCCCCTGAAGGTGCGGAGGACTCTGCACCTTCCGGGCGGCCTGAGCCGGAGTGGTTCAGGCCACTCCTCGGCGCCAGTATGGCCTGCCCCGCCGGGTAGGGGAGAATCCCGCCCAAGGTCTTCACCAAAACTGGCATACTTCTGCAGAACGTCCTCAAGCTCAGTCCGGGTGGTACGGGATTCACCAGTGTTATTTTCAAGTTACAGGCAAGTTTCAAGTTGCAGCAACCCCTTCTCAGCTTCCGAATCTGCCCTTTATCTCCTTCAGTGTGCCTGTACTGCACCATTGGACTCAGCGACTGCTATTCCTGAGTCTGGATAGTTCTGCATCCCTTTACGTAGCCGCAATGAGTTTCAGTCTCCCAGAATTTCAGCTTCAGTTTCATTTCTTTGGAAACTGGGAGCATCAGTTTCCTTTCTCTGTTTCCCTTTTTATTGGTTTCCTTATTCTGCTTTTGTTTGGAGTCAGGCTCTGTCTCAAAAAAATGCAAAATTTGAAACCACAGATTCCATCACAATAACTCACCGCCACCTACTCAAGGGTAATTAGGGATGGGCAATAAATGTTGGTCATGACGGCGATACACACAAGCATTGAAAGGAAACAAAAAGCACACCCATCTCTCGCAAGACTGCCTGGAGTTGAGATTGTGCCAGCTCACCAATCTGATTCCCTAACCTGCAAGTTTTCTCCCCTGTCTGTCTTCAAAAGCATCTTCATGGGACTGGGAAGATTCCGTCCATTTATCCTCAACCTGCTCACCAACCCAACCTAAGCCAGTTAAAATTGTGTCCTTAAAAGTCTGATGAAATCCTAAACTCAAATACCGAGGCAGATGGAGCAGAAGGACCTTGTCTGGATTCTGCAAATGCCATGTTATCGGGGCACCTGTTAGCTCAGTTGGCTAACATGTGGCTTAGAATAGTTCCAGTAGCCTGATGCTCAAATGCAATTCCACCCAATGTAGACTGGGAGCCTGTCTTCTCACCCGGCATGTTGTAAAATAATAGCACAAACTGGTTTGCCAACTCTTAAATAATGGGTGGTACTTCAGTGTCTTGGCGTCTTTTAAAATTAAAATAAATGAATTGATCAGTAAGTTTTCCACTAGCTTGATCATTAACTTTTCAAAATATAATTTATTATGTTTTTCAGTTTATGTACCGCTTGGATGCTAGTTGCCTCTTACGGAACAGCCCCAATCCCAGAACACATCCTCGCCTGGTCTATTTTTAAAGTTCAGTTGTTCACGGGAGATGGGCAACACTGGCTGAGGCAGCATTTATTGTCCATCCCTAAATTGTGTAGTAATTTGTCCAGTCTGCCCACTATCCAATTTGTGCTTGCCAGGAATTCACTGCAGAGAATGACGACACATTTCCACCAATAGTCACGTTTTATGTAATATTTTAACAAATGCATTTTCATCAGGGCTTGAATATATTTAGGATTAAATGGCAATCACCGTGGTCTGGATTGGGTGTGTAGGACAAGGGAAAATCTGCAAATATCAGAGGGATTATTACTTAGCAAAGGATCATCCAGCGCTGCCCTCCATCCACTGATTGGATTTAAAAGGTTTATTTTTGTGCTTTACTTCTGGCTTTTTATAAACATAATTACATTGTCCACGACATTAGACTGTGAAATATTTTTTTTTCTGTCTTTTGTCTTATTCCATTTGCACTTTCTTGGCTGGGTTCCTGATCCTGACAGTGTGAGATATTGGACGTGACATTAACTTGGGTTAATCTGCCAGTTGGACAATGTTCAGAGGTAAGTGATGGGCAGGACAAAGACATAAAACCCTTCAATATGGATGGGGCCCTGCATTGGTACTGCCTCCCCCTTCTGAATGACAGAGGCAACTGAAGGGGGGGGAGGGAGAATAGAATGCAGCAATTGTGCACCCAATAACTGGCTCGACCCTCCATTCTCGTCACAGATTACTTGCTGGCTCAAAGGACCCCAGTGTGTGACACATAACCCCACTAGCAAGAGCCACACGAGGAGTCTCAGGTAACTATTGGCTCAGCTTTTCAATATCTTGGAAAGAACAAACGCACGAAAGATCGGTCAGGAATGCACTGCAGCCGGGCAGCACGGTAGCGCAGTGGGTTAGCCCTGCTGCCTCACGGCGCAGAGGTCCCAGTTTCGATCCCAGCTCTTGGTCACTGTCCGTGTGGAGTTTGCACATTCTCCCCATGTTTGCGTGGGTTTCGCCCCCACAACCCAAAGATGTGCAGGCTAGGTGGATTGGCCATGCTAAATTGACCCTTAATTGGAAAAATTAATTGGGTACTCTAAATTTATAAAAAAAAAGGAATGCACCGCAGTCCAGGCATAAACAAAGGAAGACTTGCATTTATATAGCACCTTTCATGATCTCAGGATGTCCCAAAGTGCTTTCCAGCCAATGAAGTACCTCTGAAGTGTATCACTGTTGCAACATAGGAAATGTGTCCACAGCAAAAGCTGCCACCATAAGATACTGACTCAATCATCAGTTCTGCTGATTCCGGACAAATGTGAGATCATGCATTTTGGAAGGTCGAATGCAGGTAGGGAATATACAGTGAATGGTAGAACCCTCAAGAGTATTGAAAGTCAGAGAGATCTAGGTGTACAGGTCCACAGGTCACTGAAAGGGGTGACACAGGTGGAGAAGGTAGTCAAGAAGGCATATGGCATGCTTGCCTTCACTGGCTGGGCATTGAATATAAAAATTGGCAAGTCACGTTGCAGCTGTATAGAACCTTAGTTAGGCCACACTTGGAGTATTGAGTTCAATTCTGGTCACCACACTACCAGAAGGATGTGAAGGCTTTAGAGAGGGTGCAGAAGAGATTTACCAGGATGTTGCCTGGTATGGAGGGCATTAGCTATGAGGAGCGGTTGAATAAACTTGGTTTGTTCTCACTGGAACGATGGAGGTTGAGGGGTGACCTGATAGGGGTCTACAAAATTATGAGGGGCATAGACAGAGTGGATAGTCAGAGGCTTTTTCCCAGGGTAGAGGGGTCAATTACTAGGGGGCATAGGTTCAAGGTGCGAGGGACAAGGTATAGAGTAGATGTACGAGGCAAGTTTTTTACACATGGAGTGGTGGGTGCCTGGAACTCGCTGCCGGAGGAGGTGGTGGAAGCAGGGACGATAGTGACATTTAAGGGGCATCTTGACAAATACATGAATAGGATTGGAATAGAGGGATACAGACCCAGGAAGTGTAGAAGATTGTAGTTTAGTCGGGCAGCATGGTCGGCACGGGCTTGGAGGGCCGAAGGGCCTGTTCCTGTGCTGTACTTTTCTTTGTTCTTTGTTGATTATTTTTTGAAGATCAGAAGTTGGAAAATTCCATTGCTCTTTTCCGAAATAGTGTGTGGATATCTTTTACTCCAGCTTGTGAGGAAAGATAGAGCCTCAAATTTAACATCCCTGCTGAAACACAACACCCTCCAACTGTGCAGCCTTCCCTCAGCACTGCGCTGCAATGTCATTGAGATTCCAAGTCTCTGGAGTGGGACTTGAAGCATCAGCCTTTGTGAAACTCAGGCGTGAGTGCTGCTAACTGAACCATGGCTGCCGCACCACAGTAGCCACCCAGTGGTGTACTCAGAGTGATTTTGGTGCCATCCAGTCTGCTACTGACCTCTTTGCCCAGCGATGCCTCCAGCTGCAGGGGTTTGCCTGACATGAGGAACTGACGAGTGGTTTCCACTTTGGGCTGCACCGTGCTTTTCTCTGGCGCGTACTGTACCTTGCGGACAATCAGCTTCACCGAATTCCTGTCACGTAAACAAAATGACTCAATAATTTCACCATGCCTCAGAAAGTTAACGGCAAGTTTGATCCACACTAACTGAGGTAAATAAAATATATGTGACCGAAAACGGTGCTTTGATTATTACCATTTAATTCTTGAAGGTTTCTCCCAACCCCTCCGCTCCTTTTCAATGGCAATAACTGTTGGTCAAATGCATTGTTCAAGTGAACCATTCTTAACGTTTGAGATTGGATAGTAAGTAACTGGAGGCTTTGTAACACAGTGGATCGTGTCCCTGCTCAGACTCCCAGACCAAACAGGTTGAATCTCAACTTGTAATTCTTCCAATGCACGTTGTCATAATATACACACAAGTATATGATGGTGCACAGACAGACATTGATTGACACACAGGATGACCAATGAACACACAGGACACAGCAGCCAATCACCAGACAGGACATGGCCACTATAAAGCCAGATGGCACTAGTTTTCCCACGCTCTTGGGATGCAGCCTCTGAGACAGTCAGAGCCTGTGAGCAACAAATAGAACATCCACCATGTGGTAGTAAGATAGTCTGGTCAGGTTAGTATCAGGTCTCCAGTCAACTCAGCATAGTGTCAACCCACAGTTAAAGTATGTTTAATAGTTAAGAGTTCAATAAAATAGAGTTGCATTTCTTCAAGTGTTGGAAGCCTGTCTCTCTCACTGCTATGGAAAACGCAGTCCCCACAGACCCACATTACCCAACACAACACACGTCAATGGTAGTGTTAAGAGTGGGAGAAGTTGCTGCTCAGCCATGGAGCCTCTATCATCACTATTATAGAACCCAACTATAACATGAAAGTGCTCTTCTTGACTATTGTCGTATTCCCTGTCTCCAAACAGGAGAAACACCCTTAGGCCCACCTGAGGTTTCTCCAAAATAGTTCACAGTCAAGAGCCATGAATAAGTGTGAAAATGAAGTTAGGCTGGAAAGCTGACAGCAATTAAACTTGCGTTTCAGGCGAGTCTTAACGTGACGCAAGTCTGTTGGGAACTGACTCACACCTGGAATTAAAAATTGCCATTCTCCATTTTTGTGAAGAGGAAGGTTTAATAAAAAAGTATTGTTATTTGGGGCCTCACGGTAGCATGGTGGTTAGCATCAATGCTTCACAGCTCCAGGGTCCCAGGTTCGATTCCCGGCTGGGTCACTGTCTGTGTGGAGTCTGCACGTCCTCCCCGTGTGTGCGTGGGTTTCCTCCGGGTGCTCCGGTTTCCTCCCACAGTCCAAAGATGTGCGGGTTAGGTGGATTGGCCATGCTAAATTGCCCGTAGTGTAAGGTTAATGGGGGGATTGTTGGGTTACGGGTATACGGGTTACGTGGGTTTAAGTAGGGTGATCATGGCTCGGCACAACATCGAGGGCCGAAGGGCCTGTTCTGTGCTGTACTGTTCTATGTTCTATGTTATTCAAATCTATTGCTGTCGATCTGCTATTTATTCAGATATCATCCCACCCCAAAGTCCATGGGATTAAAGAGGCATTGGCAGCATGAAGTAAAATTGATTAAGAGACTAAAAGCAGAAAATAGTGCTGAACAATTCAAGGCTGGAGGGAGGGAGCCTTCTGCATCAGATGGTATTAGGATGATTGGTCCTTCTGATACATATTAATTAGCTATGTGCACATATAGAGGGTCTTGTGGCATAGTATCTCTACCTCTGGCTCAGAAGCTCCGGGTTCAAGTCCCACTTCAGGCCTTGATTGCCATGAAAGGTTTGTTCCCAGCAAGGCCTGACAGGTTAATTATCAGCAGATAAATCCTTCCAATATGGCAATAGTAGGAGTGGGAGGGTTTCTTGGCAAACCATTGCCTACTCATAGACCAACCCAGTAGACGTTTATGGTAGCCAATGTCCTATTTTCTGTTGAGGGGGGTACATGGTGTAATTTTAAAGTTAAAAGAGGACAGTCAAAGTTGGAAGGGAGGAGTAACACATTTCAGGAGGGCAAAGGCGAGTGAAATGAACAAACACATGGCGGATGCAATTTAATGCCTGGGGGTGAGTAGGATGCTGTAATATTGGGGAGGGGAGGGATAGGTCAGGGGTGAACGTGATGGCAGCAAGCTGGCAAACTGCTTTAATTTACATTCCCCCTGCCTTCAAATATGTCAGTGGGGGCACTCAAAATACACCCCCCCCCCCCACACCCCGGCTTTATAAACATAGAGATAAGATGAAAATGCAAGAAAGATTTGCTAAACATTCAGAAATCATAAGTTAGGCACCACCTGGAATACTGTGTCCAATTCTGGGCACTTACTTTAGGGGGAACTTTCAGATGGCGCGAGAAGATTGAGAATCATAGAATTTACAATGCAGAAGGAGGCCATTCAGCGCGTCGAGTCTGCAGCGGCCCTTGGAAAGGGAACCGTACTTAAGCCCATACCTTTACCCTATCCCCGTAACCAAGTAACCCCACCTCGCTTTTTAGGACACCAAGGGGCACTTTGCATGGCCAATCCACCTAACCCGCATATCTTTGGACTGTGGGAGGAAACCGAAACACCCGGAGGAAACCCATGCAGGCAAGGGGAGAACGTGCAACCTCCGCACGGACAGTGGCCCAAGCCGGGAATCGAACCTAGGACCCTGGAGCTGTGAAGCAACAGTGCTAGCCACTGTTGCTACCATGTCGCCCATTAACAACATAACACGAGGAATGAGAGACTTCAGCTACGTGGAGAGGCTGGAGAAGCTCGGATTGTGCTCATTATATCAGAGAGGGATAAAGGAAGGTTTAATTTAGGTGTTTAAAATCAGAAAGGGATTTGATCGAGTAAATCATAATAAATTATTTCCAATGGCAGAAGTAACTGGAGGTCACAGATTTAAGGTGATTGGCAAAGAGCCAGGGGAGCAGTTTTATTCATTGCATTGTTATGATCTGGAATGTGCTGCCTGTAGATGGTGGAAGCAGATTCAATTGTAACTTCCAAAAGGGAATTGGAAAATCTTGAAAGGGAAACATTTACTGTGTAGAAGAGTGGTAGTGGTCAGATAGCTCTTTTCAAGAAATAGTGCAGCTACAATGTGTTAAATGGAATATTTTGGTGTTGTGTCATTGTTTTTTCCAATTGAAGGGCAATTTAACATGGCCAATCCACCCAATCTTTGGGCTGTGGGGGTGAGACCTACGTAGACACAGGAGAATGTGCAAATTCCAGAAAGACAGTGACCAAGGGCCAGAATCGAACACCGTTCCTCGGTGTCGTGAGGCAGCAGTGCTAACCACTAGGTCACCGTGCTGTCCCGTGTTGTATCATTCTATGATTCGTGAGATAACCTCCCTGTGTTTGAAGTTAGTTTGTGACGCAGAGCAACCCCAGCAGCATGGGTTCAATTCCCAAAACGGCTGAGGATTTTGCCATTGGCCTTTCAACCAGCCCAAGCCTGGATATTGTCCACGTCTTGATGTGTTTGCACATAGATTGCTTCAGTGTCTGAGGAGTCACAAATGATGCTGAAAATTGTGCAGTCATTTGCAAGCATCCCCATATCTGACCTTAGTTTGGAAGGGAAACCAGTGATGAAGCAGCTGAAGATTGTTGGGCCTAGCCCACTACCCTGAGGAACTCCTGCAGCGATGCTCCAGGACTGAGATGACTGACCTCCAACAGTCTCAACTATCTTCCTTCGTGCATGATGTGACTCCAACGAGCGGAGAGTTTCCCCCCTGATTCCCTTGACTCCAGTTTTGATAGCTCCTTGATCTCATACTCGGTCAAATGCTGCCTTAATGTCAAGGGTGGACACTCTCACCTCACCTCTGGAATTCAGCTCTGTTGTCCAATTACCAATGCTGTAATAAGGTCAGGAGCCGAGTGACCCTGATGGAACTCAAACTGAGTGTCAGGGAGCAGGTTATTGCTGAGTAAGGTTATTGCTGACTAATTGCTGAGGTTATTGCTTGATAGCGCTGTTGTTGACCCCTTCCATCACTTTACTGATGATTGAGAATAGACTGATAGGGTGGTAATTGGCCGGGTTGGATCTGCCCTGTTTTTTGAGTGTGGGACACACCTGGGATACATTTCACATTGCCGGGTAACTGCTAGAGTTGTAGCTGTACTGGAACAGCTTTGCTAGGGCACGTGGCAAGTTCTGGAGCGCAAGTCTCAGTGTTATTGCCGGAATATTGCAGTATCCAGTGGATGGGCCAAATGACCTCCTCCTGCGCTGTAACAATTCTGTAATTCTGTGCTGCAGTCTCCTTTCAGAAGACAGGCCTTCACCAACATCACTTGTCAAAGTCAGGGCCAGGCATTGTCTCTCATTGCAGAGGTGTGATATGGTTTTGGATGAGGGTGAACATCTCCCATTGTAGATCGGAAAGGAAGTCTGACAAAACTACTGACACTGATGGAGATAATGCTCTGACTTTGTGTGCTAAAGCAATGAAAACCAGGCTCGGGTGAATTTAAATGAATTGCGTCTGATCCCAATCTAGACTGAGTCCCCTGAGCCTACGGAGGCTTGAAATTCACAATGCGGCCCAACAGGTTGAGTATCAACTTGTAAATCTTTCCAATGTCCACCAATGGTTACAAGAGCAGGAAAGATTCCTGTGACCATAGAATTCCTGCAGTGCAGAAATAAACCCATTGAGTCTGCACTGACCCTTCAATGGAGCACCTTACCCAGGCCCACATCACGTCCTATCCCCGTCACCCCAGCGGGCATCAAGGTAGCACAGTGGTTAGCACAGTTGCTTCACAGCGCCAGGGTCCCAGGTTCGATTCCAGGCTTGGGCCACTGTCTGTGTGGAGTCTGCACATTCTCCCTGTGTCTGCGTGGGTTCCCACTGATTTCCTCCCACAAGTCACAAAAGACGTACTGTTAGGTAATTTGGACATTCTGAATTCTCCCTCTGTGTACCCAAACAGGCGCCGGAATGTGGCGACTCGGGGCTTTTCACAGTAACTTCATTGCAGTGCTGGTGTAAGCCTACTTGTGACAATAATAAAGATTATTATTAACCTCTTAGACACTAAGGACAATTTAACATGGCCAATCCACTTAACCTGCACATCTTTGGACTGTGGGAGGAAACCCATGCAGATATGGGGAGAATGTGCAAACTCCACACAGACAGTCACCCAAGGTCAGAATCGAACCTGGGTCCCTGGCGCTGTGAGGCAACAGCATCGCCTTGTCGCCCTAGAAAGGAACTGGAGCCTCAACCATCACTATCCATAGCTTCAGGCTACAACATGTTTGTATAAGCAGATGTTGCCACAGCAACTCAGACTCCTTGTGGAGGGGGCGGGTTAGTTGGTTCAGCTGGTTGGAGGCTGGTGAGGATCAGATTGTTGCCAACAGCAGAGGGTTGGATCTGCATTCTGGCTGGGGTGGATCTGGGATCCATGTCTCCGCCCTCCCCAAAGTGCAGGTTGTGACACTGTTGGTTGGATCTGCAAGCATTTTTAGCGTTTATTAACAGGGGGCTTGAGTTTAAGAGCCGCGGGGTTATGCTGCAACTATACATGACCCTGCTGAGACCACATTTGCAGTATTGTGTGCAGTTCTGGTCATCTCATTATAGAAAGGATATGGAAGCATTGGAAAGGGTGCAAAGGAGATTTACCAGAATGCTGTCTGGTTTGCAGGATCGGTCTTATGAGGAAAGGTTGAGGGAGCTTGTGCTTTTCTCTTTGGAGCGGAGGAGGATGAGAGGCGACTTAATCAAAGTTTATAAGGTGATGAGGGGGATAGATAGAGTGGACGTTCAGAGACTATTTCCTCGGGTGGATGAAGATGCTGCAAGGGGGCATAACTATAAGATTCAGGGCGGTAGATATAGGAGGGATATCCGAGGTAGGTTCTTTACTCAGAGAATGGTTAGGGTGTGGAATGGACTGCCAGCTGCGATAGTGGAATTGGACACTTTAGGAACTTTCAAGCGGTTATTGGATAGGCACATGGAGCACACCAGAATGACAGGGAGTGGGATAGCTTGATCTTGGTTTCGGACAATGCTCGGCACAACATCGAACAATGCTTGGCACAACATCGAGGGCCGAAGGGCCTGTTCTGTGCTGTACTGTTCTATGTTCTATGCAGGCAGCGAGCTGACGATGTGCAGCTGCAAGAGGCTTCAGAAGAAATCAAAGTAATGAAAGGATTTGCTGACCAGTCAATGGATTACATAGGCAACTAGAACAGACAAGAAAGGCATGGAGAGAGTTCTTGTGAGGGAAGATAGTTGCGATTAATGAAAAAGAGATGGAATTTTTGGAGCAAACAATAAATCGTTCTCTTATGGTGACAATTGTTAAAAGGTGAAGGTGCCTTTTATGAATCTTTTCCTCCAGGTTCTCTGCACAGAATCCTTTCACCTCAAAGTCCACACCACACGCCTGTGACAGAAAGAAAAACATATATCTTGGTTAAAGCTAAATTGGCGAAGGATAAATCACCTGAGCTAAATTCAATATTTTAAAGGGCCATTAAAAACTGTTACAACAATTGTATCTCACACAAGATGCAACACAGTGGCAGATTATCAACCATAACATCAACTGTGTTGTAATAAGTCCACGGAGGCAGAAGTCCCATCACCAGAATTCCTTTTATTTACAAACCCAGCAGCTGAAAAACCATGACCATTCAGTCTGCTGTCTACACCAGGAGTGCAGAGGGGCTGATTTAGCACTGTTGGCTAAATAGCTGGCTTTTAAAGCAGACCCACGCAAGCCAGCAGCGCGGATTTAATTCCCGTACCAGCCTCCCTGAACAGGTGCTGGGCTGTGGCAACTAGGGGTTTTTCATAGTAACTTCATTTGGAGCCTACTTGTGACAATATGCAATTTTCATTCATTTTATTCATTGTATACATAGAAAGGGGTTCCCTGATTGGGCCACTAATCAGGGAACTCGTATTCTAATTGGCCAATCTCAAAGGCCTGGCCTAAGGGTAGCATGGTGGTTAGCATAAATGCTTCACAGCTCCAGGGTCCCAGGTTCGATTCCCGGCTGGGTCACTGTCTGTGTGGAGTCTGCACGTCCTCCCCCTGTGTGCGTGGGTTTCCTCCGGGTGCTCCGGTTTCCTCCCACAGTCCAAAGATGTGCGGGTTAGGTGGATTGGCCATGCTAAATTGCCCGTAGTGTCCTAATAAAAGTAAGGTTAAGGGGCGGTTGTTGGGTTACGGGTGTGGGGTGGATACGTGGGTTGAGTAGGGTGATCATGGCTCGGCACAACATTGAGGGCCGAAGGGCCTGTTCTGTGCTGTACTGTTCTAAGTCTAAGTCTAAGTCATTATATGCATCAAAAATGACGATAAATGATTTTAGATGTGTGGTTCTGTGGTTCCCCTGTCGTCAATAGGGATAGCAACTATACTTCAACGTTTTGTGCTGTGATGTAAACTCTGCTGAACTTTGGGCAGCATGGTGGCGCAATGGTTAGCACTGCCGCCTCACGGTGCCGAGGTCCCAGGTTCGATCCTGGCTCTGGGTCACTATCCGTATGGAGTTTGCACATTATCCCTGTGTTGGCGTGGGTTTCGCCCCCACAACCCAAAAGAAGTGCAGGCTAGGTGGATTGGCCATGTTAAATTGCCCCCTTAAGTGGAAAAAATTAATTGGGTACTCTTAAAATTATTTTTAAAATTCTGCTGAACTTTGAGCCGCGGTTTGGATTACTGCGCACTGCAGGGCGCTGCTCCACTTCAGAAATAACGGAGAGCACCAGCGGCGGTGGGGTAGTGGTATTGTCACTGGACCACTGACCCAGAGTTTTACTCTGGGGACCTGTGTTCAAATCCCGCCACGGCAGATGGTGAAATTTGACTTAAAAAAACAATCTGGAATTAAAAGTCTCATGGTGCCTTTGAAGCCATTGTCGTGAAAACCTGCCCAGTTCACTAATGTCCTTTAGGGAGTGAAATCTGCCATTCTTATCTGGTCTGGTCTACATGTGGCTTCAAATCACAGTAATTGACTCTTATGCCCCCTGAAGTGGCTGAGTAAAACACTGAGGTCAAGGGCAATTAGGGATGGGCAACAAATGCTGGCCCAGCCCAGCGACACCCACATCTAACGGATTTTTAAAAAATCAACGATGCTTGGTGCGTTTCTTTACTTGTCAGAATTTTAAGGACGTTTTGGGGAGAGGGCCCATCGCATGATGTTTCTGACACAATATTATTATCAATACCTGCAGCAATAGGCTCCATATGTTTGTGACAGGAATCTTTCATGTCACCGGTGCACTGTGCTTCTATGGTCCCTGCCTACCTCCTCTACCACGAGGCACGCTTTATAAAATAGGAGGTAGCGCTCGTTCATTCATTCACATTCCAGCAGCAAAATAAACCATAGTGGGTAGAATGTATAACACAGCCATCCTTTCAATTCAATGACAGGCAAGCCAGTGCCCGCACTGAATGTTACCGGATAGCCAAGGCTAGACTTTTGCAATGCTGCCACCATTCTGTCACTCAAACCCAGTGGTAAGCCTACTTCAAGGCAGAAGAGTAAAATTTAAAGGGATCCTATACCACCCACACAGGACAGAATTGTTGTCCTACCAGCAGATGGTGCTGTCGCTCTTTGCTGAACTGTTCACTGCACAGGATCGTCCACCGAGGGGAAAATTCCTAAACTCCTGCCTACCTCATTCTCAAGAGAGTTACATTCACATGAGGAAGTGAACAAACGAACAAGGTGTACTTTAGGACCATGCGGATTGAGTGTTCACAGACAGGACAAAAGGATTCAGCCAAAAGCCTGTTTGAAACCATCGGGGGAAGGGGAGCTTTTGCCTCGTGGTAAGCAGGGGGCAAAGGATGATGGGATTACAAAGGCAAAGCGACCAATTAAGATATAGAGCCAGGTCAGGAGGTGTATAGAATGACCAATGGGAAGCTTATATGTGAATCTTACTGTGATTTTTGAATATATCAGCTAAAGCTCTTTTGTATTCTGTCTCTTTGGTCCGGAGTGCTGCAGGAGACAGCATGTGGGTCCTGCAGCTCTATGGATTAATGCAGCCTTGCAAGTGAGTCGATTAAATGATATTATACCTGCAAATCCATCTCGATTTAATTGAATCTAGACTGACTGCGAATTAACAAGGAATTAACATTTGGTGCCGAAACCCGGGATTTCTCAAGACGGACATACCGGCCAGCTGCGAACTCAGAATTAGGCCGGTCTGGACTGGGAGGGTGGAAATGGGCCCACAACGTGAGTAGCTTAAAATTGCCACGTTGATCTCCCCTTTCCCATGGACTGATTGGCCTGGTCAATCGCGGCTGACACGGAGTGACTGTCTCGACGAAATCAAAGGTCAGTCTGATGGATTTAAAGATTTTATTTCAGTCATTGCAGGTTTGGTTAAGTTTTGGAATGAGGCGAACAGTTCAGTTGGTGTCTGATGGGATGTTGCCTGGTTACTCAGTTGCATGAGGCGAACAGTTCAGTTGGTGTCTGATGGGATGTTGCCTGGTTACTCCGTTGCATGTGAGTAGCAAATTAAAAATTGGCTCTATTAAATTATACTTTAATTCGGTTAAGGTCTTTAACGGATTGATGTGATGTCGCGCAACAGTTCAGTAAAAGACCGCTGATGGGATGTTGGCGCACAGTTCAATTCCGTTCTATTCTAATTTGATTAAAAAATTGGTTAAGGTCTGTACCGGGTTGATGTGATGTCGCGAAACAGTTCAGTGAAGGACCGCTGATGGGATGTTTGCGGACAGTTCAATGCCGTTCAACTATAGCTTCGCGAAGATATGGGTTGTTTGAATGAAACAGAATTGGGTTATAAATGACTTGTGTGTGATGAATGACCGTATAAGGATTTGAATTCCTTTGTCTGAATGGAGATCTCCAATGAATGAATGAGTCTGTTTGATAAGAATGTGATATCCTCTGTTCCTAATTTTGTGAAATGTTGTGTTTTAGGAGGTATTAAAGTGAGAGTTAAAACGGAGTAAGTATTTGAAATTTCTTCAGAACCTTAGCAATAATGATGTTAATTAAACATAATTCTCAAGAAAAAAAACAAAAATTGAAATCAAACTGTATAAATTGGGATTTGTAAATGATTAGTTGCAACTCGGCATAGTCTTGGCTAAAAAAAAAAATAATAAATAAAATGAGGGAAATAAATACAAAAGTTTCAAATCAATTAGAAGTAAAATAAATGGCCGGCACAGCAATGTGCTCGGGACAAAGATTTCAAGCAGACAGCTTTGTGCAAGCTGTACTGCATGGCTCCGCAGGGTCCCAGTGCCCGACGAGAAAGAAAAGTTTCTTGCAGAAAGAATGATGTTTAGCATGTTATAGACATTGAAGAAGGAGATTTGGAGAATAAAGATATTGGACCAGAAGTTAGATTAAAAGAATTAATTGCAGTATCAGGAAATGAGAATCTGATTGCAGGGAAAGATTTAAAGAAAAAAAAAAAAATGGATGCAGAAAAATTTAGATATTAAAACAATTGCTAATTTAGAGGAAGTTTGAGTGACCATACCAACAAAGACTGCAGGGAACATCATCCTGAAGCTGTAAGATGTGAAGACAAGATTAGTTCAGATTCTGGGTACACATACAGTTGAATTAGGGCAGCATGGTGTCTGGAGCAAATGAAATTGTATCACATTTAAAACAAATGATCCAATGGGGGAGAAGACAGTGAATTAAAACCTGTTAGCAGCATTGATTGGACAGCTGATAAAGTTCAAATGTCATGTTTGGATCTTACTTTCATACAAATCCGATCTTACTTTCATACAAATCCGGTCGTCATCAACATAAAGTAATTAAAGTAAATGCAGTAACACTATCAGGAATGTATCAAGGGAAGGTTTTGACCAGACGGGATCACTGGGTGAGCAAAAGGGGAGGAGTTAGAGATTCTTCGCATCTCACTCAGGGGTGCAATAACAGAAGGAGGAGGCTTAACAGGCCTTAATTGTATGATGTACATCAAGGGTAAGGAAATAAAAAGGTTCAAAAAGAAGTTATGTCAGAATTTAAATAAAAAAGGTTCAAAAAGAAGTTATGTCAGAATTTAAAAATCTGGTCATATTGATCAAATACAGAGGAATTAACAGTTCCAGTAATTATATTACAACATTTCTGATTAATTGAAGATTGATTTATTTGACACCTTTCTGGAGTTTGGCGCTGGTATGCTGATTTACTATCAGCACACACCTAATGGTGTATGTTGTAATAGTGGCTATGTTGCTGGACTAGAAATCCAGAGGAGTGGACAAATGATCCCCACACATGCAAATCCGATCACAGCAGCCGGGGATTTGAATTCAATTAAAGTAATGATTACCATGAAACTACCTGATCTGGTTCACTAATGTCCTTGAAGGAAGGAAATCTGTTGACCTTCCCCTATATAGGACACCAGACCCATGACATTATGGTTGATTCCTAACTGAAATATCATGGTGGTGTTCAAGAAAATGGCTCACAATGATTTGCTCAAGGACAATAAAGGATGGACAATAAATGCTGGCCTTATCAGTGACACCCCCATCCAGTGAACAATTGAATTAAAATGTGAGCTGGTTTAAAAATGCTATGGTCAAGGAGGATGTGGCCCCTGAGAATAGAGCATTTCTGAGCTGTAGGATCAGTGTGAATTGGGTTAAAAGTACTGTATAGAACAGGAGTGGGCAAACTTTTCCGTGCAAGGGCCAGATTCAGAAATTCACAATTCACAAAGGGCCGCATAGTATATTAAGTAAAATAATTACTTCACCCGGTTATGATTCTGGGCGCCTCATATAGAACATAGAACAGTACAGCACAGAACAGGCCCTTCGGCCCTCGACGTTGTGCCGAGCAATGAGCACCCTACTCAAGTCAACGTATCCACCCTATACCAGTAAGTAACCCAACAGCCCCCCACTAACCTTAAAACAAAATTTAAAAAGAAAATTTTTTTTAATGACTTGGTGGGCCGCAGAAATGGCCCGCGGGCCGTAGTTTGCCCACCCCTGGTATAGAACATACAGTGCAGAAGAAGGCCATTTGGACCATCGAGTCTGCACTGACCCACTTAAGCCCTCACCTCCACCCTATCCCCGTAACCCAATAATCCCTCTTAACCTTTTTGGACACCCAAGGGCAATTTAGCATGGCCAATCCACATAACCCCGCACATCTTTGGACTGTGGGAGGAAACCCACGCACACCGGGAAGGGGGAACGTGCGGACTCCGCACGGGCGGTGACCCAGCCGGGAGTCGAGCCTGGGATCCTGGAGCTGTGGAGTATTTGGGCTAACCACCATGCTACATAAGTGTCAGTGTAAGTGGGATAGATTAATGACAACGTGCAATTACTGCAAGGATAATTTGGCCGACAACAATGTGACTTTAAAAGGCTGTGCAATCTTGTAGACAAGTGACAGACTTATGGTATCGATTTGTGAGGCAGTACGTGGGCTATGCTAGATGGTACTTCTGGAATATCCAAGCACGGATAGGAAGATACAAATGAAGAAATAGGGCCCTCTCCGCCTTTGACCTGTTCGTTTTAGTTTCAGATCAAGCAACGATCATACCGATGAAGAACCTGAACAACACTCTGCAGAAGAATGTTTCAGACAGTATGGGAAAAAACTAATGATACAATTGGCTACATGTTTGAGGGAATTGAATGATAGAGCCCGGAAGAAAAACCTTACGGGTTAGCAACAAATCAAAATATCAAATTATTACTGAATACTGAAACCTCCGGTCAGACATCTCTAACGGGACGTTAGCTGATGGGTGATCTGTGGTCTCCAGGAGGGACGTATTACGCGGAGGAGTTATTAAGGGTCTCGGCAGACAGCAGTGACTGACGAGGAACCCCCATATTTTAAATGACAGTAGTCTGGAACAGTGCATCTCAAACTATCTGATGTGGCGTACCGGCAGTTTTTTTCCCAATGTGCCAGGGACCGGTGAGCGAAACAAGCCAATCCAGGATTACTGTATCTTTCTTTTCTGTAAACACTCCACGTACCGGTGCGTACACGTACCACACTTTGAGAGGCACTGGTCTAGAATATTAGCAGCTTGCTGCCGCGAGGGGAAATTTGTAACCAATATAGCATTGGAGAGTATAACAGTTGTTACAGACTAAATGTCCTGTAAGTTGTTAGGGACTGTTATGTATAAATTCAAATGGGCTGTAACCACAAGAAGTTACCTGTACTAAGTGCGTGAGTGGTGTTTAAGAAAAAACAAATAATGGCAAGTATACAATCCATGCGGTAAGGAAAATGATAACAGACAACAGGGGGTTGAAGAAAACGGAGCTATTGTCTCAAGTAAGCCAGGGCGGGCAGGCTACATGATTCAGTACAATGTTCGACGTCAGAGTCAGGAAGTCAGAAATAGAAACAGGATTGGTTGACGCTCCTGCAATTAATAAAGCAAGATAATCAGTGCATGATACAAAATATCAGCAATTACCATTCCTATGGGAAACGGAAAGCACTTCCTACAAAAAATCCCAGTGAGGGATAAGGACCTTTTGGTCGCTGATGGACTGAGTTGTGGGCTGCTTCTAAGGGACATGAGGACGCTTTTATGGTGCTACTGCCCCGAGGTAGTCAGATGCCTTGGAGGTAGTGGAACAACCGGAATGGCTATTGTGTTACCTTCCTGAGTGGCGCCAGCTATGGTTCACGGTGATTGGACTTGAGGAAAGCACCTCACAAAGGGTCTATTGACACTGGTCTGCGAGATGGATGCATTTACCATTGATTTTCCTGCACAGTTTACAAATTATGACATGTAAATACGAATGACAAGGCTGAGGGATAGTTGCTAGTCAGTATAACTATAAGAAGGATATAAATCCTAAGGGAAACACAGTAGTACTGAGGATGGCTATCTATCTAGTCAGATTCAGTTCGGGGTAATCTCTCATAGCTTGGTCAAGGGGATTTACCTGCTGCATGGATTGATAATACTTGTTATTATAATTGTAGACTGCACAATCATTGGATGCTGCCGATAGGCTTGGCCCATCATTATTCACCAAAGATGACATCTCGTCACTGGTGACCATCACACCAGACGGAAGAGGACGGAGAGCCAAAGGCTGTAAAAATGTGATGAGGTGTTTATGTACGGAATACCGGCTCAGTTAAGTTCTGTTAACGGGCCTCATATTTTATTGGACAGATTAACAAGGAGTTCTGCTCCCAGTTGGGGCAGACGCCAGCAGCTAGACTGTGCGTACAGACCGCAGGCAGCCGGGTTGTTTGAGAGACACGATCAGACCCTCAAAACTAAATTGGCTAAATTAAGAACGGACACGGGGCCGACATGGCTTAAGTTGCTCCCCGTTGCCCTCATTCAGCTGTAGGTCACACCTGCAGGATCGGCCTGGCTCTCTCCTGCCGAGTCTTTTCCGGCAGGCCCATTAGAACTCCCGGGAACCTGCCTGTTCCCAGATTGGTCCAGTTTCACCATCTGACTAAAGAAAGGACTAACTATGTTCTAGCCCTCACTAACGCCCTCAAGGAGCTCCATGGCCAGGTCCGTGCAGCTCACTCGTCACCATCCCTATTACACAGCTCGCTCTCAATGCAGCCTGGTCGTTATGTCATGGTCAAAAACATTGGACTCGGAAAGGGTGAGAGCCACGATGGGAGGGGCCTTTCCAAGTTCTCCTTACCACCCCCACTGCAGTTAAAGTGGAGGGGCGGAGTGTTTGGGTCCACCTCCACTACTGTAAAAGGTCGGTCACTAACCTGCCTCCCTTCCCCAGCGCTATTTTACAGGTGTGAAGCATGATGGGGTGGCTACACACCGCCTGTGTGATCTTCGGCAACGCCTTGCTTGGAGTGACATTGGCGGCGGACATGGAACAGGGGAATATCATCTACATCTGCAACACCAACCAAACTACAAGGACATTCCACCTCTGCAAAGGTGACGTTCTTCGCTGCCCCCATATACGAGGACGTGGTATCGACACATGGAAGGTCATCCGGTTAACGGACTATGCAGGACTTATGACGCAATGGCACCGGTCCCAACGATGGGAAGGGAAGACTGCATGGACATTGCCTTGTTTTTGGAGCATATGTAAATTTGATTTTGGATGTGTTAACCTTGATGCCTTACAGGTAAAATCAGACTATGAGGAGGGGGTAGGAAGAGGTTGTGAGAGAGAAAGAGGGACTAGACAGAGGAAGGGCTGTGTAAGAGGGGAGGTACAACCAGACGTAGATTATCAGGAGATGTACTTAATTTATTTAGGATCCGGAATGAGGGAAACCTGGACGGTATGAATCTCTTCTAGATTTACCACCGCTTGTATGGCCAGGGGAGGGTTGTCTGCTACCCAAACCCCACATCGGTGTCTAGGTTATGTTCTGTTTCACCGCTTTGGGGCACTCCCCCAACTGTGGTTCATTGTCAGAGTTCCGAGCCACCGTCCGCGCAAGTTACTCTTCCTTCCGATCCAGGTTCGGCCCACCGGCTATTCGCCTTCCCCTTCCTGGGGATAATTCCCACTCTCACTAGGATAAGCTTCAACGGTGGAGGGCATATATATCTAGCCCCTTCACTCCCAATAGAGATTCCCGGTCATATGAGAATTGTTTCAGCAGTGAGAGGTACGGCTATTTGCTGGTAGAGATGAAAATGAATATAACATGTCTGTCCTCCACTTGTACTGATCCAAAGTGTTGCATAACCCTGACATCAGGTCAATGTGCCTGTTGCAATGCCACTTGTGTTCCGTTGACGCTAGGCATCCAGCTCCTTTGAATGTCTCTCATATCACTGTTGAGTCTAGGGCGTTCTGCATTGCTATGAGGCCCGAATGGGCTTTCCAAAGCTGGATGAAATGGGCTACTGGGGGTTCCTTGGCGGTCAACGATAGAAAGTATTTTATTTGTGGCCTTACCATCCTGGGAAACGAGACCTTAGGGGCCCTTGGGGCACTAAACAGGGAATTATCTTAACTCAGGTTGGTTGTCATGCAGAACCGTTATGTTCTTGACTATCTCGCCTGCATCTTTGTGGGCATGATCATCCTTAAATGCATGATGGGTAAAATGCAGGGTGCCGTGGAACAGATAGCCGCCCCTAGAGTCTTGACTGTTAGGATCTACGAGCATGCAGCGGCCGATGAGGTGCTGCAGTAGGATTTAGAAGTGCAGCAACACGTTTTCTTAGTTGAGGGGCCATAACTGCAGGTAGGAATGATGGGTTATCATGAAATGATAAAAGGAGGGAATGAGGAAGTGAACAAACGAACAAGGTGTACTTTAGGACCATGCGGATTGAGTGTTCACAGACAGGACAAAAGGATTCAGCCAAAAGCCTGTTTGAAACCATCGGGGGAAGGGGAGCTTTTGCCTCGTGGTAAGCAGGGGGCAAAGGATGATGGGATTACAAAGGCAAAGCGACCAATTAAGATATAGAGCCAGGTCAGGAGGTGTATAGAATGACCAATGGGAAGCTTATATGTGAATCTTACTGTGATTTTTGAATATATCAGCTAAAGCTCTTTTGTATTCTGTCTCTTTGGTCCGGAGTGCTGCAGGAGACAGCATGTGGGTCCTGCAGCTCTATGGATTAATGCAGCCTTGCAAGTGAGTCGATTAAATGATATTATACCTGCAAATCCATCTCGATTTAATTGAATCTAGACTGACTGCGAATTAACAAGGAATTAACACACACACGGATATATTTTATGGTGGAAGAGTCAAGAATGAGAAGAACCCGATTTAAGGTGACTGACGGCATGAGGAGAAGCTGTTTACGCAGAGGGTGTGGAAACTGAGTTTTCAAAAGGGGGGTGGTTGAGCACCTGAAGAGAAAATAATTGCAGGTCAAAGGGGAAGCGTGAGGGTTGGACGAGCTGCAAGGCAGCACACGGACACAATGGGCTAAATGGCCTCCTTCTGCACTGTAACCACTCTATTATTCTAACTCCCTGAGCATATGTCTGGTCCCATCTGCCCCAAAGCCACTGGGAGATTGGCAGGAACAGGCTGGCTAAGTGTCAGAGGTTAAGCGCGACTCGGACTGTGTTCTCGGTGACTAATCAATGCTCTTTGAACTGAAACCCGGGATAAATACTCGTACTAGCCTCCCTGAACAGGCGCCGGAATGTGGCGACTGGGGCTTTTCACAGTAACTTCATTTGAAGCTTGTGACAATAAGCGATTTTCGTATCATTTCATTTCATACACATTAGCAGGAGGGCAAGGGAAAACTGGATTGGGAAAAGAAGGGAAAGAGAAAGTGTTCATTCCTACAGTTGTTATCCTGCAGCCTGTTGCCCCCAGGTTTGCTTTGGCCTCTTGCCTGTTGATTGCTCTGTGGTTTTGTGGGCCAATGCTCGTGCATAAAATTCACGTATATTCCAAACGAGAAAGCGAGGGAAAACTGATCACAAACTTCCAATGTATGAAACAGCCCCATCACTTTAAACTGATAGTTCAAGAGCAGTCCAGAATATGTGGTTTGCTGAAAATATTGTGGGAGACAGGCTGGTCATAACTTCAGGTTACAGGCACAGGCAATATTCTCTCAACTGTGTGACTGAGGATTGTGACAACAATTGAAATGACTTCCCGTGTTTCCAGTGGAGACATGGAGAGGATGATTTTGGATCCATGTTAGCCCTCTGGGAAACGCCTTTAGGGGAGTTCCTCTTCTGGGTTGGGGGTATTGCCCCAGTGCTCGTGGGGGATTGGGGGTGTTTCCCTGTATCTGTGGGGGTGGGGAGGGGGGGGGGGGGAGGGCGGTCGGTGGGGGATTGACTTGATGCTTGTGAAGAGGATATCCTGGCACTTATGAGGGGAGGGGGGGGGGGGTCCCTGTATCCATGGAGGAGGGGGAGTTTGCATCTTATCAGTTGGGAGGGGATGCATTTTGTTCATCACAGACCTTTAAAGAAGGGGCACCAATGTCTGTTAAACTGGCATTGTTGACTCTATAATCCCGGCCTCGCCACTGTGGCGGCGTGGGCCACGCCCCCATATTCTCTGTGTGCAGAATGCCAGGTTAACTGGAGAGAAAACCCGCCTCTGGGACCGGAGAGCTGCATGCCGTTTTTCACACCTCTGGACTCTGAGTGGAATGTTCTGTCCTCTGTGACAATTGGTGAAGACATAACGCTGGTCTCTGCAGGGGAAGCTGGTTTAAACTCGTTTATGCTCTCAGCACTTCCCCCGGTCAAACTTGTTTATAGAAACACTGGGGATAACCGTCTTCCGCTGACCACTCACTTCATAGCAGAAAACAGCTGATCATCAGCTGAAAATCGGGTGGGTTGGGAGAACGGGACACCTCAATTGTCCCACTGGTGTCCAACATCTGCCTGGTGCAACTTTCCTTCAGTTGGCATTGAGCAGCAGGAATGGCCACTATTGCAGATTGAGGTTAAAGGTTAACCCCATTCTTCACCCTCACCCCTTCATTCCTTTGTTATCAATGGGAAAGTACATATTACGTCCAATCTACCTTCCCAGGTAAAATGACAGAAAATTCACAAGTACCTTTCGGTGATCTTCTGGTCCTGGCTGTAGAGTGACTGAACAGGGCATGTTTGGTGGAATCTAGGGAGATATTAATTATTTCGAAGCAAAACACATTTCAATATAATCTTAATGCCATAGTTCCTGGAATAACAGACAGCTCATTTTAATTGACGCAATCTTGGGACATCGAGGCCATTAAAAAAACAGAAAACTCTTACCAGCCATCATAAGTGGAGAATTACAGAGTTAAACTTGTCTTAACCAAAGAAGAGACGAGACTAAAATGCTTAGAGACACAAAAATTGTGGATGTCAGTAACTTTTTTTGCTTAGCTTAATACTGGGCCTGGAGTACGATTATGAACTACAAGGAGCCAGGTGGTAAGGTGAAGTTGAGGTAAATTGAGGTAAGTTGAGGATGGCACATTGGCACAGTGGTTAGCACTGCTGTCTCACAGTGCCAGGGTCGCAGGTTCGAATCCCACCTTGGGTGACTGTCTGCGTGGAGTTTGCACTTTCTCCCCGTGTCTGCGTGGTTTTCCTCCGGGTGTTTCAGTTTTCTCCCACAGTCCAAAGGTGTGCAGGTTAGGCAGGGTAATGGGGTTGCGAGGATAGGATGGGGAGGTGGGCCTGGGTGGTGGTGCTCTTTCGGAGAGTTGGTGCAGACTCGATGGGCCGAATGACTTCTGTGTTCACCGTGGGAATTTTAGGGATTCTAATTTACTCCTTTAAAAAAGTGTTTGACTATCTAGCTGGAATAGTTTATAGATATTGGGATGTGCCATATTTTTATTATGATATAAAGGCATACATTATATAATATGGATAGAAAGCTTAAAGACATCTTCAGCAGAGCTGTATGTGCTGTGTTCTGCTCAAAGGCCAAAATGAAATGGAGACTGGACCCCATGACACAATTCCCTTCAAATGATGTCATGCTGCTATCCCTTAAAGGCATATTACAATAGGGTGTGATTAATATAATTGGGAGGTCACCAGGGGCTGTGTGCTGGAAGGAAGGTACTTTTCTCTATGGTTCTCCTGTCTCTTGGCAGAGTTTCCTCCTACCAAAATGGCCACAGGAAGTCAACTGGGAAGCCACATGGCAGAGTGATGGAAAATCCCTATCGAGAATCAGTGCAACAAGGACCAGCTGTGTAGCCTTGCTGGATTATATAAGCAAAGCACTGACACTGCTGGGAGGGAAGCCAACTTGGTGAATGCAAGGAAGGTGCCTTGAGCAGGATCAAGCTTGACCTTGCACTGGATAATGTGGTATCCACTGTGCGGAGAGACTCAATCCACACCTCCTCCTTCAAAATGGGTCCCGGCTCCTCCTCCCACCTAGCCTTCACCTCTTCCACTGAAACCTGCTCTTCCCACAAGATCCATCCATATATCCTGGACATGCTGCCCCCATCCGACCCCGCACAGGAGTGTATCCTTGCCAATAAAGTGGACGCGAGCGCTACCGGAAATGTCGGAAATGTCTGCCGAACAAGGTCCTGTACCTGAACGTGTCTACCCTTCCAAGTCCTGCTTTCTCCTTCAACTCCTCCAAGCTGGCAAACTGCCCCTCCAGAAGCCAATCCCTCACCCTCTCCAGCTCCTTACCTTTCCACCACCCCAAATGTAGCGTCTAATTTCGCTGGCTCAAGCAAATGTTCTGACAGATAGGGGCCCACCTTGACACTACCCCAGTTTAAAATGCTGACAGTGTTGGCACCATACTTTCAAACTGAAGACGACCACTGGGTTTGAAGAATATTTCGCCCGAGCAAACAGCAGAGACACCGTCACCAGTGTGTCCAAGCTAGGCCCTTTGCACAACCCCGACTCCATCCGCACCAAAGTAACTTCCTGATCACCACAACCTCAGCTCTGGCCTTCCAATAATAAAACATCAAATTCAGCAGCACCAGCCACCCCCCCCCCCCCTCCCGCCACCTGCCTATCCCTCTGCAGAACCCCCCTCCGAAACCAAGGAGTTCTCCCCGCCCATATGAAACCTGTTATGAACCGCTCCATCACATGAAAAAAATGACACATTTCTGACTGCAAGGCGAGCCCTACCCGTAGGGTGAGACAAAGAGAATCCCCTGGTCACTGTTAGTCTGTTATTTCACCCCCCCTCCCATTGTCGTGTTCCCCCCCCGCTCCAAATCCCCCCAAAACAACAACAACCCAATCCCCCCTGACCCACTCCCCCCACCAACAAGCCCGAACCCCACAGGTTGCGCTCATAGACGTTCCCCACAAGATCCCTCCAGCCTGTTCATTTTGCTGTCTGTGGGTGGAAACCCCACTTAAAGCAGACCTGTTCTGTCCTACCTCCCAACAGTACCTTCACTGCCCAGGACTCTCGGCTAAAATCCAGATCAAAGAGTTTAAATGATGCAGAGGAACGGAGGGAACTGGTGCAGATACACCAATCGCCAAACTTTGTGGTGCCATTCACTGAAGCCATAAGATTAACAATCAAAGTGCTGTGGTACATTTCCAGAGGAATAGAATCGAGGTTGTGCTGAACTTGTCTGGAATGTTCCCAAACCACTTGGGTCACAATTCTGGTACCCATATTATAAAATGATGTTGAGGCATTGGAGCACACAAAAGATTTACCAGAATGATACCAGAACTAAGAGGTTGTACCTCTCAGGAGACACGTGAAATATTTCAGCAGGATATCTGGGAACCTCATAATTTCAGGCATCCTGTATGCTCTCCTTTCTCCCCACCTCGTGGGTTATTATCAGAGCTCATGGTTCTGTTTGCTTTGACAGTGGCAGGGAGCGCTCATACCTGTAAGATGAAAGGGTAGCAGTTCTCTTTCAGTTTGTTAGCCAGTCTCTCCTGCAGTGGGGTCAGTGGCTTTTTGTTGTCTGCAACTGGTGGATAGACCTGGATCGTTTCACAGTAAATATCCTTTCGGAAACTAAGGCCCATGACGTCCAAATCTTCACGGCCATATCGGAATGCACATGTCAATGCCACATAAGCTGTTTAAATAGGAAAATTGAGAGTTTTTAAACAAGAATTGCACTTTATGCTTATTGAGAATTACACTTGTCGAACAGATAGCTTATTTTTATGTAGCATCTTTAACCAAAGTA
This sequence comes from Scyliorhinus canicula, assembly GCF_902713615.1. Taxonomy (NCBI): domain Eukaryota; kingdom Metazoa; phylum Chordata; class Chondrichthyes; order Carcharhiniformes; family Scyliorhinidae; genus Scyliorhinus; species Scyliorhinus canicula. The sequence goes on along the minus strand of NC_052162.1, from coordinate 21,793,895 downwards.
AATCTGACCCAGGATAGGTCCAGAAGTCGACTTGGGCTAACATCAAACCACATAAAGGCTTTAGGATAAGGGATCAAGAAGCTTGAGCAAACATATAGATTTTAAGCTGTGTTATTCTATAATTTAGATAACAACTGTTTCTATCAAGTAGAAAGCAAAGGCAGTTCCGGTCGTACAGATCAACATTGAGGACAAAATGTATGGGCGGGTTATAAATTTGACCATTTCAGAGTGGCAGGTTGCAGAACATGACGATTTGCAAAGTGAATGAGGGACTATTGGTGCCAATGACAGGGCTGAAGCATTCTCAGTAATCTTCAGCCAGAGGTGCCAGGTGGATGATCCATCTTTGCCTCCTCCAGCGGTGCCCATCATCATATATCCCAGTCTTCAGCCAATTTGATTTACTTCACATGATATGAAGAAACAGCTGAAGGCACTGGATGCTGCACAGGCTATGGGCCCTGACAATATTCCGGTAATAGTGCTGAATACTGGTGCTCCAAATACTTGCTGCACCTCTAGCCAAGCTGTTCCAGTACGGCTACAACACTGGCATATATCCAGCAATGTGGACAATTGCCCAGGTGTGTCCTGTACACAAGAAACAGGACAAATCCAACCCGGCTAATTACCGCCCCATTAGTCTTCTCTTTATCATCAGTGAAGTGATGGAAGAGGTCATAAATGCGCTCTCAGGAACTTCCTCATTGACGTTCAGTTTGGGTTTTGCAAGGGTCATACAGCTCCAGACCTCATTACAGCCTTGGTTCAAACATGCACAAAAGAGGTGAACTCCCGAGGTGAGGTGAGAGCGACTGCCCTTGATATCAAGGCAGTATTTCTTCGAGTATGGCATGAAGGAGATAGCAAAACTGGAGTCAATGAGGGGAAGGGGAAAACTCTCCGCTGGTTGGAGTCATACCTGGCACAAAGCAAGATGGTTGTGGTGGTTGAAGATCAATGATCTCAGTTCTAGGACATCACTGCAGGAGTTCCTCGGGGTAGTGTCCAAAGCCCAACCACCTTCAGCTGCTTCATCAATGACCTTCCTTCCATCATAAGGTCAGAAATGTGGCTGTTCATTGATGACTGAACAATGTTCAGCACCATCTGCAACTCCACAGATATTGAAGCAGTTCATGTCCAAATGCAGCAAGACCTGGACAATATCCATGCTTGGGCTAACAAGTGACAAGTAACATTTGCACCACACAAGAGAGAATCTAACCATTGCCACTTGATATTCAATGGCATTGAAACCACCACTATCAACATCCTGGGGTCAGCAATGACCAGAAACTGAACTGGGCTAGCCATATAAATGCTAAGGCCACAGGAGCAAGGTCAAAGGCTAGGAATCCTGCACGAGTAACTCACCTCCTGACTCCCCAAAGCCTGTCCACCACAAGCACAAGTCAGGAGTACGATGAAATACTCTTCATTTGCCTAGATGACTGAAACTCCAACAACACTTGAGAAGCTCAACACTATCCAGGACAAAGCAGCCTGCTTGATTTGCACCCCTTCCACAAACACTCACTCCCTCCACCATGGACGCAAAATAGAAGCAGTCTGCACCATCTACAAGATGCACTGCAGGAACTTACCAAGGTGCTGTACCTTCCAGACCATCATCATCTAAAAGGACAAGGACAGCAGATATCTTGGAACACCACCACCTGGAGGCTCCCTTCCAAGCCACTCACTATCCTGACATTGAAATATATCACCGTTCCTTCACTGTCGCTGGGTCAAAATCCTCGAACTCCATTCCTAAGAGCACTGTGGGTGTACCTACACCACAGGGACTGCAGCGGTTCAAGAAGGCAGCTCACCACCACCTTAAGGGCAACGAGGGATGGGCAATAAATACTGACTGAGCCAGCGACTCACACATCCCGCAAATTAATTGAAAAAAGAAAACGTACCTTGACGCCTGTCAAGGTGAATGACCAAAATCTCACCAGAGTTTAACCATTTCTCATCACCATTTCACTACCGCTGGGTCACAGCACGACGACAAGACTCTGGAGACAGCAGGAAAATCAGTAAGATTGGAGAAATTCATGTTTAGGCCGGTGGCAACATGTGCCATTGAGAAATTGCAGAGCCAGACGTACAGTCGAAACATAGAAAGAGAAACGTGTCAACATAATCCGTTTACCTTTTCTGTCCTTCAAATATTCTGGATCAAGCAGCAACATACCATCTGCAAGAAATAAGTCAATCCAACATTTAAAATGCCAATTTGATTACAATCTATTCACCAAAATAATTAACTTCATGAATCCTGACTGCAATTCGGATTAGGACACCTGAGGACAATATTATGCCAACATTTTTAAAATACATATCTCAACCCATTTATTAACTACACTGTGAAACAGAAATTAAAATATTAGTTTCCCAATATGTTTGCAAGAATTATCCTTTATTTACTTACTATTCCCTAAATTCTCAAGGTGTTTACCAGCAATTGGGTCCACAGGCACCAAGGACCCTCAGGACATTGCCCAATTAACCAGTCTTGATGCGTGATTGTAGTAGAGGCCATTGTCATCACAACTAAACATGCTCCTATAACCCACCCAGCATCAGCAGGCGTATACTTTGCAGCAGATTTCATAGCGGTGATGGCAAGGCTGTTTGTGCTGTTCCAGCGTGGACCCAGCCAAGATGAATTGTAGCAGTCCTATTGTGCCTTAGATGGATGAGTGCAGCTCCAACAACACTCAGGAAGCTCAACACCATCCAGGATTAAGCAACATCTTTGATTGGCACCCCACCACAAATGTTCACTCCATCCACCACTGATGCAAGGTGGCAGCCATGTGTACCATCTACAAGATGCACTGCAGGAACTCAACAAGACTCCTTAGACAGCACCTTCCATACCAGCGACCACTACCATCTGGAAGGAAACGGGCAGCAGGCATATGGGAACACCACCTGCAGGTTCTATCCAAGCCAATCACCATCCTGACTTGGGAATATATTGCCCTTTCTTCACTAACACTGGGTCAAAATCCTGGAATTTCCTCCTTAACAGCACGTCACGGACCGCAGCGTTTCAAGGCAGTTCACCATCACCTGAAGGGAATTAACGATGGGTTATATGGCCCTCATCCCATTCCATGACCCAACATCCCATTCACAAATTAATACGAAGCTGAAATGGAATGAGGACCGGGCGGCTTTGTGGCACAGTGGCTAGCACTGCTGCCTCATGGTGCTGAGGACCTGGGTTTGATCCCAGCCCCGGGTCACTGTCCGTGTGAAGTTTGCACATTCTCCCCGTGTCTGCATGGGTCTCAGCCCCACAACCCAAAGATGTGCAGTGTAGGTGGATTGACCACACTAAATTGTCCCTTAATTGGAAAAAAGAGAATTGGATACTCTAAATTTATTTAAAAAAGAAGAAATGGAGACAAGATTTGGGGAATTTGTTTCATTATAGTACACGGTTGTGCATTTATCACCTGAGCCATAAGTGAAACTTGACAAAATTTGAATGTATTATATACAAGATGGTTGATATTTGCTGCTCAGTTAACGTGTACGCACATTACAGATGCCACATGTACAGTCTAAGTCTATTAGAATTCTTTACATTTCAGTGTTCATCTGGTTGATCAGTTGATCGTGCCAATGTTTGAGATTGGACAGTTCTTTACTTTTATTACTAGGTATTAGCATTGAGTGCTCTCATTTGAGTTATAACCCAACAAAGCTTCCTCAAACACAGAATATCATCACTATTGTACTATTATGAGTCCTATTATTCCCCCTACGGTTACCTTTATCGCAATGAGATTGCAGATTTAAGACCATTTTTTTTAATGATGTGGAGATGCCGGCGTTGAACTGGGGTGAGCACAGTAAGAAGTCTTACAACACCAAGTTAAAGTCCAACAGGTTTGTTTCAAACACTAGCTATCGGAGCGCAGCTCCTTCCTCAGGTGAGATATTCCCTTGAGGAAGGAGCAGTGCTCCGAAAGCTAGTGTTTGAAACTAACCTGTTGGACTTCAACCTGGTGTTGTCAGGCTTCTTACCATTTTTTTAATGGACTTGCATTTACCAGAAACTAGGGTGTCTTTGTTCTAACTCATTTGACGTGTGATCAATATAATAATAAAGTTTTTATTGTCACAAGTAGGCTAATATTAACATTGCAATGAAGTTACTGTGAATATCCCCTAGTTGCCACTTTCCGGCACGGGTACACTGTTGCTCGTTCTGGTGAGTGTGCTTAACACTCAATTGGCTCTGTTTTATTCCTTAGCTCTAGAGTCGCCAGGTATCCTTATGATACCGCCACGAGGTTCAAGTTCAAGTTCAGATCAATGACTCAATACACCAGTTAGTAAGGTTCAATCAAACACATTTATTATTACACAGTAAATCGATACTCATGCAACTAATACTAACGGACTAAACTATTCCTACCACTATAAGCCAATACTTATCTTCAATAAGGGAACACACTGGATCAGGAAACAATGGCCTCTTGTTCTGTCCTGAGACTGCAGGCTTCCCAGTTGGTATGGGCTAAGGGGTCAGGAGGGTCTATTCTCGTAGCGAGCGTTGGTTGGACACTTACTTGTCGGTGTAGCTGTTGGCCAGGCCTCTCCTTCTCACGTTCAAGTTCTTAGAGAGCTGCTGCAAAGGTGTTCTGCTGGGATGGCCAGCTAAGAGAGTGAGCTGGACTTGGGACCTGACTTTTATAGGTCCCAGGGGCTTTGCGCCCTTTTGGGCGGGCCCCGATCCTACTGTCAATCGATTGGGTCTCATCCCAATTGATTAGTACGAATCCCCCAATACTGAGGCTGTCCCTCGATCGCGAGGCGGTTCTTCCTAACTGGTTTGTTTCCTTTTGTTCCAGACCCCGTTGGCGCCGGGAAGTCTGACCTGCCATAGAATGTCCCAATTGTAGCTAATCGTTGTATCCATTGTTCCCGGGGATCACTTCATTAATATGCAAACTGCTGGTTTCGGCGCTGTCTGCTTTCTTTGCAGCCAGAATACACATGAACTTCTGCAAACTGCTTGTCTCTTTATAATTGTCCAGTTTTCCCTACAACCTTTGTAAATCGCCATTTTGGGTCGGGAAGTGGCCAACTTCAACATGAAACATGCTTCCCATCCCACCAGAAATCTTTCATAGAATCATAGAATCACTACATTGCAGAAGGAGGCCATTTGGCCCATCGAGTCTGCATCGATCATCCAAAAGAGCACCCTACCTGGGCCCACTCTCCCACCCTATCCCCGTAACCCCACTTAGCCTGCACATCATTGGACACTGAGGGGTAATTTATCATGGCCAATCCACCTAACCTGCACATCTTTAATAATAATCTTTATTGCAACAAGTAGGTTTACATTAACACTGCAATGAGGTTACTATGAAAAGCCCCTAGTCACCACATTCCGGCACCTGTTGGGTACACAGAGGGAGAATTCAGAATGTCCAATTCACCTAACAGCACGTCTTTCAGGACTTGTGGGAGGAAACCGGAGCACCCGGAGAAAATTAACACAGACACGGGGAGAAAGTGCAAACTCCACACAGTCACCTAAGGCCGGAATTGAACCCGGGTCCCAAGTGCTGTGCTGCAGCAGTGCGAACCACTATGTCACCGTACTGTCCTTTTTGAACTTGCCCACCCCCATCTATCTTGAAGATTAGACCGTAAGCTGGGTCTTTAGAAACCCTAACATAAGCCAATGTTAGCTCATGTAGTGATAACTGGCAGCCAATACAATTGTTCATGGCTTCAAAGCCAAGTTTGGTTAGCACATCCTATATGTGCACATTTGGATTTCAGAGGAGGACAACGATTGGGATGTCTGTCTGGCGACTTTCCCTCCCTAGTCCGGATGTGAACAAATGCAATTTATAAAGTCCTTATCGCCATTCTGGCTATGATCAGGGATTGTAGCTGGACTAGTTTTCAATGATCTGGAGATGCACTGTTAATAATAATATTCTTTTTATTGTCACAAGCATGAAGTTGCTGTGAAAAGCCCCGAGTCGCCACATTCCGGTGCCTGTTCGCAAACCACTGAGGGAGCTTGAATCTTTTGAATTCAAGATTGAATGGAAAGATGTTTGATTGAGGAGAATTTTGTAAGTTCTTTCACAAATTCCATGAGCTATGGCTTTTGTGTTTTTAACATTGTACAGGAGAATGCGATACATGTGTGCACAGGTCCAGCATCATTTCTGATTTATAAATGGTATGCTACCCACCAACTGGGTCCACAGTGTTGATATGATCTACAAAGTCTCGCTTTCCCAGATACAGTGAGAGCTGTCGATAAAGGAAATAAATGTTATTTTATACGCGACTTTAAATCACTCTGCAACCCTACACTAGAGTAGGCATTATCGCAAAAGTCAAAACTGTCATGTTCTTGTGCTATGGCCGGTAGGAATGATGCACAATGGAACATCTAGTTCTTGTCTAGTTAAAGTAATTTATTGCAAAACAAATGCATGGTAAAAATAACTATAAGAAATATATGACAAACTACGAACATTATCCTAGAGCTACTGCAGGTATGACTATCCACCAGCATGACTGACCCCCAACTCCTCGAGGTACAGTGTCACATAGTAGATTTACCCTGCCACCTGCTGGTCGGAGGTCATGTACATTATTATATACATGATTGCTTCTGTACATCATCATAACAACTACCCTAGAACTTCCGATTGGGAGAGGAACAATAGAATGAAAGTAGCCAACAATACAACACTACAAATAGGAATGGTGAAATTCAAAAGTCCTCAGCAAAATCATATTAATAGATTAAATGAAAACACCAATCAGATTCTCAGACAAGGGTCAGAAGATACTAACCTTCTCATTGGGGCTTGTCTTTTTGAAGACTCTAGAAATTTAAAAGTGAAGAATTATGCACCATGCACATACTTTCTAGCTATAATCTTACAGTGTCATTTCTACTGTTGCAAGAACAGCTGTTTAATGGTCCCATAAGCAAAGGGGTCACTTGACAAATGGACTATCGAGTCTCTTTATAATGGTCCCTTAACTTACAATTATGTCAATTGAAGATATTTTTTCCAATGTAAAAGACGACCAGATTACAATGAAAAATGAAAATCGCTTATTGTCACAAGTAGGCTTCAAATGAAGTTACTGTGAAAAGCCCCTAGTCGCCACATTCCGGCGCTTGTTCAGGGAGGCTGGTCTGTGCAATTTAAAATTTGACAGCTGGGATTTACCTCTTTCTAAAGTACTTCCTGGGATTCTTCCTATGATTTGAAGATCAGAACCATCACACTACCCTCCATATGTAACCTGATTATACTCGCACTTGCAACAGCTATATTTTCAATGATCCTGTGTTTGAAGTGTATTGCATTGTGAGCTATGAAGAACATAGTGTAGAACGTCATAGGCAAGTTGGTGGAAAGGGTGAACAGGTAGCAGATGAAATTCAATACAGCGAAATGCGAAGTAATTCATTTTGATAGAAAGTACATGGAGAGACAATATAAAATAAAGGGTAGAATTCTACAGGGGCACAGGAGCACAGGGACCTGGATGTATCTATGCGTAACTCACTGAAGGTGGCAGAGCAGTTTAAGAGCGTGGACAATTACCTTTTAAAATGGCTGAAGATAGGTCTGGCTGTGACCATCAAGCAAGAAGAGCTATTTGGCAGTATTGTAGAAGCCTGCACGTTATTATCTCTGAAGATACGCTAACAGCCCCTGTGAGCTGCAGAGACCAATTCAAAGCCATATACAAAGGCCACCTGCATTTCATAAGCCAAGACTCGTCAACCAGAGCCAGGACCCTATAAACTCACATTAAGACTCTGGTTGGAACAGAGGGTGGCGAAGGCAGACTCAATGAAAGCATTCAAAAAGGGAATTAGTCTTTTATCTGAAAAGGAAGAATGTGCAGGGTTATGAGGAGAAACTTGGGTAATGGCCTGAAGTGAATTACTCATTCGGAGACCTGGTGCACTCATGATATGCCAAGAGGATTCCTTCTGTGTTGTAACAATTCTGTGGATTGGCTCACAGAGTAAAAGGGTGTAGTTGGTGGATGCAGCCATCGGAACGGCACATCCAGAACTGATGTTGAAAACAGCAGGAAAGTGTAGTGGCATTATGGCACTGTGGAGGGCGCTCTTGCAGGAGTCAGCAGATACCACTGTGCATACAGTTTGGTGAAATGCTGAGGAATTCAGTTTGCAAGTCCCAATTTTAACTTGGGGGATGGGCAGGGTATCAGGAGGGAGGAAGACGGAAACAGACTCTGTAATCAGAGCCATTTTAACTGCTGGGCCTCACTTGAATAACTCAGTTCAGTCTCCTTACCAAAACCAGTCATGGTTATCAGATGGGAGTGGGAATTGTTGAGAGAGGGAGATGCCAGTTTGTTGTGATCCTATCTTAATTATTTTATTCTGTATTGATGTCAACACACGAAAACACGATGTTAAGAAGGTAAAAACTCAAGACAGTTTTCAAAGTGAAATAATTACTCACTGGCCTGGTTTTTGAGACATGCTGATGGATCTGATGTTCTGTAAAATAGAACAATATTCATAACAAACAATTAATATGGGCAATAGTCTTAATATATAAATTACAAATAGTAAGATGTATACCAACATTAACTACGTGTACTTCAGTATATTTCTATTTTCTCATTAGCCCCAAATGATGTATATCAGTGAGGATGTCCTGTGGTGCAATGGTAGCATCCTGACCTCTTGATCAGAAGCTCTGGGTGCAAAACCTAGTGAAGGATTTGATGGCCATGGTAGGTATGTTCATAGCGTGGCCAAACAGGTGAATCCTTAAAATACCACTGATGGCAGGTGGGAAGTTTCTGGGTCAGTCATCAGAACACAACAGCAAACCACTGCTTTCCTTTTCCAAACCTAATCATGGACCAACCCAATGGAAATCCTTGGTTGCCAATGCCCTCTTGGGGCATGGTACCTGAGGGAGGACAATTAATGTAAATACAGGCAATGTGACTCAGGTTACAAACTGATAACCAAGTGCTTGAGAATCCTGAAAGGAGGACCATTCTAATAATTGACTTAAATATGCACTGGGTGTGGTATGCCCCAGTCAAGTACAAAGCTGCCATCTAAGTGGCTCATTACCTGGAACCTTCTTAAAACTTTTGAATGTTTTGCCATGTGTTTTCTGTTCCATCAGCATTTGGTCAGTTTCCCATGGAGGATTGTGGAATGGTGATTCAGATGACACTAACTGCAGACTTGCATGGGGAACAGAGTGCTTGATTTTGACAGTGGGATTAACAGCTTAGCCGTGATGGGAGCGGTGCTGAGAATGAAGTTCAATTGACTGAACATGACCATTGTTCGCGACATTCTGAGTAAGAAATCATATCATCTGCAATGAATTGACCTCCATTCATATTATCGGGGGAAAATTCTGGATAACTGATTTCATAAGCCTTGGATATTTGTTGATCTATCCTTCAGAGGTGACCATTGTGATGAGGGTGGAAGTAGAGCAAAATCATACTGTGCGCCTATCTGCTGGGAACAGAATTTTGTGGTATCTTACGGAAAGGAGGTCTAAAAATGTACGTTTTCTGTTTGTGCAAAAAATGTTATCGTGCTTTCCATCTGCACTGTATATAGGGACACAGAAATAGAGGAAATAGAAGCAGGAGGAGGCCATTTGCCCTTTCAAAACTGCTCCGCCATTCATTGCGAACATGGCTGGTCATCCAATCCACAATAGCCTTTTCGTTCCTTCCACACAAATCCTATGATCCCTTTTGCCCCAAGAGCTATATCAAACTCTTTTTTGACAGGATACATTGTTTTGCCTTCAAATACTTTCTGGGGCAAAGAATTCCTCAGGCTCACCTCTCCTCTTGGTGAAGAAATTTTCTTCATCTCAACCCCTATCCTCAGACTAGACTTCTGGTTGTGTAATCCCCCACCTTCGAGAACATCCTCCTTGCATCAACTCTGTCTCGTCCTCCTCTGACTCCTTGCATAGGTTCCCATCCCCCTGCCATTTTAATTTAAACCCTCCTCAACCACTCGAGCAAATACCACCCCCCCCCCCAGGAAATCAGTCCCGGTCCTGCCCAGGTGTAACCCATCCAGTTTACTGGTCCCGCCTCCCCCAGAACTGGTATTACTGGTGGGAATCTGGAACTCACTGCCTGGAATAGTGGTAGTAGCAGCATGGTGGCACAGTGGTTAGCACTGCAGCCTCACAGCGCCAGGACCCGGGTTCAATTCTGGCTTTGGGCGACTGTCTGTGTAGAGTGTGCACATTCTCCCCGTGTCTGCGTGGGTTTCCTCCAGGTGCTCCGGTTTCCGGTTTCTCCCACAATCCAAAGATGTGCTGGTTAGGTGGATTGGCATATTTCCTTAAATAAGACCAGTACTGTGCACGTTACTCCAGATGTGATATACCCAGTTCCTGTACAACCTAAGCATAGGTTCCCTACTTTTGTATTCAATTCCCCTCTCAATAAACAATAATATTCTGTTAGCTTTCCTAATTACTTCCTTTGCCTGCATACCAGCTTTTTGCAATTCATTGGCTCTAGATTGTACAGAACATCACTTTGTATCATTATCAATTCATTTAAAGTCATTAATCAACTTAACTGGAATAGTGCACATTACATTTGCAAGCATCAACTTACTCTAAACTGGAAAAAGAGAAATGTTTGACCTTTTGATGATCTAACCATGGACAAAAAACCCTGAGCCAAACATTGTGTAAGTTTTAAAGTTTAAAACCCTATTTTATAAAACACAGATTGTGAAAATAAGCAACAAGAAAAATTATTATAGGTATTACCACAGGAAGATATAAAATGTTATTGGCCAGACAAACACTCACAATGTTCACACAATGAAACAATCTTCAACAATTAAATTATTATTAATAATAGGTGATAATAATAAACTTTAGTATCACAAGTAGGCTGACATTAACACTGCAATGAAGTGGGTACATAGGGGGAGAATTCAGAATGTCCAAATTTTTATTTATTTTTTGTCTGTTTTTAATAAATTTAGTATACCCAATTAATTATTTCCAATTAAGGGGCAATTTAGCATGGCCAATCCAGCTACGCTGCACATCTTGTGGGGGCGAAACCCATGCAAACACAGGGAGAATGTGCAAACTCCACACGGAGAGGGACCCAGAGCCGGAATCGCACCTGGGACCGCGGCGCTGTGAGGCATCATTGGTAACCACTGTGCCACTGTGCTGTCCTTAGAATGCCCAAATTATCGAACAGCACGTCTTTCGGGACTTGTGGGAGGAAACCGGAGCACCCGGAGAAAACCCACGCTGACACAGGGAGAAGGCGCAGACTCCGCACAGACAGTGACCCAAGCCGGGAATCGAATTTGGGACCCTGGTGCTGTGAAACAACAGTGCTAACCACTGTGCTACCATGCTGCCCTATGAGAAGGGAGGGGTTTACACCAGGAGGTAACACCTACATCAGCTAAGGATGATGTAATTCCCTTCAGTGGATAATGATAGATAGAAGCCTCTTGTCAGAGAAGACAAAGGCTTTGAACAGATATGTAGAAGTCAGGTATTTTAAATACACTTAATATAGGTAAAAAAGCAGTTTAAAGCATAAATATTAAATCCCAGTTTTAAAATGAAAGAAACATACAATTTCCAAACTCAGACATGAGTTTGGGAAACACAGAACCACTGATAAAAACATCACATTCTTTCAAGGACAGGGGCTGAATCTCATGGCAATAAAGGTGGAAGCATTAAAGGCTCCATTGTTCTGATTTCAGGCCACTTGTGATAACAGCCTGAACCACATTCCATAACGTATGCAAGCCGAAACATTTTAGACTGTGTCAAAAAACAGTTTCAATTATATTTTCGAAATTATAGTATGATGAGATGACATAACGTCTCAATTGTTGCAGATAAGCAACAATTGGAAGTGGCGTTGCATCGTGAGGATGGACGGCTTGTTATCAAATCAAATGTGTTTTGAATATAGCTTAAACCAATTAGGATTATATTGGGGTGTGATCGGATCGCTTAAGACATATATGAAATAGTATATCCATGGATGATTTGGCCACCATTTTAGACAGAAAGAGACAGAAAGAGACAGAAAGGGACAGAAAGAAAGGAAGAAAGAGACAGAGAGAAAGAGACAGGAAAGAGACAAAGAGAGAGAGAGAGAGAAAGTAAAGGAAGAGAATTAGAAAAGAGTTCTGTATTCCTATTTCATTTTCATACTTTGACTTCAGCCTTTGACTTTTAAAGTTGTGTTCAGGCTATTGTCTCAGAAGATAATTCCTGTGATTCTTTGAAGAAAATCAGATTGTCTACAAACTACCTTTTAAATGAAATTCAAGTTGTAACCAATGAACTTCAAATAAAACAATTCTTATTTGCACCTGACAAGTTTTTAACTTGAATTTCTACTGAGTTTCAGCAATGTCTCAAGAACAACCGGTAAATTGAATAAAACTTCACAATTCAAAGATCACAACAAGATACCTGAGGTTAATGCTTCGGAGGCTGATGAAGACCTGGACATTTTAAAGTGAGTTGCAGCTCCAGAGTATCCTGCTCATCAGATAGCTAAAACAATTGAAGATTTAAGACAATGCTTTGCTTTAAATATTTGATGGATATTTTGACACATCTTAGTCTGAAGCATAGTCGGGTTTAAAAAAAAAATTAGATTCTATGCAGAGTGCACGGTGCCACAGTGGTTAGCACTGCTGCCTTACAGCTCCAGGGAGTCAGGTTCAAATCTGGCCTTGGGTGAGCTTGCATATTCTCCCCGTGACTGTGTGGATTTCCTCTGGGTGCTCCGGCTTCCTCCCACAGTCCAAAGATGTGCAGGTTAGGTGGATTGGCCATGATAAAATTGATCCGTAGCGTCCACAGATGTGCAGATTAACCAGGGCTACAGGGATAGGTCGGAGCACTGGGCCTAGGTAGGGTGCTCTTTCGGAGGGTCAGTGCAGACTCGATGGACCGAATGGCTTACTCCTGCACTGTTGGGATTCTATGGATTCGAATTCTCCCAAGTCCCCACCGGCAGGTTTGATTGCGGGTGTATGGGGAGAACATGGCGGGACGCCCAGAAATATGTTTCACGCCCGCGTGAAATTACAGCGGAATTTTCCACTGGTGCCTGCTGTGGCGGATTGAAAAACCTGCCAGAGGCTGGTGTGATCCTGTTAACAGGATATAGCCAAAGGCCTGACATATCCTGGATGTGGGCGTGAAACACATTTGGAACAATGTGGCATGAAGGATTCGGGACACACCTGAATCACGCTGTATTGCCGCCGGAACAAGGATAGATTCAGCCAGCCACTCTGGACCCTGGAACACCGCAGCGGTGGCTGGGGTGGAGCAGCTGCTGGTGGAACCTCCAGATTTGGTGTCCTGGAGGAGGTCCACATTCCAGCTTCAGAATGGTCCTGGAGATTCATCTTCACTCTCAAGAGGTCCATTTTCCGATCTCAGAGTGTTCCCGGAGCTCTAACTTCATTTTCAGAAAATCCATATTCTTCATTCAATAGGCAGTGAAGTCGGTGCTGGAGGTTTTGGGGTGTTCCCCACCAGGAATCGCAGCAGCAAACATCCCACATTCCCGCTGCTGCCATGGCATTTTGTCTCAAATTGGGAGAAGTCCACCCTAAGACCATGGGAGGGATTCTCCATCCAGGATTCCCGGTTGCATTCCCCGATAGAATCGTGGTGCTCTGACCCCCCAGTGGCAGCAGGAATGAAGTCCACACCACACGCCATCTTTTGATGCGGTCACGGGCTGTCAGTCATAACTAGACATTTCTAAACATTGTGGTTAGGCTCACAGGCCAGCCGCCAGACCTCGCTATTGGGCTGTCCGCTCAAAATGACGGCCTAATCGTGGGATTCATGTCGGAGTCCCTCACGATTCCTGCTATGCATGAATTTGCATGGCAAGGGACAGTGGATTGCTTCCACTTTTAGTGACAGTGCAAATCATAAGCCCTTTATAGCCTTGACACCCTTCCTCCTCCCCTCTTATGCAGCACACCCAGCCAAGGTGCCATGAAATTGGATGCCACTGCTTTCCCCTTCACAGTCATCTCTCCCAACAGTATCCAAGACAGTATATCTGTTGGAAAGAAGGATGGCCACTGATGACTCCTGCACTACCTGCCTTCCTCTACTCTTGCCTGGTGGTCACCTAGGCCCTGTCTACCTGTTCAATCCTCACCTGCTTAGCATTGTGGATGCTCCACTGTCAATCCATTCTTAGCTCCAGCTACCAATGGCGGCTCTCCTGCCATGACTACCCTTAAGTCCCTTATTTACTCCCTTTTAATAAAACTTAAGCTCCATAAGACTATTTACTTATCTCCCTTATGCTAACTTTACTTCCCTTACCCTACTTTGTTTGCTTATATTACTTTATAATGACATTGGCTCACACTTATTTGTGTTGTTTTTCAGTTATTCCACCTCCTCCAAACAAAAAAAACAAAGAATACACTTTTTATATTCCCCACTGTTTCGCTGTGACACTGATTGCAAAGTCAATGAAGACAGGATGCCGACCTTGATTTTTTATAAAACTTGGCGATGGTCTGCTCCTGCCCTGACTGAGCTCCGCACTCTGTCTTTTCAGTTTCACCAGTACCTTGGCCAGTTGCAGCAAGACTTCTCTACTCTATCCCCTTGGATTAAGGGCCAACGTTCCAATAGCCTTCCTGATTACCTGCTGCACCTGTGTGCTAGCTTTCAGTGTTTTGTGCACAAGTGCACCCAAGTCCCTTTATGATGCAGCTTTCTGCAGTTATTCTCCATTTAAATAATATTCCCTTCCAAAATGAACAACTTCGCATTTTCCCACATTATACTCCACTTGCCAACTTTTTTCCCATTTACTTAATCTATCAATATCTCTGCAAACTGTCTGTTCACCCGGCCTCCATGGGGTACTTATGAAGGCTCCCGGCTCACTCCGCAGCTTCTATTGCTCCCCCGCCAACCACTGGCTCCATTCCTGAAAGTTGCTCAATTGTTTCTGAATCTGAACCGGGTATCTCTCTGCTCACCCTACCTGGGAGAAGGGCTAGAAAAGGTGTCCCAAAAATAGTCTACCTGTAGTCAAAAGATCAAAATTAAACTGAATTTTGGACCCTGGAATGTGCGAACCCTCATGGACAACGAGCAAATCAATCGACCGGAACGGAGAACTGGCCTTGTTGCCCATGAACCGAGGCACTTCAACACTGACTTCGCCGCCTGCAAGAGACGCGAAGAGCAGACAGAGGACAGCTGAGAGAAGATGGCGGTGGTTACACCTTCTTCTGGAGAGGAAAACCCAAGGATCATCCTTGGATTCAAGGAATTGGTTTCGCCATCAAGAATAACCTTGTCAACCGACTCTCGGAGCTCCCTATCGGCATCAACACGAACCTCATGGCCCTTTGTCCACAACTTACAAAAACCATCCGGCAACGGTCATGAGCCCCTACCCCCCAACCCTTGATGCCAATGACGTGTCCAAAGAGGTCTTCTACTCCAGCCTGGACACCATAGCCTCCAACATTCCTAAAAAAGATAAGATCATCCCCCTTGGAGACTTCAATGCCAGAGTTGGAAAGGACTCTCAAATTGGGAGGGAATCAGTGGAATGGAAGGAGTTGGGAATTGCAGCTCCAACAGGTTCTCCTGCTCGCCAAATGCACGGAGCATCAGATTGTCATCACCAACACATTCTTTCGCTAAAAAGACAAGTTCAAGACTTCCTGGTGACATCCACGATGTGCACTGGCACATCGTCGCATTTGTCATTGTCCAAACCTGAGACCAAAAGGATGCTCTCATCACCAGTGCAGATGGACTGCTGGACAAACCATCAGCTCATCCGCTTCTCTGTCCATCAAACTCCACCAGAAGCAGCAGAAGATGAAGAAACCGTTGAGAAAAAAGATCAATGCTGAGCGATATCAAGAGCCAAGCACGCGAGTGATTTTCCAACAATGCCTTCTCCAAAATCTCCAAAGTGTCCATTCTAATAGAGTGGAGGAAACTGGAAAGAGCTGAAGACACAGTGGCACAGTGGTTGGCACAGCTGCTTCACTGCTCCAGGGATCCGGGTTCAATTCCGGCCTCGGGTCACTGTTTGGAGCTTGCACTTTCTCCTCGTGGTGGTTTCCTCCCACAGTCCAAAGATGTTCAGGTTAGGTGAATTGATCATGCTAAATTGCCCCTTGGTGTCCAAAAGGTTAGCTAGGGTTACTGGGTTGCGGGGGTAGGGTGGAGGCATGGGCGTAAGTAGGGTGCTCTTTCCAAGGGCTAGTGCAAAACCGATGGGCCGAATGGCCTCCTTTTGCACCACTCACAGACAGTGACCGGTGTGATGGTGGTTTTCTTGAAGCAGGTGGGAAGCTCAGAACGGAGTCGGGAGAGGTTGAAGATGTCCATGAACCGCCAGTTGGTCTGTGCAGGATCTGATTGCATGATTAGGGACTCCGTCAGGACCCTTCGCTTTCCGAGGATTCACTTTCAAGAAGGTCGATCTGATTTTGGAGGCTGTGATGGTGGGTATGGGTGTGTCCGTTGCTGCTGGGACAATTGACAACAGTTTGATTGTTTCCAGCTCGAACCGAGCATAGAATGCATTGAATTCATTGGAGAGGGGTGCGCTGCTGCCGGAGATACTGCTCGGTTTCGCTTTGTAGCCCGTTAAGCAGTTTAAGCCTTGCCATAACCAACAAGAGTCCGTGTCGTTGGTATGTGACTCTAGCTTAGCCTGGTGTTGTGTCTTGGCAGCCCTATTGGTTTTGTGGAGGTCGTATCTAGATTTCTTGTATCGGTCAGGGTCGCCTGTCTTGAACGCTTCAGACCTGGCCTTCAGTAGGGAGTGAATCTCCCAATTAAACCATGGTTTCCGGTTGGGGAATGTACCTACTACCTGTTTTGGCATGCAATCTTCTACACACTTACTGCTGATGTCTGTAATGGTGGTGGCATACTCGTTTCGGTTGGCTACTGAGGTGTTGAATACTGACCAGTCCACTGACTTCAAACAGTTATGTAGGAAGCTCTTCTGTTGCTTCGGGCCAGCATTGCATGACCTTCTTAACCGGATTCGTGCGTTGAAGTTTCTGCTTGTATGCCAGGAACTGGAGCACCGTCTTGTGTTCCAATTCTCTGAAGTGTGGTCGGGCGTGGGATCGGTAGGCGCCCTTGATGTTTGTGTAGCTCTGGTCAAGGATGTTGGGGCTGGTGGGACAGGAGATGTGTTGGTGGTAATGATGTCTATGCGCAGAACTTTGGTGATGACTCCCAATGAATCCTGGGGTTCGTGCTGGAAAAGACAGGTCCAGTTTCTTACAAAGTCCAAGTCCAAGGGAAGGCCGTAACAAAACACCTGGACCACCTGAGAAGCAGGGAACCTGTTCCAGCGGAGTCGATTTGAGAAGAGACGATATCCCTGATGCCCGTTGTGACTACCTCCGGTAGGTTGACTCAGCCTATAGTGGATCCGGGAGTCAATCCCCTCAATGTTAACGTTTCGAAGTTCAAAATGGAGACTGAGGAGATTGATCCTCTGTTGGAGGTCAACACCAAAGACGAGCCTACATTTGTGGCCCTTTGGAGTTCATTAATAATTAATAATAAACTTTATTGTCACAAGTAGGCTGACATTAACACCGCAACACAGTTACTATGAAAAGCCTCTCGTCACCACATTCCAGCGCCTGTTTGGGTACACAGAGGGAGAATTCAGAATGTCCAAATTACCTAACAGCATGTCTTTCGGGACTTGTGGGAAGAAACCGGAGCACCCAGAGGAAACCCACGCAGACACGGGGAGAACATGCAGACTCCGCGCAGACAGTGACCCAAGATGGGAATCAAACCTGGGACCCTGGTGCTGTGAAGCAACAGTGCTAACCACTGTGTCACTGTGCTGTCCAGGAGGCAATGAAATCCAGTCTGCTTCATGCTCCCCGATTCCAATCCGCCTGTCGCCATCACGAGGCCTTGTGCCAAGTGATGAAAGAGGCCCATTGCTGCGGGATTGAGTGGGGTGACGCGGACTTGGTGGGAGAGGGATATATAACCCTAAATAAGGCCACAGGGGATGGCTGATTGATTTCTCAGTGGACTTCGTAGAATACGAGTTCCCGTGTGAACGGGTGAAGAGCCACACAGCTGTGGCCTGTTAGTGGGACGTTTAAATATAGCTCCCAGATCCGGACCGACAGTTCCCGATTGTCCTGGTCTGGGATGTTTGTTTTGTGCTCCATGGTACTGTTTAACCTTTCCCTCCGCTCCTTTTGGAATGAATGCAATATCCTACCACTTATTGTGCATTTTCTGGTATTGTTCGTGTTCCCAAAAGCATCACCTTACTCCTCTCTGGATTGAACTGCATTTGCCACTGTTCCTCCCACCTGATTGGTCCACAGACATCTCCCTGTGCTCTACAATTTCTTCTTGATTATCAGCCACTACCAGTGCTTGCTGCAACAAATATTTGTGAGATCCAGCTTTGTTATATATAGAGTTGCACTCACAATGCTGTTAGGTGCAGCTATTATTACATTTGAGGCTTCAGTTACAGACATGTTGGTCTAGATTCTATAGGCCATCCATGGACAGTAGAGCAGGCAGATGAACCTGTATAATCGGGCACATTGCCAGCCGGGACGTGCCTGCTGCTGGCTAGCCTCCCCTATGCCTACCTCGATTTTATAAGCCTCGGCGATGGCATGGGTGGGCTGTTCACCTGTGATCCAATTGAGGCCCTTAAGTGGGGAATTAATGCCCACTTAAAGATGCCCCTCCGCCACTCCGATTTAACAAGCAGCCCAGCAGGTCTCTGTGGGTTAGTGGCCACTGAGGAATTTTCCAGGTCTCCTACAAATCGGAAGCCCTCCCCTGACATTGATCCCTCACCATGTCTCACCCACCCCTCCCCGCTCCCAACTTACCCCTCCACCACCCTTGACGGGTCCGATCCTGGACTCATCTCTTATTGGCCAGCAGCTCCATGAGATGGGATTTCCCCCCGGGGTGGGGTGGAAGTCCCGCTTTATTATAATTAAATTGTAATAATTGAGAGCTCGTTGGCCAAAAAATAAATCAGGGGCAGCCAACCAGACGGAATCGTGTTCGCGCCCTGTCATTGCAGACAGACACAGACAGGCAGCTAATGAACACAGAGAACAGGACATGACCAATCAGCAGGCAGGACACAGGGGTGGTATCTCACTATAAAAGGCACGAGGCACTCACACTCTGCCTCATTCCTCTGATGAACATCTTTAGAGTGAGTCAGGGTGTATGTACAGTATCACACCTCCAGCACGTGGCTAAGAGCTAGTCTGGTTCAGTCAGACAGAGTAACCACACTTAGGTCAGCAGAGAGTCGAACTTATAGACAACTGTGCTAACTGTGCTACTGGTTCAATAAGGTCAAGGTCTGGTATCTTTTGGTTAAAGCTGCATCCAGTTGCAGCCTGTGTTATCCCAGAGTATATAACACAAGACGCCCGACATTTATGCTGGGGTGCAGAGAGCAAACCCTCAGCATGTTATCCACACATTATTATCCACACATTAATTTATTGATTAAATTGTTGGGTTCCTGTTGGGAATTTGCTTACTTTTGACCGTCTTTTAGTTTTCTGTTGATTGCATTTGATTCAGAAAGTTTATTTAAATCTGTGCTCGATGGTGGTATTTGCTAATCTTTGCTGTCGTTGAAAGCATTACCTCAGGGATTTATTTGAGTGTATGCGGGAAGAGTGTGGTGCGATTTAAGAATATAAATTGTGGGGGTCACGTGGTGTGAGTGCAGGAGCGGCTGTGTTTTCATGAGCTCCAGTTCGGCTCATCTTTTAATCGTCTTTTCACCCTTGCGCACATTTCCTTTTTGTCTTTTCTTGGCTTATGTGGTTTATACTCTGATCAGAGAATTGTTCGTCAGCGTTTCTACATGATAGAGCCCAGTTGGAATGTTTAAATCCCCGTTTGCTTGTGGCGGCTGGAAGGAGATGGGGTGGTACCCTGCCCCTACTGACGCAGTTGCTTTTGAGCATGCTCTCGTCCTGACGGTGTGGTGTGCATCCACGAGTGTTGGCTGCCAACAAAGATGTTGTTCATGATGAAGATCGCAGTTCTGAGGTACAGGTCATTAAGGTCTGTGTTTTTATTGAGGCAATTGAGATGCACGAGGGGGTTCTTGCAAAAGAGAGAGCATTGCCCTTGGTGGGAACCCGCCTCCGTACGCTTGAGTTCCTGCTGCATGGTCCATCCTGATAGAGTCGGGAGAGAGAGAAGGGGAACAGGAGAGAAATGCTGCTGAGTGTGGTTTCCCAGGTGAGGCTTTAGAGGAGTTCCCAGTTGAGTTCAAGAATTGGGTGCCATGTTTCGGGAATCTCGATCTGGAGGCTGGGCACATTAAATTCAATGGAACACATCATATCCTGTCTTCAAAGCATGAAAGCCATGATGTGAACATGCCGGCGTTGGACTGGGGTGTGCACAGTAAGAAGTCTTACAACACCAGCACGGTAGCATTGTGGATAGCACAATTGTTTCACAGCTCCAGGATCCCAGGTTCGATTCCGGCTTGGGTCACTGTCTGTGCGGGATCTCTCCCCGTGTGTGCGTGGGTTTCCTCCGGGTGCTCCGGTTTCCTCCCACAGTCCAAAGATGTGCCGGTTAGGTGGATTGGCCATGATTCGCCAACTCTAAACGCAACACTAAACTCATTCAAATGGTCATTGGATAGGCATATAGACGATAAGGGAATAGTGTAGAGGGACTTAACAAGGGTTTCACAGGACGGTGCAACATCGTGGGCCGAAGGGCCTGTACTGCGCTGTAATGTTCTATGTTCTATAAATTGCCCTTAGTGTCCAAAATGGCCCTTAGTGTTGGGTGGGGTTACTGGCTTATGGGGATAGGGTGGAGGTGTTGACCTTGGGTAGGGTGCTCATTCCTAGAGCCGGTGCAGACTTTAAAAAAAAAATTTAAAGTACCCAATTCATTTTTTCCAATTAAGGGACAATTTAGCGTGGCCAATCCACCTACCTTGCACATTTCTGGGTTGTGGGGACGAAACCCACGCAAACACGGGGAGAATGTGCAAACGCCACACGGACAGTGACCCAGAGCCGGGATCGAACCTGGGACCTCGGCGCCGTGAGGCAGCAGAGCTAACCCACTGCGCCACCGTGCTGCCCCGGTCGGTGCAGACTTGATGGGCTGAATGGCCTCCTTCTGCACTGTAAATTCTATGAAACCAGGTTAAAGTCCAACAGGTTTGTTTGGAATTGTTTGCTTTCGTAATCAATACTCATCGATGCACACACACCTGATGAAGGAGCTACGCTCGGAAAGCTAGTGATTCCAAACAAACCTGTTGGACTTAAACCTGGTGTTGTAAGACTTCCTTCAAGGCATGGATAGCTGTGGCCTTCCGACTACTGGTCCTGTATTGTCCTGTTCCAGACATCATAATGAGATGTTGGCGGTTGTTGACTGCCTGAGCTCTGGTGAGACAGCATGTTGAAAGTAACGGTGTCTTGTGTTTCAATCATTGGAATCCTTGAGAGCCCTCCATCCCAGGGTGACATACACCCCCCCCCACCCCCCACCCCCCACACACACACTTTTGGGTGGTGCCCTGATGGTCCCCTCCTCTCCGGGACGGAGTACCCCTTTCCGGCTGGGATCTGAAAATATCCTTCTTACCCTCGGGCCCCATGGCTGTTTTGTTGTCCCCGAGGGGATGTGTCGTTGCTTTGTGGTCCATCAGCCTGTTACTCTCTTGGAACTGGAACCTGTTGGGTGGGGTTTGGTAGTTGCGGTCTGTACACGTTGCCGCGTGTTCCTTACTTTTTGCGCTTTTTAAAATGATCTATGTGTCACCCTGGGTTTGAGGTTTGTGGTCTGAGGTCTGAGATTTCCTTGACCTTGTGGTACCCAGTCCTCTCCTTGTAGTCTTGTGGTTGTATGATGGGTGTCTGCCCTGTTCTGGGCCTGGAAAGGAGTTTGATTGCGTTGTGGGTGTCAGCGTAATTCCTCCTTAGCTCTGGGGTTCTCAGGGGGTTTCTATTCCTCTGTTACGTTTTTTTAAATTTATGGTTAATTAATAATCTTTATTGTCACATGTAGGCTTACATTAATACTTCAATGAAGTTACTGTGAAAAGCCCCTAGTCGCCCTATTCCAGCTGCTATTCGGGTACACGGAGGGAGAATTCAGAACGTCTAAATTACCGAACAGCACATATTTCAGGACTTGTGGGAGGAAACCGGAGCACCCGGAGGAAACCCACGCAGACACGGGTAAAAAGTGCAGACTCTGCACAGTCAGTGACCCAGCCGGGAATCGAACCTGGGACCCTGGTACTGTGAAGCAACAGTGCTAACCACTGTGCTGTCGTGTATGATGTAACTCTGCTGTTGACTGTATCCTGCTTGGTGCAGGTGGATCTTGTATCTGTGGAGGGAACAAGTTCGGGATATTGTCCCCAAATCATCTTATTTGTTCCTCTGTTTGCTACAATTCCTGTTATGTGCTGTACCTGTTTCGCATTGATGACTATGACCTTTTTTCTCATTTTCTTTTGTTTTAATGTGATAATTACAAAAACTTGAAAACTTCAATAAAAATGCATTTAAAAAAAATTTAAATATTAAACTATGCCAATATCGAGATCAGGATATATTCTGTGACTTTGAAATGGGGAGTGAAATGTGTATGTATTCTGTGGTACAGTTATCCACTGCCCTCTGTCCCTGTTTTGGCATTTGGGGATGGAATATGCATTATAAGTACTCGCAGTACCTGTTATTTCTAGAGGTGGTGCTGTGAAAAATATTTTCAATGCTGAATGTGTGATAACAGCAAACTATATTAACCTGAGATGGCTCAATCTGCTCACTGGATTGTGAGTATAATAAGTTGCTCATATTCCTTTCTGTAACTTTTCTCGACCATTGTTTTGAAAATTCTACTATCAAGTGAGGGTTTAAACAATGTTGTGGGTGATCCACAAAAATAAGTAATTCTCCTCCTTCTGACTTTTGCTTATTCTTTCATGGGAAATGGGGATGGGCAACATTTGGTGTCCATCCCTAATTGCCCTTGACCCAAGTGGCTTGCCACACAGTTTCAGAGGAAAGTTAAGGCTCAGCCACATTAATGTGGGTCTGGTGTCACATGAAATGAAATGAAATGAAAATCGCTTATTGTCACGAGTAGGCTTCAATGAAGTTACTGTGAAAAGCCCTTAGTCGCCACATTCCGGCGCCTGTCCGGGGAGGCTGGTACGGGAATCGAACCGTGCTGCTGACCTGCTTGAACAGATCAGATAAATCACAGAATCACAGAATTGTTGCGGTGGAGAAAGAGGCCATTTGGCCCATCGTGGACTGCACCGGCTCTCCAGACCAGCATTATGACTTAGTGTCATTCCCTTGACTTTTCTCGCATACTTTAACATTATTTCTATCCAAGTAATTATCCAACGCCCTCTTGAATGCTTCGATTGAACCTGCCTCCACCAGAGTTCCAGGCCGTGCATTCCAGACCCCAACCACTCGATCTGTGAAAAAACCTTTGCTCACATCACATTTGCTTCTTTTGAAAATCAGCTTCAATCAGTGCCCTCTCATTTATCTCTATCTATGCTGTCCATCCAGTGATGACTTTGAACACATTTTTCAAATCTCATCTCAACCTTCTTCTCTTCAAGGAGAACAGTCCCAGCTTCTCCAACCTGTCCTCATAACCAAAGTTAAAGTTTTTCATTCCTGGGATTATTTCTCTAAGCCTCTTCTGAACTCTCACTAATACGTTCACATCCGTGTGGGCAGCACAGTAGCACAGTGGTTAGCACTGCTGCTTCGCAGCGCCAGGGTCCCAGGTTCGATTCCTGGCTTGGGTCACTGACTGTGCGCAGTCTGCATGTTCTCCCTGTGTGTGCATGGGTTTCCTCCGGGTGCTCTGGTTTCCTCTCGCAAGTCCTGAAAGACATGCTGTTAGGTGAATTGGACATTCTGAATTCTCTCTCTGTGTACCCGAACAGGCGCCGGAATGTGGCGACAAGGAACTTTTCACAGTAACGCCATTGCAGGGTTCATGTAAGCCTACTTGTGACAATAAAGATTATTAATTAATTCCTATAGGGTCCCAGGTTCATTACCCGGCTTGGGTTACTGTCTGTGCGGAGTCTGCACGTTCTCCCCGTGTCTGCGAGGGTTTCCTCCGGGTGCTCCGGTTTCCTCCCACAGTCCAAAGACGTGCAGGTTAGGTGGATTGGCCATGCTAAATTGCTCTTAGTGTCCAAAGAAAAGGTTAGGAGGGGTTATTGGGTTACGGGGCTAGGGTGGAAGTGAGGGCTTAAGTGGGTCGGTGCAGACTCGATGGGCCGAATGGCCTCCTTCCGCACTCTATGTTCTATGTTCTGTGTGACACTCAGAACTGCATATAATAATCCAGCTGTGGTCTTGTGTAAGTTCAGCTGGTATAACATCCTTGCTCTTGTACTCTAAGCCTTTGTTAATAAAGCCCTGATGTGGAGATGCCGGCGTTGGACTGGGGTGAGCACAGTAAGAAGTCTTACAACACCAGGTTAAAGTCCAACAGGTTTGATTCAAACACGAGCTTTCGGAGCGCAGCTCCTTCCTCAGGTGAATGGCGAGGTATGTTCCAGAAACATTATATAGACAAAGTCAGAGATGCTGGACAATGCTTGGAATGCAGGCATTTGCAGGTAATCAAATCATTACAGATCCAGGGAGAGGGATAATCACAGGTTAAAGAGGTGTAAATTGTCTCAAGCCCAAACAGTTGGTAGGATTTTGCAAGTCCAGGCCAGATGGTGGGGGGTGGATGTAATGCGACATGAATCCAAGATCCCTGTTGAGGCCGCACTCATGCGTGCGGAACTTGGCTATAAGTTTTTGCTTGGCAATTCTGCGTTGTCGCGTGTCCTGAAGACCACCTTGGAGAACGCTTACCCGGAGATCAGAGGCTGAATGCCCTTGACTGCTGAAGTGTTCCCCGACTGGAAGGGAACATTCCTGCCTGGTGATTGTTGCACGCTGTCCGTTCATTCGTTGTCGCAGTGTCTGCATGGTCTCGCCAATGTACCACGCTTCGGGACATCCTTTCCTGCAGCGTATGAGGTAGATTACATTGGTTGAGTCGCACGAGTATGTGCCGCGTACCTGGTGGGTGGTGTTACCACGTGTAATGGTGGTATCCGAGTCGATGACCTGGCATGTCTTACAGAGATTGCCCTGGCAGGGTTGTGTGGTGTCGTGGTCACTGTTCTGGAGGCTGGGTAATTTGCTGCAAACAATGGTTTGTTTGAGGTTGCGCGGTTGTTTGAAGGCCAGTAGTGGGGGTGTGAGGATGACCTTGGC
The DNA here is from genome assembly GCF_902713615.1 of Scyliorhinus canicula. Taxonomy (NCBI): domain Eukaryota; kingdom Metazoa; phylum Chordata; class Chondrichthyes; order Carcharhiniformes; family Scyliorhinidae; genus Scyliorhinus; species Scyliorhinus canicula. The sequence goes on along the minus strand of NC_052162.1, from coordinate 21,768,433 downwards.
AAGATGTTCATCTTCATTGATGATGTGTTGAAGGCTGTGAAGAAGATGACGTAGTTTCTCCGCCCCAGGAAAGTACTGGACGACGAAGGGTACTCTGTCAGTGGTGTCCCGTGTGTGTCTTCTGAGGAGGTCGGTGCGGTTTTTTGCTGCGGCACGTAGGAACTGTCGATCGATGAGTCGTACGAGAGCATCTTTCAGCATCTGTAGGTGTCTGTTATGCTCCTCCTCGTCTGAGCAGATCCATAGGGGATGGCTTCTTTAATGTGTTTCGGGTGAAAGCTGGAGAAGTGGAGCATCGTGAGGTTGTCTGTGGGCTTGCGGTAAAGCGAAGTGCTAAGGTGACCGTCCTTGATGGAGATGAGTGTGTCCAAGAATGCAACAGAATTATCCCTCTCCCTGGATCTGTAATGATTTGATTACCTGCAAATGCCTGCATTCCAAGCATTGTCCAGCATCTCTGACTTTGTCTATATAAATGTTTCTGGAACATACCTCGCCATTCACCTGAGGAAGGAGCTGCGCTCCGAAAGCTCGTGTTAATAAAGCCCAGAATACAATATACTTTCTTAACTGTTCTCCCCATCTGTTCTGCCACCCTCAATGATCAAAGGTGACAGATTTCCTCGTTAATGAGCCAGATGATTTTTTTTACAACAATTATTTCATGGTCGCCATTCCTGAGGCAAGCTGTACATTCCTGATTGTTACTTGAATTTAAACTCAAATTCCAATTTTCATTCTGGTCTCCAGGACATTAGGCTGAAGTTTCTGAATAATTAGCCATTGAGATTTCACAATGCCGCCAACATCCCTGAAGGGTTTGGTGGCTTTGTAGCGGGCGGGGGTGGGGGGGGCTTTAATTGGTTGGGGAGTGACAGGTGCCAACCCCACCATAATCTTATTGCCACCCAGATTAATTCCATGGTGGGGAGGCTCAGAAACAGGCTTTCTCCCCTGTGGCCAATTGCTGCCTGCATTACAGCAGTGCCAACACTTCAAAAGTACTTGATTAGCTGTGAAATTATTTGAGACTTGCGGAGGCTGTGAAAGATGCCAGATAAATGCAAGCATTTCTTTCTTTTAATCTATTTTTCCACTGTGCCAATCAGGTCAGCTCATTAATGGCGTTTAGTGAAAAATACGGGCTGAACCTTTTTTTTTTACAGCTTTCAAAAAGGCACAATGCTGACTAAATCTGATGTGTAACAGTTTTTTAATGAGTTCTGAAAAGAAAGCTGAGAGCCCTCAGTGAGATATAAACATTCAAACCTTTATTTTTAAGCAGCTAACAGAAAAAAAGCGTGAAGCTGATTATCGTAAAAACACAACAACACTTCACATCTTAGCTAATGAAATGCCCAGTAAGCGGCATTGCCTTATGCAATGCAGGTTAGTGATAGGGCATGGAAAAGAGCCATAGGCAAATAATAGAATTGAAAACTAAATGCATCAATGTCTAGATGGGGTTCAGTGTAAATTCAAGTTATATATAACCTTTTTATTCCTGTTACTACTGTGATCCTTGCATAAATGCAATTCTATACTACTGTAACAACAGAGTAACATATTCTGAGGGACTTCACATGCATGTTATCAAACAAATATTGACAGTGAACCGCCTAAGGAGTTATGGGGAGGTGGTCAAAAACTGGTCAAAAAGGTGGGCTATAAGAAGTCCCCTAAAGGGGTAGAGAGATCAAGGTGGAGAGGGATCTAGTTTTAGGGGAGGAATTCCAAATTATAAGGTCCAGGCAGTTAGAACATAGAACATAGAACATAGAACAGTACAGCACAGAACAGGCCCTTCGGCCCTCGATGTTGTGCCGAGCAATGATCACCCTACTCAAACCCACGTATCCACCCTATACCCGTAACCGAACAACCCCCCCCTTAACCTTACTTTTTAGGACACTAGGGACAATTTAGCATGGCCAATCCACCTAACCCGCACATCTTTGGACTGTGGGAGGAAACCGGAGCACCCTGAGGAAACCCACGCACACACGGGGAGGACGTGCAGACTCCGCACAGACAGTGACCCAGCCGGGAATCAAACCTGGGACCCTGGAGCTGTGAAGCATTTATGCTAACCACCATGCTACCGTGCTGCCTTATTGAACACTGATATTGAAGATGCACGAGAGGTTAGGATTAGAGGAGTGCAGAGGTCACAAAGGTTTATGGAGCTGGAGGAGATTGCAGAGATAGGGAAGGATGAGACCGTGGAGGGATGAGCATTTTCAAATTGAGGTGATCCCATCCTGGGAGATGATACAGGTGAACAAATAAGGAATGATGCAAGAACCAGGCCTGATGCGACTTAGGATAAAGCAGCAAGGCTTTGAATGAGTTTATGGAGGGTAGAGTGTGAGGCTGGTCAGGCTTGACACTGGAATAGTCAAATCTGGAGTTAATAGGAATTGAGGGGCGGATTCAGCAGTAGAGGAGCTGATACCGGGGCAGGGTAGAGCAATGTTATGGAAGTGAAGTTCCAAAGGGCAGCACGGTAGCATAGTGGTTAGCACAATTGTTTCACAGCGCCAGGGTCCCAAGTTCGATTCCTGGCTTGGGTCACTGTCTGTGTGGAGTCTGCACGTTCTCCCCGTGTCTGCATGGGTTTCCTCCGGGTGCTCCGGTTTCCTCCCACAGTCCAAAGATGTGCACGTTAGGTGGATTGGCCCTGCTAAATTGCCCTTAGTGTCCAAAATTGCCCTTAGTGTTGGGTGGAGTTACTGGGTTATGGGGATAGGGTGGAGGTGTGGGCTTGGGAAGGGTGCTCTTTCCAAGAGCCAGTGCAGACGCGATGGGCCAAATGGCCTCCTTCTGCACTGTAAATGCTACGAAATTCTATGAAAATTATACAGTGTTGGTGGCGGAGCAGATTTTCGATCAGAAGCTCATCTCGGGATCATATCCAACACTGAGGTTACAAACAGTCTGGTTTATTCTCAGACAGCAGGCTGGGATAGAGAACGGAGTTGGGATTAGGGAAAATGGAGTTGGTGCTGGGGAACTGAAGATGAGGGCTTCAGTCTTGCTGCTATTCGGTTGGAGGTAATATTTGGTCATCCAGAAATGGATGGCGGACAAGCATTGTGACGAATTAGAGCTAGTGAAGTGGGTCGAGCTATGTATGATTGAGAGCAATGAACAATGAAGTCACAAGTATTCGTGGCAAATTGCAGACTCCCATCTGCGTCACTGCTAAAACCAATTATTGATTGCTAATTTTTGAACTGCACCTATATCAATTTTGAAATGTCTGTCTTCATTTTGCATCATGGTGCCATCTGAGAAGTTGCATAGGTTGGGACCAATGGACCTAAACATTCTACAGATACCTACCGCATGCTCTTGGATATTTAATCCTACTCCATGACATGCAATTCATGTTGGGAATTTTAGTTTTAGTATGTTCCTGGAATATCTTTACATGGGATGGAACCTCTTCCCACCCCTTACAAAGCAAATGTCATCAATGGATCATGCTGCTTCCCGGAGCAGAGAAATAGAATGTTGAGAGAGATAAAGGTATATTGCTCTTCAGATGGATGACAGTGGACCCCACTTACAGTCACCAGAGCAGGGATCCTGTAAGCACTGATCAGGAATAGCGCAGGCTAATGCCCAACAGATCCCATACAAAATTTTAATTGACTCCTTTATTGTTTTCAGAGATTGGATCCCTCAGTTCTGTGTAAGTACTACTTGAAACCCAAATGTAACTCAACACTAGAATATTCAGTCATTCTCCTCTTAATTACTCACACATATTCACACTCCAGGATATAAAAGTTACGTGAAAGATGATTCCTGTCCCACCTCTAATCTCAAACCCTCTCTCTTTGTGACAACCTTTCATATCATTTTCTGCTTTATCAGTGCCATATTGCATAGTGGTTATCACAGTTGCTTTACAGCTCCAGGGTCTCAGGTTCGATTCTCAGCTTGGGTCAATGTGGTAGCCTGCACGTTCTCCCCATGTCTGCGTGGGTTTCCTCCGGGTGCTCCGGTTTCCTCCCACAGTCCAAAGATGTGCAGGTTAGGTGGATTGGCCATTCTAAATTGTCCTTAGTGTCCAAATAGTTTAGGTAGGGTTACAGGGAGAGGGTGGAGGTGTGGGCTTAAGTAGGGTGCTCTTTCCAAGGGCCGGTGCAGACTTGATGGGCTGAATGGCCTCCTTCTGCATTGTAAATTCTATGATTCTATGATTGCCCATTGCTCATCCGAACTATCCTAAGTTCCAAATATATAATTTGTTTGGTTCTCCCTTCGATCGCCAACCTCACTATGTTGAAATCATGAATGTCTTTTATTAAATCTCTTCCATGACCTCCACACCCACGTTTTCTCTGATATATTCTTCTTGCAACCTACAGCCTTTTAACAAACAACATTGGTGTCACTTAACCAATATTTAATTCATCTTGTCTTCTGTCCTGCTGTTTCTAACCTTTAGAGAGATACATTTATTTGGGGTCAGGTTGGCTGAATTTAGACAAGGCATGAGTCAGACCTATGATGAGAGTAAATAAAAATGTCATGTCTTGGAATATGGAACAACCAAAACATATTTAAGGGATAATGTTCCCAGAAATGACATTATAATATGTTATTAACAGTCATGGGACTACTGTTAGTCTAGTGATTACATTGCTGTGTGTGTGAACAATTTGTATATTTGGTGAATTTTTTGGATTAATAAAAGTAAATTTAGAAAAGGTATTCAATGGATGTAACAGCTGATACCTGGGATCCCCAACACCTGGAAGTTCCCCTCCAAGTCACTCACCACCCTGACTTGGAAATATATTGCTGTTCCTTCACTGTCACTGGGGCAACATCCTGGAACTCCCTCCCTAATCACACAGTGGGTGTACCTACACCTCAAGGATTGCAGCGGTTCAAGAAGGCAACTCACCAGCACCTTCTGAAGGGCAACTAGGGAAGGGCAAATAATGATAATAATAATAATAATCTTTATTGTCACAAGTAGGCTCACATTAACACTGCAATGAAGTTACTGTGAAAAGCCCCTAGTCGCCACATTCCGGTGCCTGTTCGGGTACACAGAGGGAGAATTCAGAATGTTCAATTCACCTAACAGCATGTCTTTCGGGACTTGTGGGAGGAAATCGGAGCGCCCGGAGGAAACCCACGCAGACACAGGGAGAAAGTGCAGACTCTGCCCAGACAGTGACCTGGGGCGAAATTCTCCGACCCCACGCAGGGTCGGAGAATCGGCCGGCAGCGGCGTTAATCCCGCTCCCGCAGGGTTTTTTATTCTCTGACCGGCCAAAAACCGGCGTTGTGCAAATCCCGCCGGCAGCCTCTGAAAACAGCTGGCGCCAGCGGAATTTCATTATATTTTTGGTTCAACAAATCTCCGGCCCAGATGGGCCGAAGTCCCGCCGACGTGGCCATGGGTCACGTCGGCGAAAAACAGAGTAGCTTTAAAACGGCGTCAACCATTGATGATGGTTGACGCCGTTCAGTGTCCGAGGGCAATTGGGGGGGGGGGTTGCGGCATTGGGGTGGGTTGCGGCATTGGGGGGGGGGGGGGTTGCGGCATTGTGGGGGGGTGGGGTTGCGGCAGTTGGGGGGTGGGGTTGCGGCATTGGGGGGGGGTTGCGGCATTGGGGGGGGGTTGCAGCATTGGGGGGGGTAGGGGTGGTGGGGAGGGGGGTAGGGGTGGTGCGGAGGGGGGTAGGGGTGGTGGGGAGGGGGGTAGGGGTGGTGCGGAGGGGGGTAGGGGTGGTGGGGAGGGGGGTAGGGGCGTTGGAGGGGGTAGGGGCGTTGGAGGGGGTAGGGGTTTGGGGGCAGCGGCGTACAGAGAGGGGGGCCGACGGATGCCCGGGGCCAACGCACCGTCGCCCCCCCCTCTGTACGCCGCTGCCCCCTACCCCAACCACCCCCCCTCACCACCCCTAACTCCCTCCAACGCCCCTACCCTCCCCACCACCCCTACCCCCCTCCCCACCACCCCTATCCCCCTCCAACGCCGCCCCCCCATCTCTCGCAACGCCGCAACCCCCCACCCTCAACGCCGCAACCCCCCACCCTCTCAATGCCGCAACCCCCCCTCGCAACGCCGGTACCCACACCCCCCCCTCCCTCTGAAGGCCGGTACCCACACCGCCCCCTCCTCCCTCTGAAGGCCGGTACCCACACTCCCCCCCTCCCTCTGAAGGCCGGTACCCACACACCCCCCCCTCTCTCCTCCTCCCCCCCTTCCTTCCTCCCCCCCCCTTCCTTCCTCCTCCCCCCTTCCTTCCTCCGTTAGTGGAGGGGGGGTGCGGCGTTAGTGGGGGGGGGGGCGGTGCGGCGTTGAGAGGGGGGGGGCGGCGTTGGAGGGGGGTAGGGGTGGTGGGGAGGGGGGTAGGGGTGGTGAGGGGAGGGGGTTGGGGTAGGGGCAGCTGTGTGCAGAGGGGGGGCGACGGTGCGTCGCCCCCCTCCTCTGCACGCCGCTGCCCCTACCCCAACACCCCCCTCACCACCCCTACCCCCCTCCCCACCACCCCTAACCCCCTCCAACGCCGCCCCCCCCTCTCAACTCAACGCCGCAAACCCCCCCCCCTCTCCTCTCAACTCAACGCCGCAAACAAACCCCCCAACGCTGGGTCTGTCTCTCTCCTCCTCCCCCCCCCCCCCCCCCCCCCCCCCCCCAAATGCCGGTCTGTCTCTCTCCTCCTCCCCCCCCCCAAATGCCGGTCTGTCTCTCTCCTCCTCCCCCCCCCCAAATGCCGGTCTGTCTCTCTCCTCCCCCCCCCCAAATGCCGGTCTGTCTCTCTCCTCCCCCCCCCCAAATGCCGGTCTGTCTCTCTCCTCCTCCCCCCCCCCAAATGCTGGTCAGTCTCTCTCCTCTTCCCCCCAAATGCCGGTCTGTCTCTCTCCTCCCCCCCCCCCAAATGCCGGTCTGTCTCTCTCCTCCTCCCCCCCCCCCCCAAATGCCGGTCAGTCTCTCTCCTCCTCCCCCCAAATGCCGGTCTGTCTCTCTCCTCCTCCCCCCAAATGCCGGTCTGTCTCTCTCCTCCTCCCCCCCCCCCAAATGCCGGTCAGTCTCTCTCCTCCTCCCCCTAAATGCCGGTCTGTCTCTCTCCTCCTCCCCCCAAATGCCGGTCTGTCTCTCTCCTCCTCCCCCCAAATGCCGGTCTGTCTCTCTCTCCTCCCCCCCCAAAACGCCGGGTCTCGCCACTTCCGCAGCGAGTGAAACTGACGCGTATCGCGTCAGTCCGCTGCTGGCCCCTCCGGGAACGGAGAATAGCCGTCTAAAAGAAGGCCCCCACGCCGGAGTCATCCACACCAATTATGCTCGCCGGAAATCAGCGTTACGACGGTCTGCAGAGAATTTCGCCCCAGAGCTGGGAATTGAACCTGGAAACCTGTGAAGCAACAATGCTAACCATTATGCTGCAGTAAATGCTGGCCTAACCAGTGATGCCCACATCCTGTAAAAGAAGTTAAAACAAACGTAAGCACCCTGGCTAGGCCCGTATTTATTACCCATTCCTATTTGCTCTGGTAAAGGTGGTGGTGGGGAGCTACCTTCTTGAGCCTTTGCTGTACATGTGATTGAGGCCCAATCCCGAGCTATCTGCAGCCCTAAATACCTGAATATCCTCCAGCATCCGCAGGCTACATCACCTCAATTAGGAGCATATACGTTAGCCAAGACCACCGACCTACCCTCCAATGTCCCGTAACGATTACATATCTACCCCACTAACCTGCCGCCACCTTCTCTATTGTTAATCAGTATTGCATCCCCCCCTCCCCCTGCCCACCCTCAACTCAGCCATTTCCACCATGAGGGATGCTACCATCCCCCCACTCCTAAACCTATGGCCCACTCAAGATGTCACCCAGCCCCACCCAACAGATGGGACAAAGAGCAACCCCCAGCCACCCTTCCCCACCCCCATCCCAGAAACACTCCAGCAACTTTCTGGAAACAGCACCTCTCTCCATTATCCCCCCCCCCCTTCACCACCCCCACTATTCACACCTCCTAGGCCCACCGAATCTTGACTAAACAGGTTCAGCAGGCCACAGCCCCTCCCCCACCTCACTGCCGTTCCCTTGCCAACTGCCGTTTGCTACAGTGATAGCACCCCCGCCAAGTGAACAACAAAGGAGCAAAGAAACCCCCCCCCCCCCCCCACGCCCAAACCATCCGCCTCAAGTATCAAAACTCCCCTGACCCTACTCCATCCGGAAACTGCTCCTCCCCTTCCCTCCCCGCATCTGTATGTCCTCACCAACCCATTCAAACTCAAGAAGAGAGAATAATTTCAATTTAACCATAACTTTGTACAAAGACAATATAGAGCTGTGGTGAATGTATAACCTATAAATCCACACTGTATCTTACTGTGCCCCTCTGGGCTCGATCTGTGAGCCGTTGCACGGCTCTGCCCACAAGGGGAGATGAGGGGCATGTACAGGGCTCCGCCCTTGGCTCCAACCCCAGCAGGAAGTATAAAGTGCTACGGTCTTGCGAGCCTGCCTTCAGTTCATTTAGTCACAGGCAGGCTCAGTTGTAAGTCAATTAAAGCCACAGATTACTTCACTCGTGTTTCTGAATGAATTGATGGTCGCATCAATGGCATTAAAAAAATTAAACAAAAGAAAATCAAATCCTGCTACCACAATGCCCCTCAACCAACACATCCCAACCACAGCAACAAACCTCCTGTTCCAATCTCAGCTCAGTCCAAGTCCTTCGGCTGTCCTGAATGTCTCCGCCTTCTCCATTGTCTCAAACAAATGATCCCAGGAATTATGCGTGACCCTCAAACTCGCCAGGTAGACCACTCGAAAATGCACTCCACTCTTATAAAGCACTGACTTTGACCTGTTAAAGGCCGCACGCCTTCTTGCAGCTCCACCATGACATCCTGGTATATTTGAATACTGCTGCCTTTCCACCTCACCTCTCGATTCTGCTTGACCCATCCCAAGACCTTTCCCCTTTCTCCGACAGCTGTGAAAACAGACTCTCACTGTGCCTGGTGGCTCGTCCACCCGTGGTTGCGGCTGGAGATACCGGTGGGCCTATCCAATTCAAAAGGCAGGATGTTCTCCTCCTTCCCCGGCAGCTTCGCGAACATCATCGAAAAATACTCCATCGGCCTCGGGCCCGCCGCCCCCTGGGGCAGCCCCACGATCCTAACGTTATGCAGCCGCAACCTATTCTCCAGGCCCTCGACCTACACTCTCAGGCCCTTATTTCAGTCACAAAGGTAGGGACACTAAGAAGGAAACTCTACATTGTTGGAGGTGTTGGGAGGAATTTTCTGATCTTTTGACCAAGCATCAACTCAAGTGGGAAAATTGTTGTGCAGCTTGCTGGCTCCACTGCCGCATTTTCCCATCACATAAAGAACAAAGAACAATACAGCACAGGAACAGATCCTTCCAAACTGTACCGGTGATCCTTAATTTGACACTTGATCAAAAGAAATCCGAGAGGTGGGTCCTCTGACATCGTGCTAGCGGGGTGGGCACTGAATGGGAGCCCCAATCTAAACATTAGAAAAATAAGGAAAAGGGTCACCCCATGGCCACCCCCGCATCGCACCACCCCATCCACAGAATCTCCACTCACAGACAAGGGAAGCCTCTCCCCAATGCACATGGCGCCCCAAGATATCCTTCCCTCTTTATTTACGTTACTGGTCTTATTCTTCGCAAATTGGCTGCTGCAATTGCCCATAAAATAATGGTGACTGCACTTCAGAAGTAATTTTATTGGTTGTGAAAATTTTGGGAAGCCCTGAAGAGATGCAAGGTGCTAGAAAAAGGAATTCTTGCTTTGCACGCCAATAAAGTTTTAAAAATATGGACACCCGACAGAGTGATCTAATCTCCTGAAAAGGTGTTTTGAATCAAAAATCCCTGTTGCCTGATGGTAATTAAATAAATACCCAGAATTTCTCTCCAATCCCACCTCTACTATTCAACATTGACCATCCTCCCTCCAGTGAAGCTCCATTCTTCCCCTGCCTCTCCCAGCCACTCCACCGCCATCACCATTGTCCCCAGAGGCACAGCAATATTTGGCTCCCATGGAGTATTGTGGTTTCTCTGTCCAAGCGTACCATTATCGACTTCACCAAATATTAAACCAGTTATTTTTGAAAGAATCTTTAATAAGGACACGGGGAGTCCACACCGAGTAAAAATAAAGACACGTAGTTTTATTTACACACGCTACTTACACTGTCCAGTAATAATAATAATAATGATCATTGTTGTCACAAGTAGGCTTACATTAACACGGAAACAAAGTTACTGTGAAAAGCCCCCAGTCGCCACAGCTCCTGTTTGGGTACTCGGAGGGAGAATTCAGAATGTCCAAATTACCTAACAACGTGTCTTTCGGGACTTGCGGGAGGAAACCGGATCACCCGGAGGAAACCCACGCGGATACAGGGAGAACATCCAGACTCTGCACAGACAGTGATCCAAGCCGGGAAACGGACGTGGGACCCTGGCGCTGTGAAGCAACAGTGCTAACCACTGTGCTACCGTGATCCCTACTGGGTTCCTGTTCTGCCCTTAGATCCCTACTGGGTTCCTGTTCTGGTTGGTGCCTTACTGGTCAACTTTTGAAGCTTGAAATCCGCATGGACCACGGGGCAGATAATCATAGAATCATAGAATTTATAGTGCAGAAGGAGGCCATTCGGCCCATCGAGTCTGCACCGACTCCTGGAAAGAGCACCCTACCCAAGGTCAACACCTCCACCCTATCCCCATAACCCAGTAACCCCACCCAACACTAAGGGCAATTTTGGACACTAAGGGCCATTTATCATGGCCAATCCACCTAACCTGCACATCTTTGGACTGTGGGACTGTGGAAACCGGAGCACCCGGAGGAAACCCACGCACACATGGGGAGGATGTGCAGACTCCGCACAGACCGTGACCCAAGCCGGAATCGAACCTGGGACTCTGGAGCTGTGAAGCAATTCTGCTATCCAAAATGCTACCGTGCTGCCCATAAGTTTTCATCTAACCCACCCCTTGGCCCTGTGCGGGTTATTACAGAATCAATTTCTGAGAATCTTTTCCACAGTTGGTTCAGCGGCATTCTGCCACAAGGCAAACAAATCTAATTTCCATCCTGCCTAAATTTGAACACATGGCTTTAGTTTTGTGCTGAATAACTGGTTTATCTTTCCTCTCAACATTTAAAAGATCTGAACCTTGCCTCCCCTCCAACATTGATAATCCCAAGCTCATTTCAACCATTCTTTCATCATAATTTATTTTGGGGAATCTAGCTTTCTTCTTTTTCTCTGAATTACCTCCAACGTATAAATCTCTTTCCAAGTTGGCAGTTCAGAACTGCACCTTACTGCTCTTATTAATGGCCCCAAAAATGATCCATGTGACCGTAGAATTATATATTTTAACTTTCATAGTCAACTGCCTTTGAAATGGATCCTCGTATTTGACTTGCTTTATAAGTTTGCCTAATATAAACTGATAGCGGGTTTTTAATTTTAGAATTGTGCAGTTAGTATGAGACCACAATTAAATAATGATAATAATGAGTGAATATCTGTAACTCAGACTTTTTCTGTGGTATTGCTTTCATGTGTTAATTGTGATCATTTCACTATTTTTTTTGCGAACTGAGGGAAATGTTTGTGACAGGTACAACTTTCCAGAGGAGAACTTTGCCGAGCTTTCTTGCTGAGTTAGCTCAGATGAAAACTTTCTTGATATCAGTCTAACATTACAGTTCGCATGACTGAACCTTGACTGATTACATTTCGCACTCCCTCAATCCCTTAAGTCCTATTCGGATTGGAGCTATCGTATACCGCAGTGTTTTTGATCACCTGCCTATATTTATCCCCATGATTTCTAAATCAAATTCATAACTGGATGTTATCCAAGTTTAGTACTTGTGGAGGAAAACTTTGTTTGATATATGAAGCAACAAGATGCAGCTCCACATAACTAACAAAAATAAATGCCTCACACACTTGAACTTGGCTGTTAGGACCATAGAAGAAGTTGGCAATGTTGGAATAAATTACAAAGGCAAGATCTGATTTGAAAACTGCTGGAAATGTAAAGGGGATCATCCCTCCTTCAAAGGAAGGAACAGGTCAGGATTTAAAAATCAGGATGTGAACCAATTTGGGGTGCATTATTGAACAGTGCGCACAGAACTCAGTCCTCATTAAGGGTTTGAAGCTTCGAGCCCTGGGTCTTATTTCAATAATTTGGGTGAGCGGCTGGCAGAGAGATTTGCCCGTTGCCAATTTCAATTTACGCCAGCAATTTATGGGCGTCGCTAAAACTAAATTTTGCCCTGTTAATCTTTTTTCGTGGAATCTATTCCCAGAACTGATTGTTAGCGAGGAGAAGCTCTTTTGTAAGACTGACCTGAACAAAGGAGAAAATAGCAGGCAGGGAATGAGTTCAAGTACAATTATTACTTCCATAGAGAGGCAGATAATGGGTTTAATTGTTGATAATATGATTTGTATGGCGAATAACATGCAGTTTCAGCAAATATATATCATTCATGCAACTTTACCTTGTCTAGTATTTGACTTCAATTGTAGATAATGCCGCGTCGATTTATTCAGACTGTAACAATCCCAATGTGTTGTGTGTCTACGACTGTCACACTTTGCCTCTTCTTTATATACTTGACCTCCCACTCAGAAGTACAATTTGCCTCGACAGTTCTTTTGTTCAAATCCTATTAATTGATTAACTGGATAAAGTTTGTGTTATAAATAACCACCTGTTTCAGACTAACTGAAGAGTTTTGAAGAGGCAGCAGAGGTGCAGAGATTATCCTGCCACTCTGTGAAATGACTGAGGACAATCTACTTGGATTAATCAAGCATATTACATTGTTGCAAAGTTATGTCGCACTGTGCGAAAGCTGGAAAGGTTTCAATAACAGCGCAGAAAGAGAGATTAATATCGAGAACACATTGCCCTTTGCTTGAACTAGACAAGGACATATATTTAAAAACACATGTTAAATTTTTACTGGTTGGATAAATCACTTAACCATCTTGCATGTTTTATTTTGAACATGTGTTCCATTTATAGTCCTGAGAGGACTGCGTTGTGTTCTTCGTTATTGTTCTTTCAGGATGGTAGTGCTAACAAAGAACAGCAAGCTGTGTTTAATAAACAAAGTTAATTCATTACTTTACACTGAATTGGATTCGAATATATACAAAGGAATTAGTTAAGTAAAGAGTACACTACACATCTATACTATTAACTATACCATTAGTTCAACAATCTCACAACTACCCAGCAGAAGCCAAGGAGGCTTGTGATATTTATATGGTTGCTCTATAGCACCATCTAGTGACTAGTGTAGTAACATTACATTAACCCTTTGCAATATCCACATATTGTGACAGACTGCACTGCTGGAGTTCGATATTTCAGATGACGCATTAAAACCAATGAGACATTAAGCCAAGGCACCATCTGAATACTGAAGTGAAGATTCTGCACCATTGCTTTAAAGGAAGGGAGGGGAGTTCTGCTCAGTGCCTTGGCCAATATTTACCCCTCAACCAACATGGCTGAATTAAATCAGATTATCTGGTCATAATCACATCATTGTTGCTGAACTGATTGCAACCTTTCTCATGTCACAACAGTGACTACACTTCAAAAGTCCCAATTAGCAGTGAGGTGCTTTGGGATGTTCCGATCATGTGAAATGTGCTACGTAAACGCAACCTCTGCCCTTTACCGGGCAACGTGCCCATGTGTGATACAGGAAGTGGGGAGTACTAGCTGCTCCATCATCAACGCCATATGCTCTGGTCTTGAGTAGGTACACTGAAGCAGACAGATTGCAACGATGCACATGCCACAATGTTTGACAGCCCTCAGAGAGGCAATGTTAGCTGTGATGAGGGGAATGATGTGCCTGGGAATGGATCATTGAATTCTGCTATTTGGTTTGACAAATAAATGAATCTGAACTCATCAGCTGAGTGTAGATATTAATGTATTTCAAAAATAAATCTCTCCCTCCTTGGGAAACATTTCCTTACCAAAAATTTGAATGTGCATAAAACCAAAGCTTAGTTGTGCTTAGACCATGAGGGCATTCCTTCACAATTTATGATGCAATCCAATGAGCTCATTCCCAAGGATAGGTGATTCCATATTCACAATCTCTTTAATTAAGACTGAGGACAATGTTGGAACATCAACATACAGCATCTTAGTAAGGTACATAGAGACAGGCAATGAATTTAATTGCTGATAAAGTGATTAAAATGGAGAATAGCATGTAGGTTCAGTGAATATCATTCCTGCAGCCTTACCTTATCTAGTATTTGACTTCAAGTGCAGATAGTGCCGTGTTGATTTACTCTGTGTTGTGTGTCTACAACTGTCACACTTTGTCTCTTCTTTATATATTTGACCTCCCACTCAGAAGCACATTTTGCCCCAACAGTTCTTTTCTTTGAATCTTATTAACTGGATAAAGTTGGTGGACGTAACCAAACGGCCACGCTGCGCCCGAAAAACAGTGAGTCACGGCGCAGTGTGGCTGAGATAAGCCGGGAGACCCCGCCCCTGGGATCTACTCGGCTCGCAATGCCTCGCGAGATCTAATGCGGTCTCGTGAGACGTTGCGATGTAAATCCTGCCCCTTGTGGGTGGGGTCACTTTCTAGCAAATCTGCATAGTGAAAGAGACAGCTAGTCTCACTTCAATGTGCAGATTCCCGAATTACCCAAGGCATAGGATCAATTTCCTTTACCTTGGATACATTGGGTGAGCGCCATTCAGTACTGGCCTCTAAAAACGGTGAACAGATGGAATGGCACTCCTGGGTTGGAGGCCTCCATGTGCATGCCCTTTGAACAGGGTAGTACCCTGGCACTGCCAGCCTGCCACACAGCGAGTGGCATTTTATAGCCTTGCGTTTCTCAGCACTGGGAAGCACATGGTTAAACGCACTTGCTGTAGGACTTTGTTCCCTATTAGTTAATTTGCACCCAGTGTTATCAATAACCACCTGTTTCAGAGCAACTGAAGAGTTTTGAAGGGGCAGCGGTATGCTCCGGATATAACCATCCACTGAGCTACCATTCTCAGCTTTGCTGACTTGCGGAATTGCTCTTGCCTGTATCCCAGTAGCTGGTTTGGGAGCATCACTGCTGGAAGTCAAGGAGCAGACTGCACTTCAGATCGCAAGTGGTGTGGATGAGCAAAATGACAAATCCACCTTAGACAGAGATTCTTACCTTTGGTCAGGTTACGTGGGGAAACAGAATATTCAATGAATATATTTTATGTTTATGGTTCGCAAGTATAAGCAATTGCCAGTACAGTAAATACATATTCTTTCATCTCTGAAAACATGCCTTTAAAGATGAAATCTGTAACTTAGGACAATAAATTATTTTGCTTTCCATCCTTACCTCAAACATTCACAAAAAGGTTCCATTTTGATTGATGTGATTGATGGACCGGAGACTCCTGACTACATTATTTGGTTGATGTTTGGGTGAGGTATGAGGTAGGTTCAGTCAAGTGCCAGTGGGGTTTTGGCAAGCTAATGTTTCACCTATTAATAGAAAGGTTCTAGCAGACCTTCCACTGTCACATGTGAAGTTAGGCAGTCTTTGGCACTGGTGAGATGTGCCTCTAAATTAGGGTTGGTTGATTCAGTCATGAAGTACAAAGTGTCCTCAGCGGCTTTGATATGTGGTTTTATTGCGAACGACACAATAGCTTAAAAGCAAAATCTGGACAATTTATGTGTCTTGGTCAAGAAAACTAAAAATAAGAGGATTGCATTCAAAAAGAATAGACAAGTATCATGAAGAGGTATTGCAACTACAAAGACTCTAGTTAATTAAGTTGTAAATAATAGATATTTGAAAGAAGAACAGAAAATGCTAGAAAATATACAACAAGGTAGTCATGGTTCTGACGAAAAATTAAACCCGTTATATTAGATAGCACATTTCGACCTACATCTTGGTCTGCACCGTTTATGGGCATGTGATTTGTGATCTGCCCACACCTACTGGTGACAGGCGGTATACTACATTCCATAGAATTTACAGTGCTGAAGGAGGCCATTCGGCCCATCGAGTCTGCACTGGCTCTTGGAAAGAGCACCCTATTCTATCCCCATAACCCAGTAACACCACCCTACACTAAGGGCAATTTTGGACACTAAGGACAATTTATGGCCAATCCACTTAACCTGCACATCTTTGGACTGTGGGAGGAAACCGGAGCACCCGGAGGAAACCCACGCACACACGGGGAGGATGTGCAGACTCCGCACAGACAGTGACCCAAGCCGGAATCGAACCTGGGACCCTGGAGCTGTGAAGCAATTATGCTATCCACAATCCTACCGTGCCTGCCATTTGGTGCTGCCTTCTCATTTACCTGATTTTACTGTTGACCTGAGTGAGCCTGTGATGTTGGCCACCTGTGCACTGAGCGACTTGGTCACGCCGGCGGGACTTTGGTTCATCCGGGCCGCAGTACCGCTGGGTGTCCGGAGAATCGCAGCTCGGGCCACCTCTGCCGATTCTCTGGGCGGCGCAGTGTCAGCTGCCCTCATGTGCTTTTGGCTGCTTAGGAGTATTGCGTCCCGGCGTGAGCTCAGAGAATGCTGGCCCATATTTCTTGTTGCCTTTGAATATCCAAGAGGAAATTATTTTTCATTTAATACTCCGACATAAGTTAGCCTTGATTAAGGTTTGGTTAATTGATACTTTCACCAAGGTGAGCTCAGTGGCTCAGTCATTTCATTCATTTGCTCAGATTGATGCATTTCTTCCATCTAAGCCTCTTGTTCGACATGTTTTCAAGTCCTGAGTATTAGCCGATGGAGCTTGAAAAGAGACAGATGGTACTTTTTCTATCTCTAATTAGCAATGATTTTCCTTAATCTGCTCAGTACATCTTCATAAGCTCTTCCGGCCGTATCTTGACTCAATGCTTGACAGTTCTGTAATTGTTCAAGTCATTTGTAGGGAGCTTGGTGAGTTAATAAACTGTAAGGAGAATCTTCCTCTGCTTTTGCGTTGCACAATATATATGTTAAAGGAGTTCCATATGTCAAATAATATAATGAAACTAAAGCAATTTAGCAGACAAAAGTATTTTCCAGAATCACATTTTTTCTTTTTTGAAAAATATTTTTATTCAACATTTTCAACATTTTAACATTTTTGTACAAACAGTACCTGATGAGCCAAGAACACCCCCCCCCCCCCTCTCCCCGACCCCCCTCCCTCCCCCACCCCCAACCCCATTGGCAGCAACCAGGTCTCCAAAACGCAAAATGAACAACCCCCATCTCTGGTTGAACCCCTCATCTGCCCCTCTCAGAACAAATGTTCCCTTTTCCAAGGCCAAAAACTCCCAACAGGTCCCCCAGCCACACCGAGGCACTGGAGGGATAAGATGACCCCCCGCTCCCAACTGCAACTCCGGCAGGTCTGACACCCCGATTATGGCTGCAAGGGGATCCTGTTCCAGTCCAGATCCACATGCAGAACCTCGTGCGAAACAATGACTTCCAATATCTCTCCAGCTTCGGGCAGAACCAGAACATATGAACATGGTTGGCTGGGCCCTCCCACTCCGCTTGCGACTATCCTCCACCCCCTCAAACAGCTGGCTCATCCTTCCCTTCGTTAGGTGCGCCCTATACACCACTTTTAGCTGAATCAACCCCAGCCTTGCACACGAGGTTGAAGCATTGACCCGTCGCAGCACTACCCACCATAGTCCTTCTTCAAACCCCATTCACAAGTTTTCCTCCCGCTTTACCTTAAACCCGTCCATAGTCCTTCACCATTATCCTACCATAAATCACTAAGGCAACCCCACTCTCCAAACCCCACCAATAGCCCCTCCTCCAGAAATGAGGTGGGCAGCACCACCGGGAAACTCGGCAAAGTCTTTCTTGCGGAAATCAACACCTGCATATACCTGAAGCCCTCCTCATGTTGCAGCCCAAACCTGACTTCAACTCCTCTAGACTTGAAAATCTCTCCTCCAGAAACAGATCCTTCATGCCTTTCACCACTCTCTCCTCCCATCTCTGGAACCTCACATCCATCCTCCCCGGCTCAATCCCATGATTCCTTCTTTTCGGAATCACCCTCGACCCGTCCTCAACTCAAAGTGCTGTCGGAATTGCCACCAGATCCTCAGCGTTGCTATCACTACCGGCTTCCCAGAATGCCTCCCCATGGCTAGCAACAGCGGCGCTGTTACCAGCACCCTCAACCCCTGACAGAATCCCACCTCCATCCGCACCCATGAAGCTTCCGACTCCTTCCTCCAGGACATTTTCTCCGCATCCACCACCCAGTAATAGTGCAACAGATTCGGAAGAGCCAAGCTCCCCAACTTCTGCCCCTTTGGAACACTGTGTTCCATATCCTCACCATAGAAACGTTGAGATCAGCCTATCCACCCCTCGAAAAAATGACCTTTGGCAAAATGACCGGTAGACACTGGAACAGGAACAGAAACCATTGCAAAATATTTATTTTGACTGCCTGCACCCAGCCAGCCAATGACAAAGGGAGACTACCCCAACTCCCCAGATCCTCCTTAACTTCCCGACCAGAAATTTAGCTTACGGAGTCGTGCCCAGTCCTGCGTGACCTACAACCTCAAGTACTTAAATTGAGTTGTCGCCACTGTAAATGACAACCCCTTCACTCCCCCCCCCCTCCCCCGCCGCCCCTCGCACTCGCTCTTCCCTAAATTCATTTTATACCCCAGAAACATCTCAGATTTCCCTAGCAACCCCATTATGAACCTCACTGAAGAGGCCACGTATGTGATATGCAGCAGTAATCATCTGCCTAGAGAGACACCCCATGCTCCAACCTCCAACGCTATCTCCCTCCATAAGCCCAAACTCCTCAACACAATCACCAAGGGCTCAATCATCAACACGAACAAGAGGGGGGACATGGGGCACCGCTGCCTCATTCGCCAGAATAGTGGGAAGTACTTTGACTGCGCCTCATTCATCCGCACACAAGCTGTTCGATCCTTATATAGCAATTTTACCAAACTGCAAACTTAGGCCCAATCCCAAACTTCTCCAGTACCACAAACAGATACCTTCACTCCACTCTTCAAATGCTTTCTCCTCATCCAATGCCACCACCACCTCTAACTCCCTCTCCTCTGCCGGCGAAAGCACCACATTCAGCAGCTGCCGCACGTTCGCCAACAGCTGCCTGCCCTTGATGAATCACGTCCGATCCTCCCTCACTATTTTCGGAAGACACCCCTCCAGCCTCACTGCCAGCACCTTCGCCAATATCTTGGCATCAACATTCAGTCGAGAAATGGGCCTTCCGGCCCACACTCCATCGGGTTCTTAACCTTTTCTAGTAACAATGAAATAGATGCCTGCCTCATAGTCTCAGGTAACCCTCCCTTTGCCACCGCATCCTCAAACATTTCCACCATCAGCGACACCAACTTGTCCTTAAACTTTTTATAAAACTCCACCGGGACCCCATCCGGCCCCAGCACCTCACCTGACTGCATCTTCCCTATCGCTACCTTCGCTTCCTCCAGCCCTAATTTCTCCTCGAACCCGCCCATTCCACCTCTCCCACCTCCGGCCACTCCAAAAACTCCCTCATGCCCGACTCATCCTCCGGCGGCTCGGACTTATATAACCCCCATAAAACAACCTATTCACCTGCTCTGGAGCTGCCACCACCCCTCCTGTCCCATCCCTAATCTGTACAACCTCCCTCGCCGCTGCCTGCCGATGGAGCTGGCCCACCAATAATCCATTTTTTTTTAATGAACCATTTTATTGAGGTATTTTAGGCATATGGAAAAAGTGACATTGTACAGTACAAAAAAAAGAAGTCAAGACACAAATTAAACATAGTGCAAACCACGGCTCTGTTCACGCAAGGATCTGCCTCAATTTCGCCCTACTCTTCTCTACTCTACCCTAGCCCCCCCCCCCCCGGCTGACACTTACTCCTCTGTGAAGTAGTAAATAAATGGCTGCCACCTTCGGGCGAACCCTAATAGCGAAGCTCTTAAGGGGAACTTGACTTTCTCTCGGCCAAGAAAGCTCGCCATGTCCGATAGCCATACCTCAGCCCTCGGGGGCTTTGAGTCTCTCCATGCTGACAGTATTCATCGCCGGGCTACCGGCTAAGCAAAGGCCAGAACGTCGGCCTCTCTCTGTTCCTGGACTCCCGGGTCCTCCGAAACCCCAAAGATTGCCACCTCCGGGCTCATTACCACCCCTGTTTTCAATACCCAGGACATGACATCTGGGAATCCCTGCCAATACCCCCTGAGTTTATTGTCTGGTTTAGCACAGGGCTAAATCGTTGGCTTTGAAAGCAGACCAAGGCGGGCCAGCAGCACGGTTCAATTCCCATAACAGCCTCCCCGAACAGGCGCCGGATTGTGGCGACTAGGGGCTTTTCACAGTAACTTCATTTGAAGCCGACTTGTGACAATAAGCAATTTTCATTTCAGTTTAGGGCATGACCAGAACATGTGTACATGGTTAGCCGGCCCTCCGGCGCATCTAGCACACTTGTCCTCCAGCCCAAAGAATCTACTTATCAGGGCCACTGGATCAAGCTGAGCCTGGCGCATGTTGCGGTTGTGTTTACTCTGCTCAGGGCGTCTGCCCAGATACCGTTCTCCATCTCTCCCCCGAGCTCCTCTTTCCACTTAAGCTTCAGGTTCTCGGTCTGCGTATCCTCAGCTCCCATTAGTTCCTTGTAGACGTCTGAGACTCTACCCTCTCCCACCTCTCCCCCAGAAACTACCCTGTCATGCCTCCCCTTCGGCGGGAGACTTGGGAAGGACGGCACCAGTCTGCGTACAAAATCCCTCACCTGCAAGTATCTAAAGTCGTTCCTTTTCGCCAGCCCAAACCTCTCCTCCGGCGCCCTCATGCTCAGAAAGGTCCCTTCCAGAAACAGATCCCCCATCCTCACAATCCCCGCCCTCCTCCACAGTCGATACCCCCCGTCTATGTTCCCTGGGGCAAATCGGTGGTTGCCGCAGATTAGGGTCCACACCGATGCCCTTGCCTCCCCTACATGCCTCCTCGACTGGCCCCAGATCCGAAGAGCCACCACCACTATCGGGCTGGTGGAGTACCGTGCCGACGAAAGCGGCAGAGGCACCATGACCAGGGCTGCTGAGCTAGTACCCCTGCACGAAGCAGCCTCCATCCATTCCCAAACCGACCCCGCACCCACCATCCATTTCCTTATCATCGCTATGTTGGCCGCCCAGTTATAGTTGCTGAAGTTCGGCAACGCCAGCCGCCCTTCTCCTCTGTTCCTTTCAAGCATCACCCTCTTCACCCGCGGGGACTTCCCTGCCCATACAAATCCCAGAATAATTTTATTCAGCCTCTTAAAGAAGGACTACGGGATAAAGATGGGGAGACACTGAAAAACAAACAAGAACCGCGGGAGAATCGTCATCTTAACAGTTTGCACCCTCCCCACCAATGACAGCGGGAGTGCATCCCACCTCCGGACCTCCTCCCTCACTCATTCCACCAGTCGGGACAGGTTGAGCTTATGCAACCTGTCCCAGTCCCATGCCACCTGAATCCCCAAATACCGGAAACTCTCCCCCACTAACCTGACCGGCAACCCCTTTAGCCTACTCTCCTGCTCCCTCGCCTGAATTACAAAAAACTCGCTCTTAGCCAGGTTCAGTTTGTATCCGGAGAACCGGCCAAATTCCCTCAGGGTTGCCATAATACCATTGGGTTCGATACATATAACAGCAGATCATCCGCGTATAACGAGACTTTATGTTCCACTCCTCCCCCCCCCCCCCCCCCCCCACCCGGACCAGCCCTTTCCAGCCCCTAGAAGCTCTCAGTGCAATTGCCAGCGGCTCGATGTCCAGCGCAAACAGCAGTGGGGAGAGAGGGCAGCCCTGTCTTGTCCCACGGTGTAGTCTGAAATAGTCTGATGTCGTCCTGTTCATCCTTACACTCGCCTCCGGGGCCTGATACAATAGCCTAACCCAGTCGATGAACTCCGCCCCGAACCCGAACCGTCCGAGTACCTCCCACAGATAATCCCACTCGACCCAGTCAAAAACCTTTTCAGCATCCATGGCTACCACTATCTCTACCTCCCTACTCTCCGGGGGCATCATAATCACGTTGAGCACCAGCTGCCTCCCCTTTACAAACCCGGTTTCGTCCTCCACAATTACATCCGGTACACAGTCCTCAATTCTGGTTGACAAGATCTTGGCCAGTAACTTGGCGTCTACGTTGATCAAAGAGATCGGCCTGTATGACCCACAAGCCTCCGGGTCCTTATCCCATTTCAGAATGAGCGAGATGGTGGCCTGCGACATCTTCGGGGGTAAACTCCCTCTGTCTCTTGCCTCGTTAAAGACCCTGACCAGCACCGGCCCCACTAGCCCGGCAAATGTTTTGTAAAACTCCACTGGATACCTGTCCGGCCCCAGGGCTTTACCCGACTGCATGACCTTCAGGCCCCCCAATACCTCTTCGATCCTGACCAGGACCCCCAGTCCGTCCACCAACCCACTCCCCACTCTTGGGAAGGTCAGTCCGTCCAGGAATCGCCTCATCCCCCCCGGTCTCTCGGGGGGTTCCGAAGTGTACAGCTTCCTATAAAAGTCCCTAAAGACCTTGTTCAGCCCTGCTGGATTACCCACTAGATTACCTTCCCCATCCACTACCCTCCCTATTTCCCTCGTTGCTTCTCTCTTCCTTAATTGTTGCGCAAGCATTCAACTGGCCTTCTCCCCAAGCTCATAAATCGCACCTTTTACCTTTCTGAGCTGCTGGACAGCCTTGCCTGTAGTCAACACCCCAAATTCGGCCTGCAACCTCTGTTGTTTCCTGAGTAACTCTGGCCTTGGGGATTCCACGTAACTCCTGTCCATCCGTAGAATTTCCTCAATCAGTCGGTCCCTCTCTGCCCTGTCTGTCCTGTCCCTGTACGCCCGGATTGAAATCAGCTCCCCTCTCACCACTGCCTTCAGAGCCTTTCAGAGCACCGCTGCTGAGACTTCTCCAGTATCGGTCACCTGCAGGTAATTCTGCATGCAGGGGCTGGTTTAGCACACTGGGCTAAATAGCTGGCTTTTAAAGCAGGCCAAGGCAGGCCAGCAGCACAATTCAATTCCCATACCAGGTGCTGGAATGTGGTGTCTAGGGGCTTTTCACAGTAACTTCATTGAAGCCTACTCATGACAATAAGCGATTTTCATTTTCATTTCATTTCCTCAGCCTTTCACACATCGCCTCGTCCGCGGGTAGTCCAACTTCCAGCCTCCATGGTGGGCGCTGAAAGCTGTCCTTACAAAACTGCAGGTCTACCCAGTGCGGAGCATGGTCCGATATGGCAATTGCCGAATATTCTGCCCCCACCATTCCGGCCAGCAGGTCCCTACTCACAACAAAGTAGTCAGTTCGGGAATACACCTTGTGGACGTGGGAGTAGTACGAGAACTCTCTCGCCGTCGGCCGGCTAAATTTTCATGGATCTGCTCCCCCCATTTGCTTCATGAACCCTCTCAGTTCCTTTGCCATCGCTTGTAACTTGCCCGTTCTTGAACATGACCGGTCCAGGCTTGGGTCCAGGACTGTATTAAAGTCCCCGCCCATGATCAGCTTGCGCGAGTCCAAGTTGGGGATCTTCCCTCGCATCCTCCTAGTAAAATCCACATCGGCCCAATTAGGGGCATACACACTGACCAGGACTACTCTCACCCCTTCGAGATTACCCCTCACCATAATGAACCTGCCACCCCTATCCACGACTGTGCCCTCCGCCTCAAATTGTACCCTTTTATTAATCAGGATCGCAACCCCCGTCATCTTAGAATCAAGCCCCGAATGAAAGACCTGACTGACCCAGCCCTTCCTTAACCTAACCTGGTCTGCCACTTTCAGGCGCGTATCCTGCAGCATGACTGTCTGCCTTCAGAACCCGCAGATGCGCAAACACACGTGCCATCTTCACTGGCCCGTTTAACCCTTTAACATTCCAGGTGATCAGCCTGGTTGGGGGGCACTTCGCCCCCCCCCCCCCCCTTTACCGATAAGCCAGCCCCTTTCCTTGGCCAGCCCCCCAGCCATGTGCCGCGCTTCATCTGGCCCGCCTCCTGACCGGCTCCACCCATGACCTCCTCACTGTTGCCATGCCCAGTTTCCAGCCCCGTCAGCAGAACGACTTCCCCCCCCTCCCCCCAGCAACACCATTCTATCACCTAACCCCTGCTCTAATCTAACTATACGCACACCCCGCACCTCAGCTTCCGTTGACTAGCCCCACTCAGCTAGCCTGGGGCTCCCAGCCTCGGCACCAGCCCGTCTCCCACCCATTGTTCCCAGTCACCCCTCCCCCGACCCATCCATACCACTTCCCCAGATCAGACCTACTTAAGCAAACACTCTATACAAGTCATAAACAACCCCCACAATAGAACAATTCAAGTTAAACAAGAAGAAAAAAAGAAATAACAGGCACTCTCAGTCCTTCCCATACAGACACAGAAAAAGATTGCACAAAGTTCCCCATAAGCATCCATTTTAACCCAACCCTTTTAACTGTTTTCTTTATTATTTTCCCCCCAGCCAAACTCCAACTAATCAAAGAGCTCAAAAAGGGAACATTCAGGTAAACCGCGCCCTACCACCCTCCAACCCCCTAAAGAGGTCAAAAAAAGAAACAACAAAAACGGACCAAAACATGCAGGGAATTTTCAAAACGGGAGAGACATCACATATACCTAAAAGTTCTAACATGAGTCCAAACGTCCTCAGCTCAGGGCCAGCCCTTGCTTCTTAACGAAGTCCATTGCCTCTTCGGGTTCCTCGAAATGGTGGTGCTGACCCTCATACGTAACCCACAGTCGTGCCGGAAAAAGCAGCCCGAATTTCACCTTGTTTTTATACAGTATCTCCTTCACCTGCCTGTAGCCTCCCCTCCTCCTGGCCACCTCAATGCTCAAATCTTGGTACACACGCAGGGTGGTATTGTCCCAAGTACAGCTTTGTGTGCTCTTTGCCCATTGCAGCACCCATTCCTTGTCCAGGTACCTGTGAAACCGGACCACCATCGCTCATGGGGCACCCACTCGTCGCGGCTGCCTCACCTGCACTCTGTGTGCCCTGTCCATCACCGGCGGGCACGGGAACACCTCATTCTCCAGCAACTCCTGAAACATACCCTCCACATACGCCGCAGCGCCCAGCTCCTCTGCCCCCTCCGGGAGGCCCACAATTTTCACGTTCTAACATTCTAGATCTGTTGTCCAGGTCCTCCAGCCTTTCCAGAAGCACTTTCTGATGGTCCCGCAACCTCCGAATATCCACATCCACCACCGTTTGAAAGTCAGCCTGCTCTTCCACTGACTTCTCCAACTGCTGGAGCTTCTCAGCCTGATTATCCAGCCTTTTTCCCATCCGGTCAATCGACTTCTGTAGTGGCTCCAAGTTGTCACGCTTCAGAGCCAAAAAGCCCTTCTGCATATTCTGCAGCAGCTGCTCCATTGTGGGATGAGCTGTTGGCGCCTTGCTCTGAACACCAGCCATGCTGGTCTCTCTCACAGCCTCCACTGTGCTCTTCCTTGACCACTTCTTCTGCTGTTTACGGTCCCTCCGGCCTCTTAGGTCCACACAATTCTGTATGGGTCCTGTGCCTGAGTAATATTGCTTTCCAGTTCCGCGCTCAAAAGCGCAAAAAAGTCGGGGGTAAAGGTCCAAAAGTCCGCCCGAAACGGGAGCCACCAAATGTGTGACCTACTCCCTCATAGCCGCCACCGGAGGTCACCCGCCAATAATCCATTGGCCGTCTCACGATACTCATACACAACCCCTCGCGCTCGACTCAACTGCCGAACCACCCTGCCCATAGACAGAAGCTCAAACTTCACCTGCAACACCTACCTCCTCACCAATATCCCCGGTTCCGGATCCTCCACATATCTTCCATCCACCTCTAAAATCTCCTCTATCAACCGTTGCCACTTCTCCCGCACCTCCCTATCCACATTTGCCTTAAATGTGATGACCTCACTCCTCACTACTGCCTTCAATGCCTCCCAAACCACTGACAACAAGACCTCCCCATTGCGATTAAACTCCACACATTCTTCTATCACCCTTCCCACCTTCATGCAAAAAGTCGGGTCCGCCAACATCCAGCCTCCACGCCGGCCTCTGGGCCAGGTCCTTCTCCAGGACCACATCCATTCAGTGCAGTGCATGATCCAATATCACGATTGCTGAGTACCTTGCCTTCTTTACCTCTGCCAACAAAGCCTTCCCTGCCACAAAAATGTCGATCCTCGAATACACCTTTCATACCAAGGAGAAAAATGAATACTGTCCTATGGGGATGGGAAAAACCTCCACGATCCGCTCCTCCCATCTCCTTCATAACCCCCCCCAACCCGGGCCAGCAAGCACGATCCTTGGATCCAGCACCATATTCCATTCCCTCCCCATTGTCAGCTGGTGAGTATCCAGGTCCTGTATGGCTGCTAACATCCTCCTCACAAACCCAACGTCATTCCTGTTTGTGCATACATAAGAATATAAGAACATAAAAACTAGGAGCAGGAGTAGGCCATCTGGCCCCTCAAGCCTGCTCCGCCATTCAATGAGTTCATTGCTGATCTTTTGTGGACTCAGCTCCACTTTCCGGCCCGAACACCATAACCCTTAATCCCTTTATTCTTCAAAACACTATCTGTCTTTATCTTAAAAACATTTAATGAAGGAGCCTCAACTACTTCACTGGGGAAGGAATTCCATAGATTCACAATCCTTTGGGTGAAGAAGTTCCTCCTAAACTCAGTCCTAAATCTACTTCCCCTTATTTTGAGGCTATGTCCCCTAGTTCTGCTTTCACCCGCCAGTGGAAACGACCTGCTCGCATGTATCCAACTATTCCCTTCATAATTTTATATGTTTCTATAACATCCCCCCTCATCCTTCTAAATTCCAACGAGTACAGTCCCAGTCTACACAAGCTCTCCTCGTAATCCAACCCCTTCAGCTCTGGGATTAACCTCGTGAATCTCCTCTGCACACCATCCAGCACCAGTATGTCCTCTCTCAGGTAGGGAGACCAAAACTGAACACAATACTCCAGGTGTGGCCTCACTAACACCTTATACAATTACAGCATAACCTCCCTAGTCTTACCAACACCACCAACCCCCCCTCCAACACACCCGTCACTGTCACGTACCTGCCCCTTGATCTGCCACCACCGCTTACCCACCAGGAGAGCCACCCATGGCCCTTGAAGCCAGACTGGAACACCTGGCTCACCCAGCCCTTCCTCAGTCTCATCTGGACCTTTACCCGCAGATGGATCTCCTGTAACTGCACCACGTCCACCTTCAGGCTTTTCAGATGCGTGAAAACTCGCGCTCTCTTCACCGGTTCCCCCCAACCCTCATATGTTGCACTCTGACCGGGAATCTCTCATGGCCCCACCCTTCCTACCCGTCATGACCATCCATCCAGGCCCTGCCTCGAAAGTAGGATCGTGCCCCAATCCTAGTCAATGCTGCCCCCTTTCCCAGCAACCTCCCTGCCACTGCCTCTTGAAACTACCTCACCCAGTATCGGCCACATTCCCACACACACACACTACCCAGGCCCACTGAAACCTGACCATACAGGTTCCAACAGCCGCGGCCCCTCCCCCCACCTCGCTCTTGTTCACTAGCCAACATTGCGTTTGCTATCACAATGGCCCCTGCCAGAGCCCCACCACATCAAAGACAAAACCACCCTGATCCCAATGCCCCCCTCACCCCTCCAATCACCATTACATCCAAAGAAAACCCAAAACAAAGTTATCTATAACAAACACAAAAGAAAAAGAAGAATCCAACTCAGAAAAAACAAAGAAAAACTCAGCCAAAAATCTTCAACAGTCCAAATTCAGTCCAATCCCAGGCCTTCTGCCTTCACAAACGCCTCCGCCCCGAAGTAATAGTTTCTGCCATTGTACGTGACCCTCAGCTTCGCTAGGTAGACCACACCAAACAGCACATTGTGCTTATATATAACGACACCTCAGCCCATCCAAAGGCCGCTCACCTCATTGCCAGCTGCATCATTAAGTCCTGGTAAACGCGTATAGCCTTTCCTTCCCACTGCACCTCACGCATCTGCTTTGTCCGCCTCAGCACTCTCTCCTTCACCTGAAAATTATGGAAACAGCCTTTTGCATAGTGCGATCCCAGACCAGGATGCCATCGATGATTATTTCACAGGGTTGTCCTGTGAAGACCTGCTCCATACAATGTTGGAAAACCTCCCTGCCAGTGGAGATCCCAGAGGGCATGCGGAGGAAACGGTATCTGCCTCTCAGAAACATGAATGTAGTGAGTTTCGAAGATTCTTCATCCAAAGGAATTTGCCAGAAGCCGCACTTCACATCCAAGATGCTGAAGACCTTTGCATTGGGCAGGTGTTTTTGGAGTTTCAATGCCTCGATTAGTCTGATTAAACTCCAATTCACTTACCCGGCTCGTGCTCCAGGACCTGGAGAACTGACCAGCTGCGATGTGGCTGGTGGCACAGGCCGACCGCTGTGGCTTTGATCTCCAATATTTTGCGAAGTTTGCCACACTGGTTACAGCATTTAACAAACGGAGGACATGTAATTCTGTTCTGCGGGTGATGGCCGCTGCAGTTGGGGCAGGGTGTGCCCTGTGCCGCGAAAACCTCTTGTTTCCTGTCTTGTTGCTACTTTTTGACTGTTCATTCAGGGTACAGATACTGACGGCAGATTCCAAGGTTAACCCTTCTCGCGAAGATGCAGCTTGCGGACAACATCATTATGCACCGCAAGCACAATGTGATCTCTCACCAATTTCTCACTGAGTGTGCTGAATGCACATTTTTTTAACGAGAATTTTTCCAGTATGACTGAATAAACGCGTGAAACTTTTAGTTGTTTATATTGAACTCATGTTTATCCGGTATGATGTTCTTTACTGACGTGAATATAGGCCCAAACATATTCAGCAATATTTCAGGATCCTCCTTCTCTTCCTCCATTTGGAAGACAAAAGACTCAAATTCCTTACCCCCTTGGGACCTAAATTTAGGAGAGTGTGTATGCCTGTAAATTGTTTGATTTGTCCAATAAGCTGGCACCCCAGTATATCCACTCTTCTTCGAATTTCGTCCAGTTGTTTGCGACCTTTTCATCAAACAGGAGTGGGTTGATGCGACAAAATCCCTGTGCCATTCTGCCAACCCCTGAAGCCATGTAGAAGTATTGGGTTCCAATAACTGGTGACCAAACACTAACGACAGTAGGTGTTTACTAACAGTAACTCAGCCGCTCTTACATGCTGTATCTCTGCCTGTGCTCCAGGAGAACTCTCGATGCATGACCCCTTTTGTGCCCACATCATCCCAACATCCACATGACCACCCCGCCTACAACCGCCCCATCAGTAATGTGATTGTAGGAGTCAGCAACAGCACTATCAAGCGGTACTTACTCAGCAATAACCTGCTCACTAATGCTAAGTTTGGATTCTGCCAGGGTAACTCAGCACCTGACCTCATTCCAGCCTTGGTTCAAACCATGGGCAAAAGAGCTGAATGCCAGAGGTGAGGTGAGAGTGACTGCGCTTGATATCAAGGCAGCATTTGACCAAGTATGGCATCAAGGAGCGCTCAAAATCCTGGAGTCACAGCCGCTGGGTAAAACTCCTGGAACTCCTTCCCCCCCCCCCCCCCCCAACAACACTGTGGGTGCACCTATATCCAAGGGGACTGCAGCGGGAAAAAAAAAGGTAGCTTCTCAAGGGCAATTAGGGATGGGCAATTAATACTGGCCGAGCCAGTGACTGAATAATAAATAAATACGTAAAATAAAAGGTCCAGTGCTAAAGGGCGTACAAGAGCAGAGGGACCTACAGAGGGACCGATATGTATCTGTGCAGAAGATACTGAAGGTGACAGGACAGGTTGAGAGAGTGGTTAATAAAGCATACAGCATCATAGAGTACAAAATCAAGGCAGTTATGTTAAATTTGCATAAAACATTGGGCGCGATTCTCCGCAAATGCGGAGAGTCGTGAAGGCTGCCGTGAAACTGGCTGTGTTTCACGGCAGCCTCCGCGCCCCCTCCACGCGCCAAGGTTAACGGCGGCTGACGCAAACGATGACGTCAGCCGCGCATGCGCGGATTGGACGGCTCCAATCCGCGCATGCGCGGATGACATCATCGCGCATATGCGTGAAACCCGCGCATGCGTGGGCTGTTATGCCCCTCAGCCACCCCCCGGACTGATCCAGTGGGGCGGCGGAGGAACAAAGTGTGCGCGGGGTTCGGACCCGCTGCCTGCGATCGGTGGGCACCGATCGCAGGCCCATGCCACCCTTGGCACGGCCGTGGTTCGGCTGTGCCAATCGGTGCCATGGTTACCCAGAACGGCACTTTGCGGCCGTTTTCACAAACGGTGAGAGCAGGTGTGTTGGAGTTCGTGAAAACGGCCGTAAAGGCCTGGGAAATCGGCCCATCGGCTAGCCCGTGGGGGGGGGGGGGGGGGGAGAATAGCGTGAGGTCGGGAAAAATGTCGGGAAGGCCCTCCCGCCATTCTCCGACCCGTCGTGGGGGGCGGAGAATCGTGCCCAACATTGGGTCAGCCTCAGTTAGACTTTACATCAAGTTCTGGGCACCGAACTTCGGGAACAATGTGAAGGAGTTGGAGAGGGTACTGAAAAGATTCGCAAAAATGGGCCCAGGGATGAGAAACCTCAGTTACGAGGATAGATTGGAGAAATTGGGACTGCTTTGCTTGGAGAAGAGAAGGCTGAGAGGAGATTTGACAGAGGTGATAAAAATCATGAGGACTCTGGACTGAGTTGATAGTGAGAAACTGTTCGCATTTGTGCAAGGATTGAGACTGAGAGGGAAGAGTTGAGGCAATTGGCAACAGAAACGATGGCGACATGATGAAAACATTTTCCTAACATGACTGGTTAGGATCTGCAGTGATTTGCCTGGCAGCAAAGTTCAATCGGGGCATTCGAGAGGCCTGGAAAGGAAGAATGGGCAAGGCTACGGGAGAAGGTTGGTGAGAATCAACATAGACACAGGGACCAGAATGGCCTCTTTCTATTTTGTAACTCTTCTGTAATTCTAATAACTTCTCTATATTTTAAAGAAAATGCACTCCTATTTGATGTTTTTCAACACATTACATCATTTCCCTATTAAGAAGGGCAGAGGTGCTGACTGTATCGTTACAAATCACCTTTCATGACCCCAAGACATCCCAAAGCATTTTGAAGACGATGAAGTACATTTTTTCAATTTTGTCACTGTTACAATTAATGTAGGAAACTTGGCAGCCATTTGCAAGGCCAGCAATGGTCCCACATACATCAATGTAATAAAGACAACATGATCTGTTTTACGCTGTTGGTTGAGGCAGTGATATATTGGCAAATTTTAAGGTGCAGGAGCTCTACGAAAATGATGTTGGCCATATAATTTCTAAATATACGATTACATTGCTTGCCTACATATTAATTGTGTGAGTCCCCAAACATCAGCAAACCTATCACATAATTGTTATGGCTCAGAAGGGGACAGCTTGGCCAGTCATGTTTGCACCTGGTCTCCAAATGAGCATTATAACGTACTGCCATTCCCCTGCCTTTTCCCTATTCCCCTGCACATTGTTTCCATACAGAAACTCATCTAATGCCCTCTCATGTCCTCTAATGCCATCGGCATAGTGGCACAGTGGTAAGCACTGCTGCCTCACAGAGCCAGGGACCCAGGTTCAATTCTGGCCTTGGCTGGCCGTGTGGAGCTTGCACATCCTCCCCCGTGACTGTGTTGGTTTCCTCCGGGTGCTCCGGTTTCCTCCCACAGTCCAAAGAAGTGCAGGTTAGGCGGATTGGCCATGCTAAATTTCCCCTTAGTGTCCAAAAGGTTAGGTGGGGGTTACGGGGTTGGTGTGGAGACATGACCTTAAATAGGGTGCTCTTTCCAAGGGCCTGTGCAGACTCGATAGGCCTAAAGGCCTCTTCCTGCACTGTAGGGATTCTATTCTGTGAATACTATCCCTAATTTGCCTTTTAAGCCATGGATTGGCCACCTTTCCTGTTTTACTTTTGTGCCAGACAGGAATAAACAATTGTTGCAGTTCCCCCATGAACTCCTTTAATATTTACCACTGCCTATCCACTGTCATCCATTTCAGTAATGTGCCCCAATCTACCAAGGCCAACTCACGTCTCTATATCATCGTAGTTTCCTTCATTAAGATTCAGGACCCTCGTCTCAGAATCAACAAATTCACTCTCCATCTTGATTAAAAATTCTATCACATTATAGTCGCTCATCCCCAAGTGCTCTTGCACAACTAGATTGCCAATGATTCTGTTCTCATTGTATTATTCCTTGTGTCTGAACAAAGCTCGTAGACTTACAGTTGAAGTAGATGCTTTATTGTGTGAGTTTGTACTCTCTCCAGCGCTTATACTGTATGCTACATGAGAGCTGTCTGTCTGTGTCCTGCTCACCAGCTACTGTTCATGTGAAGAGTGCCTCTGACTTCCTGTCTGTCCATTATATACACCTCTGGTGCTCCCTCCAGTGGTTACTTAGTTGTTGTGTATTTACATTAACCTCTTGTGTATATACAGTGATGCATATCACTGCACTCATTACACAGTACCCAGTCTAGGATGGCCTGCTCTCGAGTTGGTTCCTCAATGTCTTGGTCCAGAAAACCATCCCGGACAAACTCAAGGAATTCCTTCTCTATGGTGTTGTGGGTAATTTGATTTGCCCAATCTATATGTAGATTAAAATCACCCAAAAAAACAGATGTTTAATCTCATTCCCAATATCACCACTGAAATTTGGGGGTCTTTATACTCTGTCCGCTAACGTTTCTTGCCCTTTGGTGTTTCTCAGATCTACCCATTCAGATTCCACATTGTCAGAGCTCCTTCCTCATTACTTAATTTTCTCTTTAACCAGGAATGCAATCCCACCGCCTTTTCCTCTTTGTCTGTCCTTCATTCCCTGGACATGCCCTGGACATTCAGTTCCCATCCCTGGTCACCCTGCAGCCATGTCTCCGTCATCCCAATTATATTGTACCCATTCACATCTATTTGTGCGATTTGTGGTGGTGGCTGGGGACACTGTGCAGCACACTGGGGGCACTGGAAAGTTTCCTGGCTTCCCACATACAGCAAGAGGAGCAAGCCAAGCCTGGTAGATAGACAAGAGGATATAGACAGGCTATACGGGCAGACTTGTGGCAGATTAATTTTAATGTAGAGAAATGTGAAATGATACATTTTGGTCAGAATAATGAGGAGAGGTGACATAAGATAAAGGGTACAATTCTAAAGGAAATACAGGAGCAGGGGGACCTGGGCATTTTTGTGCATTAATCATTGAAGGTGGTAGGGCAGATTGAGAAAGCAGTTAATAAATTATATAAACCCTGGATTTTATAAATAGGGGTATAGAGTACAAAAGCAAGTAATTTGTGAACCTTTGTAAAACACTGATCCAGCCTCAACTGGAAGTGACGGTTTTATAAAGTGATGTGACCATCAATTCACTCGGAACACGATTGGAAGTAAACTGTGGTTTTAATAGTCTTACAACTGAGCCTGCCTGTGACCAGAAGAACCGAGGGCAGGCTCACACGGCTGCAGCACTTTATACTTCCGGTAGTGGGAGGGACCATGGGCAGAGCCATGGGCGGAGCCAAGGGTGGAGCCCTGTACAAGCTCCTCATCTCCCCCTATGGGCAGAGCCGCGCAACGGCTCACATACAGAGCCCACAAGGACATAATACTATACATTACAATACAGTGTGAATTACATTCACCACAGAAAGGGTGCAGAAAAGATTTACGAAAATGGTTCAGAGGATGAGAGATTTCAGGTATGTGGATTGATTGGGCCTGTTCTCTTTCAAGAATAGAGACTGAGAGGAGATTTGTTGGTCGTCTTCAAAATCATGAGGGGTCTTGATAGCGTGACTGGGGCGAAACTCTTCCCATCGGCAGACGTTCAAGAGCCCGAAGGCGTTTACAAAAGAAAAGCAGAGGTGACATGAGGAAAAACATCTTTATGCTTTGAATTGGGAAGGAACTGCCTGAATTTGTGAAGACAAATTCAAGTGCAGTTTTCCAATGGGAACCGGATAATTATCTGAAGAGGGAAGATTTTACAGGGCTTCATGGAAAAGGTTGAGGAGTGGGGCGAACTGGGGCACTGTTGCAGAGAACTGGCACAGAGTTGATGTGCTGCATAGCATCCTCCTGTGCTGTAACCATCCCATGATTCTTGTGCATATGCATTCAAGGAAGTTGATAACCTCCTGAGGGAGAAAGAAGGGGAAGGTTACCCTGATAGTGTGATCCAGGATGAGGAGAGGAGGCGTTTTGGAGCATTAACACCAACCTGGATGGGGTGGGCCAAATGGCCTGTTTCAGGTGCTGTAGATTCCATGTAAAGCTGCCAGCAGAGAATACAAACACTATGTTGCATTTCACATCCTCAGGCCATCAGAGCCAAGGAATTAATGTGAATCAACATTATGATCACCATTACTGAGCCGAGCTATCAATTCCAGATTTAATTAACTGAATTTCATCTCTATCAGTACTTGTTGTGGGATTTGAACCCATGTCCTCAGAGCAGGTGGGACCTGTACAAAAACTGGATGGGTTACACCTGGGCCGGATTGGTCCTACTGATGTCCTTGGAGGTTGCGGGGGCTGGGGGAGGGGGGGGGGGGGGCACTTGCTAGAACGTTTGGGGAGGTTTTGGAACAAATATGTCAGGGCGATGAGAACCTATGTAAGGACTCAGTGCAGGGGAGAATCATGAGCAAGAGAAAAAGACTGCAAGGAGACTAAGAAAAGTAATAGGCAAAGAAATTAAGGGCCTGTATCAGATAATGACACTGTAAAAAATAGTAGGGACGGGAAAAAGATTGTTAAAAGGACTAGCCTTAAGATTTTGTACCTGAACATATGGAGCTTTCAAAATAAAATGGATGAATTTTAATAATTTGATTAGAGATAGTCAACATGGTTTTGTGAAGGGTAGGTCGTGCCTCACAACCCTCATTGAGTTCTTCGAGAAGGTGACCAAACAGGTGGATGAGGGTAAAGCAGTTGATGTGGTGTATATGGATTTCAGTAAAGCGTTTGATAAGGTTCCCCACGGTAGGCTATTACAGAAAATACAGAGGCACGGGATTCAGGGTGATTTAGCAGTTTGGATCAGAAATTGGCTAGCTGATAGAAGACAAAGAGTGGTGGTTGATGGGAAATGCTCTGACTGGAGTCCAGTTACTAGTGGTGTGCCACAAGGATCTGTTTTGGGGCCGTTGCTGTTTGTCATTTTTATAAATGACCTGGAGGAGGGCATAGAAGGATGGGTGAGTAAATTTGCAGATGACACTAAAGTCGGTGGAGTTGTGGACAGTGCAGAAGGATGTTACAAGTTACAGAGGGACATAGATAAGCTGCAGAGCTGGCTGACAGGTGGCAAATGGAGTTTAATTCAGAAAAGTGTGAGGTGATTCATTTTGGAAGGAATAACAGAAAGGCTGAGTACTGGGCTAATGGTAAGATTCTTGGTAGTGTAGACGAGCAGAGAGATCTCGGTGTCCATGTCCATAGATCCCTGAAAGTTGCCACCCAGGTTGAGAGGGTTGTTAAGAAGGCGTACGGTGTGTTAGCTTTTATTGGTAGAGGAATTGAGTTTCGGAGCCATGAGGTCATGTTGCAGTTGTACAAAAGTCTGGTGCGGCCGCATTTGGAGTATTGTGTGCAGTTTTGGTCCACATTATAGGAAGGATGTGGAAGCATTGGAAAGGGTACAGAGGAGATTTACAAGAATGTTGCCTGGTATGGAGGGAAGATCATATGAGGAAAGGCTGAAGGACTTGAGGCTGTTTTCGTTAGAGAGAAGAAGGTTAAGAGGGGACTTAATTGAGGCATACAAGATGATCAAAGGATTAGATAGGGTGGACATCGAGAGCCTTTTTCCTCGGATGGTGATGTCCAGCACGAGGGGACATAGCTTTAAATTGAGGGGAGATAGATATAGGACAGATGTCAGACGTAGGTTCTTTACTCAGAGAGTAGTAAGGGCGTGGAATGCCCCGCCTGCAACAGTAGTGGACTCACCAACACTAAACGCATTCAAATGGTCATTGGATAGGCATATGGACGATAAGGGAATAGTGTAGAGGGACTTTAGAAGGGTTTCACAGGACGGTGCAACATCGTGGGCCGAAGGGCCTGTACTGCGCTGTAATGTTCTATGTTCTATGTTCTAATTAGTTGTGCAGGTGGATGTAATGAAAAAAAATGAAATGAAAATCGCTTATTGCCACAAGTAGGCTTCAAATGAAGGTACTGTGAAAAGCGCCTAGTCGCGACATTCCGGCGCCTGTTCGGGGAGGCTGGTACGGGAAAGGTATGTAAAGGTATGGGGCGGGATTCTCCGACCCTCCACTCCAAAATCGAGCTCGGTGCAGGGACGGAGAATGACCCAAAATAGGCGAGCGGAGAATCGCCGCCAGTCGCACGTGTGCGATCGACGCGGTGCCGGTCTGGGGCCGTTGAAAGTGACATCCGTGGCAATTCTCCACGTTCAACGGGCCGAGTGCCTGCTGAGTGCCGCCGCCATGGTTCACGTGTAGTCCCACCCAGCGGCGTTCTGGCTGCGGGGGCCGTCCTGGTGGGGGGGGGGGGGGGGGGGATCCGACTCTGGGTGTGGGCCTCCACGGTGGCCAGGCCCGCAATCGGTAGTTACCAATCGGCAGGCGTGCTCATTCCGGGGGGGGGGGGCCTGTGTTTCACCGCACTGGGCCCCTGTAGGGCGCCGCTATGTTGCGCGGGGGCCAACAAAAGATGGTCGCCGCGTGCATATATGGCTGCACGGCCGGCCGCCGTGTGCATGCGTAGCCAGGTAGCTGTAATTACAGGGCCCCTCCGGCAGCCGGAGCTGCAGGATGCACTTGAAGACGGAGAATCACCCCCCGGACTTTCTAGGAAAAAGTCCGGAGTGATTCCTGCCCGTTTTCCAGCGGCCGTGGGGACTAAGTCCCCAGAAGGGAGAATCCCGCCTATGGTTCTTTTTCAGGTTGGCAATGTGTAGCTCATAGAAAGTTGTTTATAGCGAGAGGAATTGATTACAAAAGTAAGGAAGTTATGCTTCAGTTATATAGAGCACTGGTGAGACCACATCTGGAATACTATGTACAGTATTAGTCACCTTATTTAAGGAAAGCTGTAAATGCATTAAAAGCAGTTCAGAGAAGGTTTACTAGACTGATACCAGAAATGGGTGTTTTATGAGGAAGGGTTGGACAGGCTGGGTTTGTGTCTGCTGGGGGTTAGAAGAGTAAGAGATGGCTCAGTTGAAACATATAAAAACCTTAAGGGCTCTTAACAGGATGGATATGGAGAGGATGTTCCCTGTTGTGGAGAATCTAGAACCAGGGGGTCACTGTATAATGTAAGAGGTCACCAATTAAAAAAGAGATAGGGGAAAATCTTTTCTCCCAAAGGGTCGTGAGTCTTTGGAACTCACTTCCTGAGAAGGCAGTGGAAGCAGAGGCTATGAATAAGTCAGAGGTGGATAAATTCTTGGTAAGCAAGAGGGGGTGATAGTTTATTAGAATTGGCGCGATAAAGATTTTAGGTTACTCTCAGACCAACCATGATCTTAGTAAATGGTGAAGCTGTTCAAGGGACCGAGTGGCCCACTCCCGCCTCTTGTTTGTCTGCTGCTCATATATTCACCACTTTCCCCTGCAGGGTTGTTACAGGCCTAAGGATGTAGGCTGCTGGTCAACCCATCCCCTCCCCTCACTGCTTCCAACATTGCACTTGTCACTGTCTTATTGCAGGGGCTGGTTTAGCACACGGCTAAATCGCTGGCTTTGAAAGCAGACCGAAGGGACGCCAGCAGCACGGTTCAATTCCCATACCAGCCTCCCCGAACAGGTGCCGGAATGTGGCGACTAGGGGCTTTTCACAATAACTTCATTTGAAGCCTACTTGTGACAATAAGTGATTTTCATTTAATTTCATTTCATTGTTGGCTGCAGCCCACCCTGTTCCCCACTCTATACATTCACTCCTCTGCAAGATTGTTGTGCCCAGTAACATCCCTTAATTCTGCCAAATTTAGCTCAGTGGGCTAGACAGCGGGTTTGTGATGCAGAACAAGGCCAGCAGCGCGGGTTCAATTCCTATACCAGCTGACAATTCTGAATTCTCCCTCAGTATACCCGAACAGGTGCTGGAATGTGGCAACTCGGGGCTTTTCACAGTAACTTCATTGCAGTGTTAATGTAAGCCTGGCTGTATCAAGCCTACTTATGACAATAAAGATGATTTAATTTTAATTCATCTCAAAACCTCTCTTTGGTGCGATTAATTTCAGGATGTCCCTCTTCAGGGGCTGGTTTAGCTCACTGGGCTAAATCGCTGGCTTTTAATGCAGACCAAGCAGGCCAGCAGCACGGTTTGATTCCCGTACCAGCCTCCCTGAACAGGCGCTGGAATGTGGCGACTAGGGGATTTTCACAGTAACTTAATTGAAGCCTACTCGTGACAATAAGCGATTTCCATTTTCATTTCATTTTCACCACACGGAGATATAAAATGCCTAGGTCAGCATATACCTTATTTGTTAAGATAATTTGGGAAGTTAGGCACTGGATATTTAATATTCTTAATTATAGGAAAGACACAGGGTGCCTCAAATTCTCTTAAAATACAGATCTGCTTTTATTGGCTTTCTCACAGCAAGGGGCGATTGCTGCTCCCTGCCACTGATGAGTGCCACCACCAGAGGGCCTGCGTGACCCATAGGGCTGTCAGTGAGACACACAGGACTGTCAGTGAACAGCACGAACTGTAGGCATGCAGAAGGACTCATGAGCGAAGACACGGGTCAGGCAGAGAGAGACAAGGCTGGCTTTTCGGAAGCTGCGACAACAGTGGAGTTATCCAGATAGTAAACGGCAAGCAACAGGTCAAGCGGGTAAGTGAGTTCGTCGAAAAGAGTAGTGTTCTGTGCAACTCTCAGCAATTATATCCACTTTGAGATAAGAGACATGAAAGAATGGAAAGTACTATTTATATCCAAATTCGGTTTAATGAAGAACATTCACTGAGACTTTTGACATCTGATTGGGTGTGAGATTCACTCTTGCGTTTCTGTTTGATTAGTTTCAGAGAAAAGAAAGTCACTGTTTTAAGTAGATAACATTGCAGAGATAAGTATCAGACGCGTTGCTTTCTCAAAGTTACTGAGCCAAGATGCTCCCCCACCGCCCCCTCCACTCACCCACCATGTTGATCAATAACGGTTCATCCGCATCAGGTATGTGTCTGGTGTGTGTAGTACTTGGCTGCGGGATACTTGTTTTTGGAGGGCAAATATCAGCCTTTTGCACTTTGGTCTTTCATCACTCTCGCAAAGCGTTGGCTTTATTTCGAGAATGGTTTGATGGTCAGCGTTCAACCTCTGGTGTCCCGCCCAAGTAGCCATATGTTAAAGTGTGATAAAAGAGCATTTTTATTTCAGTTTGGGAACAGTACTCATTAAATTGTGTTTGTTTCATTTTTTTAAAAAAGGATTGAAGCTTTGTAATTCAGATTTTTGTGGATTGAAATTGAAGGATGGGCACTTGTTAAAATGATAACGATTGTGATGTGTTGTAATGATCTGATGATCAGCTTTAATGCGACTTATAACACCGTTCGATTTGTTTACGACCCAGTGAAAACTGATTGGGGTAGATTTTGACTTTGTGTGAGAGCGCATAAAGGTTACTGGTGAATCTTTGTTGACTTCAATGGATATAAAAATTGAGGCAGATGTCGGAAAGGGCTGCCGATTCTCCACCAACAGATTGACACTATCGCACAAAGTCGAGACCTGTCTTATTGGGTTTCACCAACAATTCTGCAAGTTTAAACTGAACTATACAAACCAGAAAGTCCCAGATCCACCCCGGCTCTATGCTGAGTTTGCTGATCGCAATCAGGGCAGTGACAGGAATAATATAATTGGTCTAGGCTTGATGAGGAAGTAAAAGAAAATCTCCCAAGATTTGGCCCATTGTGATGTGCCGAATTGCCTCCCTCTGTATCATTGTATGATTCTATTGTTATCCAGTGACCC
Source organism: Scyliorhinus canicula (assembly GCF_902713615.1). Taxonomy (NCBI): domain Eukaryota; kingdom Metazoa; phylum Chordata; class Chondrichthyes; order Carcharhiniformes; family Scyliorhinidae; genus Scyliorhinus; species Scyliorhinus canicula. The sequence continues at coordinate 21,728,162 of NC_052162.1, read as the reverse complement.
ACCCCCAACCAGCCTGAGAATGCCTACACATGGAAGGTGCTTATGATGCCCTCTGCAGTGCACTAACACTCAATCACTTGGACCGGTTACTTGGCTATGTGGGCAATACACATACCAATCAAGTCAGGTGCCTTCAAAAAATGAAGGAAAAAGTTGCAATACTTCTTGAGGATCATGTCAGAAATGCAATACCATTGACTTAATAGCTGTTGTATCATCACATGGTTCGTACTGCTGCCTCACAGCGCCAGGGACTCGGGTTCAATTCTATGTGGAGTTTGTATGTTCTCCACACTGTCTATGTAGAGTTTATATGTTCCCTTGTGTCTGCATGCGGACCCCCCCCCCCCCCCCCCCCCTCCCACTCCGGGTTCTTGGTGGATTGGCCATGATAAATTGTCCTTTAGTGTCCCGGGATGTGCAAGTTAGATTACGGGGTTGCAAGGATGCCAGGGGAGTGGACTTGAGTAGCGTGTTAATTCGAAGGGTTGGTGCAGACTCGATGGGCCAACTGGCATTCTTCTGTACTGCAGGGATTCCATGATTCTATGATATGGGGAGACAGTGTAGCATAGTGCTGGTGTCAATGGACTAGTAATCCAAAGATCCAGTTTAATGTTCTGGGGAGCCAGGTTCAAATCACACTATGGCAGATAAGAAGCTAGAATTTAAAGTCTAATTAATGATGGCCATTGTCGTAAAAAAAACCCATCTGGTTTAATGTCTCCAGAGAAATCTGCTATCCTTACCTGGTCTGGCCTACATATGACTCCAGATCCAGGGTATTCTGACTGACTCTTAACTGCCCTCTGAAATGGCCCAGCAAGCCACTCAGTTCAAGGGCAATTAGGGATGTGCAATAAATGCTGGTCGAGCCAGCGACACCAGCGTCCCATCAATGAATAGAAAAAACAAATCAACACACCCGACACTAAACCCCACTGAACATTCAGTGCCAACAATCAGAAATTTATACACAACAGCCGTCACAGAGGTATCAAAGAGATTTTGGCCTGAAAGAAATTGTTGAGCTTCTCAAATTCCAAAATGGTTGGTGTCATCGCACATTGTGAATTCCAGATGGGACTCGGTTAATGTCATGGATTGGGTGGTGGTTGACCATTTCTGCCCATTTAAATGAAAAAAATTGAAGTTCAAGACGGGCCAGCACTAAAGCGAAAAACACTTCAGGGATCCACTCACGACAGTTTGTTACGATCAATGTGGCAACATATCATCACAACAATTTCATTCTTTGAGGTCCTTCTTGGGGGTATTTTTACTTGCTTATACATTACCTGGAGAAATGGAAAACAATTATAGTTAAAATAAGAGAGGCAGCATTATGGACTCCTGTGGTGGGGCGGTGGGCAGACAGGGTGAATGGACAGGGGAGGGTCTGAGGTCTATCACCCCACCTGCCTTGTGGTGGAACCGGCCTGAGAATCATTCAGACTTTGAAGTCCTACTGTTGAAAGTAAGCTCTATTTTCTATTTCCATCAGTGTTTTGTGACACATAAATAGATATTAATGTTTCAAATGAATTTAATCTACAGCAAAAAGCTTAACACTGGTCCCTGCCTTGCCCTGCCTTAGGCACTCTACTTAACCTTGGCAACAATCAAATATCGAATCACTGAAACTGTAATTATTTAACATTCGTATGCTGCTTGTACAGTCTGTTTCTCTTTAGTGTATTATACAACGGCTCTTTCATATAAATTTACTTAATTGACTTGCTCACTTGGTGTTGCTTTGATGGCCTTTTTCACTCAAACCCCTAGCACATTATCCCAATATGCTTTTAGTTTTGCACTAAAAGTCCTATTGTCTGTCCTATTTTCAGATTGCGTTCAACACAAATTGACTGTTCCTTTGTCTTCACTATTATCGACTGCATAATCAGGATAGTGCATGCTGGATTTTACTGCTGCATTGTTGCTGTTTTTAGTGATCGACTTGTTCTGTACATTTGCAAACAGTCCATGTCGCATGCGGAGCAACCTTGCCTATTTAAAACAGGCCACAATATTCAAAAATGAATGAAGCTGGAAAATGTTGGAAAATCTCAGCAGGTCTGACAGTATCCATTGTGAGAGAAACTGAGTTAACGCTGCGAGTCTGTTTCACCCTTCTTCACAGACTCATTTCTTCTCAACTCAGTTATTCCTATATTGACTCCATTCTCTTTCCCTTTGTCCAGTCCCTTCCCACCTCCATTCCTGATTCCTTTGATGCCTTACTTCAACAATTTCCAAATTCCTGGCCCTGACAACCACCTCTTCAGTATGGTCATCCAAAAAAAAGCGCTGAAGAAGAGTTACACAGACTCAAAAACGTTAACTCTGTCTCTCTCTCTCTCCACAGACGTTGCCAGACCTGCTGAGCTTATCCAGCATTTTCTGTTTTTATTTCAGATTTCCAGCATCTGCCAGGTTTTGCTTTAAGAACATGTGATGAATGGTATCAGTAGCTGCTGTAACTGTACCTTACCTTTAATACATTGGCCCTTTAAGACCGGGCTTGGAACCCTGGGGGACTCTGCCTCTGGCTCTGCCCCCAGGAAATGGTATATAAGATGAGGCTCACTCGGCCGCATGTGGTGAGCACACTTCTCGGCTGCTGTTCAGTTCTCTGATGATTAAAGCCTTTGAAATACCAATCTTCTCTCCTGTGTCGTAATTGAGGGTATCTCAGAACATAAGAACATAAGAACTAGGAGCAGGAGTAGGCATCTGGCCCCTCGAGCCTGCTCCGCCATTCAATGAGATCATGGCTGATCTTTTGTGGACTCAGCTCCACTTCCCGGCCTGAACACCATAACCGGCTCACTTGGCTAAATCGCTGGCTTTTAAAGCAGACCAAGCAGGCCAGCAGCACGGTTCGATTCCCGTACCAGCCTCCCTGGATAGGCGCCGGAATGTGGCGACTAGGGGCTTTTCACAGTAACTTCATTGAAGCCTACTCGTGACAATAAGTGATTTTCATTAATTTCATTTCATTTCATTTCATAACCCTTAATCCCTTTATTCTTCAAAAAACTATCTATCTTTACCTTAAAAGCATTTAATGAAGGAGCCTCTACTGCTTCACTGGGCAAGGAATTCCATAGATTCACAACCCTTTGGGTGAAGAAGTTCCTCCTTTGATATTTAAAAAGGAATGGGGTGAATTTGTGCTTTCAGGTGAGACTCCATGTCATGATGATCTGTACAAATTGGTCTCATCCATTGAAGTGACTGGAAAATGTAGCTTCAGGGCTCCAGGGACGAATGAGTGGTCATTAAAAGCAGTCAGTCAAGGATGAATCCGGTGAGGGATGTGAGGTTAGAAGGATATTCAGACGTTTTGCTGGATTTCCCATTGAGTGGCAGGGTGAGACCGGCAGAAATCTGCCTCTTGTGATGAAAGGTTAAGAGGAAAGGGAATTGTATGTGAACTGCAGCGCGTTAGATAGCATGGATATATCTTCATCATTCCACGACTTTGCATTTTTTTTCCTACTAACTGAGAAATCTGCCTAAATGGGATAGGTGAAGGAATATAACAAAACTCCCAACTCCTGTGTTTTCTTGGTAATTCATGTTCTAGTTCTCTTGTTCTGGATTACTCATCTATTGGAAACAGTCTGCTTCTACTTAGCCCTTTCCCCACCCTTCATTCAGAGATGTGCAGGTTAGGTGGATTGGCCATGCTAAATTGCCCGTAGTGTAAGGTTAATGGGGGAATTTGTTGGGATATGGATTACGTGGGTTTAAGTAGGGTGATCATTGCTCGGCACAACTTCGAGGGCTGAAGGGCCTGTTCTGTGCTGTACTGTTCTATCTATCTAAATGAAGAAGATGAACCATCAATGCAATGGTAGCTTTCTACATGCGGTAACTAAAATGCGTACCTCACAGTTCGACAACATTGCCAGGAAGTAGCATACGCACATGTTCGGCAGTCTGCAAGGAAACCTTGCCGCGTGAAATTATACTGGGCCTAGTTGGAGTGGGTAAGGGAGGATTAATGTTCTTAGAAAAGAGGCTAATAACCATGGAGCATTGATTTAATATAATTGCCAGATGGTTTGGTGCGGAGTTGAGGAATGATATTTTCACCCAGAATGTGGTGGCGGTCTGGATCTCACTGTTTAAATTGGAACTTGAGGCAAAAACTCTCACCGTACTTGAAAAAAAAACCCTGGATATGCACATTAAATGCTATGGTTTATGGGATTAAGGGGCAAAACTGGCCAGTGGGATTAGGCTGAACAGCTCCCGAAGGGCCGAATGGCCTTGTGCACCGTAAATCTCTATGATTCTATGACTGTTGCAACAGTTCTGCCTTATAATTTTCGTCAGTACTGAGAGTCATTCTTTCTCGTATAGAAAGAAACTAAATTTCTGTTTGTTGTGTTGCTGACCAGAGAAAAGAAAGGAAATGGTTTCATCAACATCACAGTTCGATTATTTTCCACTGTGCAAAGCCTTTTTCATGTCTGCTTTTCGCCAGGCTGTTGTTTGCACAGTTCTGGGTGAACGTTCCACAAGGTTGCAAAATGACATAAATAGGAAGAATATTATTTGTCTAATCTAAATTTACCCACTCAAAAGACGAAAAAAAGCTTGCCCATTGCTTGTTAAATTGTTCCGGGCCTTTTGGCCTGCACACTCTATCTGAAAGTTCATGCCGTGTGTTCATCACTCATTGCATGAAGGAGGAACTTATTCATGTTAGTTTGAATTTTGTTTTTCACTTGTTTCAAGTCATTCCCCTGCTCCAGCTCTCCCAATTTAGCTTACAGCCATTTGTTTTCAGTTTGACCTTTATCATGCCATTTGCCGTGTTGGGCACGTCTGTTAAATTCAACCCTCAGAAATCTATTGACTGAAAAACTCAGATCGCCCCATTCTTTTCTCATCACTTGATTCTCCAATGCGAGGGCTTTTCTTGTGGCTTTCCTCAGGACTGCTCCAAGCATCAGAACGTTTCTCTTGGGCTTTGGTGACAAAAGAAATTGCCATCACACTCAAGGTCAAATTTGACCAGAGCTCCACACAGTTTGAGCACACATCTCTCTGCCGTCCACTGCACAGTGCTCGTGGAATCATAGAATTCACAGTGCAGAAGGAGGCCATTCGGGCCATTGAGTCTGCACCAGCCCTTGGAAAGAGCACGCTATCCAAGCTCACACCTCCACCCTAGCCCCGTAACCCAGTAAGCCCACCCAAACCTTTTGGACACTAAGGGCAATTGACCATGGCCAATCCACTAACCTGCACAACGGGAGCACCCGCAGGAAACCCATGCAGGCAAGGGGAGAACATGCAGACTCCGCACAGTGACCCAAGCCGGGGATCGAACCTGGGACACTGGCGCTGTGAAGCAACCGTGCTAACCACTGTGCTACCGTGCCGCCCATGGTATTGACCTTGAACTTTAGGGAGCGGGGTTCTAATCCAGATCAGATGTGGCGGGGGGGGGGGTTTGCTCTGGTTGCGAGAACCTTGCACGGAATGAGTTATGATGCCTGGGTTTAACACTGGTCCAGAGAGATGTGATGAAATGAGAAGTAGGCTTTATTATGGAAGTGGAAGCAGGCGGACAGATGGGCAGAATTTGACGAGGGTGTCAGGAGGCCCGACTTCCACCATCAAAACCTCCGCCGGCCTGATCTTCAGGAATCCTTGAAGAATTAAGTGCCAAATTAGTGGCATCGCCAGCTGCAAGCCTTTGATTCTACAACAGTTCACAGATCAGGATTTCTGCACCGTGAAGACTTTGAAGGGGGTGGGGGGGGGCATCTGCCCACATGGGGGACATTTAATTCTAGGACTTCACTTTCCCCCCCCTATGCTCCCCCGCCCGCAAACTCTTCATGATGTGTATATGCTGATCTGTGAACTGACAGAAAATCAAAGGCCTGCAGCTGGCAAAGCTTGTAATTCACTTGGACCTTAACCAGCAATGCGGAGAAATAGAAGTAATAACAGGATAGGGATTGTAAGATGGGGGTAGCTTGCAGAGGGGAAGGGGGGGCTAGTGAGTTCAGAAGAAAAGTATGTCAGTCCGGTGAGCTCCCCCTTCCTGATGCTGGGTACCTCATTTGGACTGGGCCTTGGACACCCGCCCCACCCACTCAGCCTAAAGCAAACCCCACAGGACTTTAAGGGTGGTCTCCCCACGCAGTAAGTTTCCCGCCCGTCTATGATGGAATACTGCAAGACATCCACTAAATCAGTGTGAGACAGAAAGCTGTCCCGTCTCCATCCCACACCCTCTCACTCAATCACACAGAACTAACTCACCCAAAAGGGGCACTAAATTCCCCCCTGATAGCCTGCTGAGGTTCATAAGTGTCACTGAATGTGAGATTTAATTGGCCGACACGGGTCGATGATGTGAAACTCCGGTTTCTCAGTAATCAAGCCAACCCACTGGGCGGGATTTTCCAGCGTGTCATGGCATAAAATCCCGACTATTATGTTTGGCTGCAAAATGCGATACGTACCTGGATTAGTTGACCCAATAATGTATGTGCGACGAACTCCAGGCTGAATTAGGTTCAAGTGTCGCAACATGTATAACATGCTATCAATAGTATAATCCCACAAAGAGCCACATGGTCGCTGGATTTTGGAATGATACAGTGTGAAGGGAATTCATTTGGTTCAGTGTGTCCCTGTTGGTTCTTTGAAAGAACTGTCCAACTACATAGCCCTGTAAATGTTTCCTTTTGCGCCCACTTCCCTTTTGAAAGTTGCTACTTAATCTGTTCTACCATCCATTCAGGCAATGTATTCCAGGTCAGTACTCATTGTGAAACAAAATATTCTTCTTGACCCCTCTTTTGTTCTTTTGCCAATTATCTTAAATTTGTGTCCTCTGGCTACTGACCTTTGCAGGCAGTGGAAACAGTGCGCCTGAAGGCCGGACCACGACATGGCCAGTAGATTCTGGGAGATCGCTCTTCCGGGATCTATCCAGCAGCCATGCCTCACAAGATCTAACAAAATCTTATGATCTGAATCCTGCCCATTGAGGGTGGGATCACTATTTTGCAAATCTGCATATTAAGCTAGTCTCACTCCAATATGCATTGTCCTGATCTACCTGAGGTGTGGGATCTAACCCCTTTGTCATGGAGACCTTGGAGGAGAGCAGTTCAGTGCTGGTCCCCACAAACAGGAACCAGATGGAATTAAGCTAGTGAGGGTTCTCCATGGAGACTGGAGACCCAGGTGCTTACCCTCTGGACAGGGTGACACCTGGCACTGCCTGGTGCCACTTGGGTACTGTGGCACTGCCAGCCTATCACTGCCAGCCTGGCACACTGGCACTGCCACCTGGGTAGCAGCCTGACACTGCCTTGGTGGCACTGCCAAGCTGGAATTTTGCCACTGAGGGGATAGGGGCTGGGGGCACCCTGCATGTGTGAGGTGGGGTACAGGGGGCCTGAGGACCCCTTTATAGATGAATTGGGGATTTGTGGAAAGATTCAAGGGTTGCTTCGGAAGATCGAGAGATTGGGGCACCATTTAAAAATGGCGCCCTGCTCTCTTCCTGCACTGAGGAGTTTCGGCGAGCGATTTCCTCAGTGCAGGAAGCAGGCCTAAGTACGGCCTCGGCCGGGCATTCTCTGCTGAGGCCCCAGATTGTAGCAGGGTCCTGATAGCGCGATGTTTCTAAGCAACTGCAAGCACCGGGAGAAAGCCGGTCAAACAGGCTCGTCAAGGGATCCTGTTCCAATTTGGTTAGATTGCGCCCAGCGTCTCCTTATTTACTTTTTAAAACTCTTTCAGAATTTTCAACCCTTCTATTAAATCTTCTCTTCGTCTTCATTGTTCTGAGGAGGACAATCTCATTTTCTCCAATCTCGACGTGGTTCCTGTTTGTGGGGACCATCCCTGCATTAGTCGGCCAAATCTCTTGTGCACCCTCTCCAAGGCCTTGACATCCTTCCTAAAGTATCGTGCCTAGAAATTAACAGACTGCGTGACCGTCTGGCCACGCTGCACCAGAAAAACAGCCCGCCATGGCCGTTGAAAGCCGGGAGACTGCGCTCCTGTGATCTACCCAGCTCGCAATGCCTCGTGAGATTCAATGCAATCTCATGAGAAGTTGTAAGGGGAATCCCGCCCACAATGGGCGGGATCACTTTTTGGCAAATCTGCACATTAGAGCGAGGCAGAAGGCCTTACTGTAATGTGCAGATTCCCGGGGTGCCTGAGGCTTTGGGATTCAATCCCTTCGCCTCGGAGACCTTGGGCGAGCGCCATTTGGCATTGGTCCCCACAACTGGGGACCAGATGGGACGATACTCGCGGGGGTCTCCAAGGGGATCGGAGGTCCCCTGCTGCATGCCATTTGGGCAGGACGGTGCTCTGGCAGTGCCACCTGGATGCTCAGCCTGGCATGGCCAAGATGCCCAGGTGGCACTTCCAGCTGACAGGGGAACTGCCTCATTGGCACTGGCAGATTGGCACTGCCAAGGTGCCAAGCTGGCATCTTTTGTGCATGCGTAATCGGTCCGGTATTTCCCGGTATGTGTGTTGGGGCAATTTAGCGAGGCCAATTCACCTAGCCTGCGCATCTTTTGTGTTGTGGAGGTGAGACCCAAGCTGACCCGGGAAGAATGTGCAAACTCCAGACGGAAAGCGACCCGGGGCCGGGATCGAGCCAAAATCCTCTGTGCCGTGAGGCAGCAGTGCTAACCACTGTGCCACCGTGCCACCTATTTCTCTATATTTATAAAGCCCTGTTTTAACAAACTTTTACAAATAGGGTTATTTTTCTATCCACACTCCTTTCAAAATACCTCTAATTTCATTGATATGTGCTGACCTATTTCAGCAGTCTGTCCTTTTAAAACATTAAGCAGTGTAAGTGAATGAGACCCCTCCCCCACAGCTAACATGTCTCGGGGGTGCACACCGATAATCCTGACAGGTGCCTTGCAGCGATTTAACACTGGAAGCAGTGTCAATTGGTTTGAGGCAACACTTCTGCCCCTATACTGGAGGGGTGGGAAAGCCTATGTTAGAGAGCTGCAGGATAATTGCATGGCCAGCAGCTCTGTAGTTCCAGCAGCACCAGCCAGGAGCAGTTGGCACTGCTGGGGCTACAGGAAGTCTCTGAGAAGCCTCGGTAGGTTGGAGGTTGGGGCGGTGGAGGGGGGTGGGGGGGGGGGGGGGGGGGGGAGTTGTCTCAGCGAGGGGGTGATAGCATAGTCAGTGTCATAGATAGAGAGGGGCACAAGTTGCAAAACATTGAGGCTTGTGTTCCTGCGGGGCCTCTGGCCAGAACAACAGCAATCATTGACCAAGTAGCCTGCCATTCGGTATGGTCCACACACCACATTGGCTGCTTTGGACACTGCAACTTGACAGAACTGGTACTGTATCAGGCATTCCTGCCTCAAGTGTCTGCATTCATGCTCCTTGGCATGACATTCAATGGTGTGACCTTTCCCAACCTCCTCCCTCAAAGTTGGCCCTTCCCTGCTGACCTCCTCCGATTCATTGATTGTGGCCCTTCTCAACCCAGCGCCTGACCTCCTCCTGCTCAGCACCCCTCTCCAGAGTGCTCACTCCCAAGGGCTCAGGAGAGAAGCCTCAAGAGGGAGAAGGTTGGAAAGAGGGCCATTGAATTGAGTGGGCAGAGATTGAGAAGGAGAGCCACCATTGGGTGATAAGGGGCACAGAAACAGAAGAAGCACTCGGGCCCATGAGTTCTCTCTCTAACCCGGGTGGGGGCTGGGGGGGGATTGGGTTCGGGAGGATGGTAGCAAGGTTGAAGGTGACAATGACCTTGATGCGTGCTCCTGATGGGCCCATGCAGGGACCAACAAAGCGCATTTCTTGCCTGTAATCAGCCCACACAGCTGTAGCTGCTGAACTTCCCATATGGACTCACTCTGCCATGGGTAAAATATTATCGGTGGCAGAATGAGGCCCTTAAGCAGCCATCAATCCTTCACTGAAAAGCCTCAATTGAGTTAAATGCGGGCAGGCCACTCAACCCCGCAACCATAACATTACAGACAGGTCGGAGGAGGGTGGGTGGGGACAATCCACCTGCTCGATTTTATGTTTGTCCCCAAAATTCAAAACCACTAATGGGGCGGGGGCGGGATCTGAAAATACAGCACATACAGCAGGAGGCCAAAACCATTGAGTAGGAGAAAGGTCAAAACATCAGAGTAATGCCTTTGCACACAGGATAGTCATCCAGGAGAGCTCAGCCCTTGCCAGCTGAAGGTATTGCCACCAAGAGAAGAAGGTTGGGGTGTGCAAGAGGCAAAGAGCCATAATTTTCGGTCTCTGGCCCCCTATTGCACGTGATCTACATTTCCTGTAAAAATGTGACAGAAGTAATTCCTCCTGCATCATTATTCTGAATCTCTAATTAGTGGGTCAACAAGGAATTTGCAAAGCAGGTTTGTGCTGGAGATTGTTGTCAGGTCTTGTGGATCAATGAGCGCACAAGTTGAATGGGGGCGATTCTACAATATGGAGCCCAAGTGTTCGCGGCGTTGTGATCGCCGTCGCGTTTCACGACGGCGCGACCCGGGTTCGACCGATTCTGTCTCCCACAGGGGGCCAGCACGGTGCTGGAGAGGTTCACGCCGCTCCAGCCTCCTTTAGCGGTGCCAAATGGGCGCCACGCCAACCCGCGCATGTGCAGTTGGGCTGCGCCAACTTGCTCATGCGCGGGGGACTTCTTTAGTGCGCCGGCCCCGACCAACATGGTGTCGGTGTTCAGGGGCCGGCTGCGCAATGAAGTAGGCCCGGGGGGGGGTAAGGCCGGCCCGCCAATCAGTGGGCCCCGATTGCGGGCCAGACCTCCTCGGAGGCCCCCACCGGTGAAGGAGCCCCCCTCCCCCCAATCCCCCCCCCCCCACAGGCCACCCCCCAAGACCAGGGGTGAACGGTGCCGGCAGGACTCTATCGTATCAGCGCGGCCACTCGGCACATGCGCCGGCGCAAATGGCACTGATTCTCCGCACCTCAGAGAACCACGTGCCGGCGTCGGGGCATCGTGGCGCGGTTGCGGCGATTCTCCGGCCCGGCGTGGGGCTCGGAGAATCGCCCTCAAAATGTCTGTTGGCCAGACTAAGAAGCGGATGTTGGATTTCACCATGTCCAGAAATCAGCAGGGATTTATACAGGTGCGGACTTCTAAGGTGTGCAGGGCTGCGCAACCCCCCCCCCCCCCCTCCTCCCCCCATCCCTCCCTCCGCATCCCCACCCCCAGCCTCCTTTCGATTTAGAGGCAGGCAACCACTCACGGCCAGATGCGGACCAGAACGTGCAGATGAACAAACCTGTAAACTCTCATGGCTGGGTGGCATTGTCAGGCAAACTGCCCAACCCAGAGCGAGGTTTGGGAGGGGGAGAGGAAAATCTGCATTCAACTGTTTGTAAACAAATACAAATTCTGTGCCAAAGTCTTTTCATGAGGTGGCCCCTCGCCAAATACCCATTCTTTGTTGTCCCCTGGCAAGTGACAGAATACAGGAGGCATCACATTGTCAAATATAATTCAAAGGAATGTTGATTTGAATTAGAAAGAAAGACTGGGGCTGGTTTAGCTCACAAGGCTAAATCGCTGGCTTTTAAAGCCGACCAAGCAGGCCAGCAGCATGGTTCGATTCCCGTACCAGCCTCCCCGGACAGGCGCCGGAATGTGGCGACTAGGGGCTTTTCACAGTAACTTCATTGAAGCCTACTCGTGAAAATAAGCGATTTTCATTTCATTTCAAGATTGCACTTATGTAGTGCCTTTTCTTGACCACCAAGTAGTCAAAGAGCATAGGGGATAGACAGGAGACTATAGTTGCGGACACAAACAGATCAGCCATGATCTTAGTAAATGATGGAGCGGCTTGAAAGGAGAAATTGGCCGACTCTTGCTCCTAATCCGTATGTTTGTATGTTCAAATGTTCATGATCTCAGGCTGGCTCAAAGCCCTCTTACGGTCAATGAAATACTTCTATGGTATGAGGGCATCGTTGACTAGGCATTTGTTGTCCGCCCGCTAATTACCCTTGAGCCTCCTTCTCAAATTGTTATAGTCCATGTGGTGTAGCTACACCCACAGTGCTGTTATCCTGCTTAAGTATGGTCACTGTTATATCATAAAGAAAATCAGCAGCCAATGTGAGTATAAATAGCAAATGACAATGACCTGATAATCTATCTCTGCGATGTGGGTTGATGAATAGACATTGGCCAGACGTGGAATCTTTTATGTCCACCTGAAAGAGAAGAAAGCAACTGAGAGACAGCACCTCTGACAGTGCAGCACTCCCACAATAAAGACCATGAGATGTTGGAGCAGAAGTAGGCCATTTGGCCCATCAAGTCTGTTCTTCCATTCAATGAAATATTGACTGATATGATAATATTCAACTCCACTTTCCTGCCTTACCTTCATCAACCTTGATTCCCTAACTGATTAAAACCCTGTCGCTCTCAGCCTTGAACACGCTTAACGATCCAGCCTCTACACCTCTCTGCGGTAAAGAGTTCCACAGGTTCACTACTGCCTGAGAGAAGAACTTCCTCCTCATCTCTGTCTTAAATGGACGACCCATTACTCAATAAGGTCACTGCTCATTCTTTTAAACTTCAACCTGCAGACCCAACCGACTCAACCGCTTCTCATAAGAAAATCTCTCCGCACCTGGTATCAAGGCAGTGAACTTTCTCTGGATTTCCTCTATTGCCAATATGTCTTGCCTTAGATAAAGGGACCAAAATTGTTCACAGCATTCCAGGTGTGATCTAACCAGTGCATTGTGCTGTCTTGGCAAGACTTCCCTATTTTTATACCCCATTCCCTTTGAAATAAAGGCGATTATTCCATTAGCCTTCCCTACTTGCCTGTTTACATTTTATAATTGATGGAGCACACCCAAATCCCTCTATTTTGCAGCTTTAGGCAGTCTTTCTCCATTTAAATAGTACTTAGCACCTTTATTCTTCCTATCAAAGTGCATTACCTCACATTTTCTTATATTGTATTCCATCTGCCAAATTTCTGTCCCCTCACCTAACCTGTTTACGTCCCTCTGTAGACTCTTTGGCCGCGATCTAATGGCCACTCTGCACTGGAAATGCAGCTCGCCGCGGTGCAGCGTGACCGAAGAAAGCCAGGAGACCCCGCTCCCGGGATCTACCTGGCTCACAATGCCTTGCAAGATTCAATGCAATTTTGCGGGATGTTGCGATTTAAATCCCGCCAATTGTGAGCGGATCACTTTTTGGCAAATCTACATATTAAAGCAAGAGATCTAGCCTCATTCTAATGTGCAGATTCTCGCGGTACCTGAGGCTTTGGGATCCATCCCCCAGGTCGGTCAGGTTCGTGGGCCTTGGAGTTCAGGACACCATTCTTTTTTTTAAAAAATAATTTTTATTCAAGTTTTTCAACAACAAATTTTCTCCCAACAATAAAATAAACAAGGCATAGGAATAAACAGAAAGAGAACCCCCCCCCCCCCCCCCCCCCCCCAATACAAAGCAATAAATTAATAACAAAAAAGAAAATAGCAAACATATAGTCGCAAAAACAAACCCCCCCCCCCGGGTTGCTGCTGAGATTGACCACCCTCTAACATTCCGCCAGGAAATCGAGAAAGGGCTGCCACTGCCGGAAGAACCCTTGCACCGACTCCCTCAGGGCGAACTTGACCCTCTCCAGTTTGATGAACCCGGCCATGTCGATAATCCAGGATTCCGGGCTCGGGGGCTTCGCGTCCCTCCACTGTAAAATAATCCTACGCCGGGCTACTAGAGACGCAAAGGCCAGGATACCGGCCTCTCTCGCCTCCTGCACTCCCGGCTCCAATGCTACCCCAAAGATAGCGAGCCCCCAGCCCGGCTCCACCCTGGAACCGACCACGTTGGACAGAGTCCCCACCACCTCCTTCCAAAACCCCTCCAACGCCGGACACGCCGAGAACATGTGGGTGTGGTTCGCCGGGCCTCCCGAATACCTCCCACCAGGACACCATTCTTAAACGATACTACAAAAAGCTATGTGCTGCCTCAGCCACGCATTCCCCGTTCAGCCCCCTGATGCAACGAGAGTAATGTTGAATGGCCGTATGTTTCTCGGTACTTCGAATGCCAGGAAATACGCAGCTAAACGCGCTCGCTAAGGGACTTTGTTCCCTTTTGGGGAATCGTGCCCTTTGTGTCATCCTCGCCACTTGTCTTCCCACCTATCTTTGTGTCACCTACAAACTTGCCAACAGTACATTCACTTAATTTACTGGTCTCAACACACCTGACTTGGTGACGCAGTGAGGCTGTTGAATCTCTTGAGATTCATGACGTTTGAAACTCCATGTGAGATTCATGCAAACCTCGCAAGACGTCAGGATTCAGACCTTGCACTCACTGGGTGAGTTTTAGATATGCATATTTAATTAAACCCAATGGCTCATTTAAATACGTCTGCGCAGATTCTCCCAGCACCTGGGAACTAATGGCCTTCCCAGCAAGGCCTGGACCAAGCACCGCTTAGCACTGGTCCACACAAACGTGGACCGGGTGTAATGGCGCCTGGAGGTTTCCCAAACCATCGGAGACTCCTGGGTGGTCAGGGACAGGGCAAGTTGGCCCCCGGCTCTCCCTCTGGCACCTGGGCATCTTGGCACTCAAAGCGTTCCCAGGTGGTACTGCCAGTCTAGCAGGGGCACTGCCAGGGTGCAAGGGTGGCAGTGTCACGGTGCCCAGCAGCCAGGGTGGTACTGCCAAGTATCGAGGCCTGATGTGGCCATGTCCATGAAAAGTGGGATGAGGGGATTATGAATGTTGGTGTGGGTGAAGGGCGGCTATGAAGGGGCATCATAAAGGTTGGGGCTAGTTAAGGGTGGGGTTCCTGAAAGAGGGAGGGGGCCTGAAATAGGGGGTGGAGGCCCGAAAGTGGGGAGACCTGAAAAGGGGGAGGCCCTCAGCGACCCCATAGCAGGGTATCCTCACTTGGGGGGAGTGTTTGGGGGTAATGCCTATTTCTGCAGGGTGGTGACATTGCCCATGGGAGGGGATGTGTGGGACTCTCAAGCCCACTTCAAGATTGGGGCACCTTTCAAAATGGCAGCCCGATCTCTAAGAAGCCAGTCTGTCCGGCGGGTTCAGCTCACCAGTGATGAAAAACTTTCTCAGTGTGGGCTTGACAGGGCAGAGACTCCCCAAGGCCCAAGTGTGAATAGTTGAATGGTTGAATAGCGGTGTGGATCTCACCCAAAAAGCTGGCGTGAAATACCCCTCCAAACCCTCCCAAAATAACACTCGGAAATATTTTGGTTGAATTTCGCCCATTGTAAATAATTGTGACGCCCCACGAGTTACATTTGACATTCTGAAAATGTCCCTCTTATCCCGACTTTTTATCTTCTATCAGTTAGCCAATCCTCTAGATTTTGTGCTCAAATCTCAGAAATACAACTTTCTGACTCAGAGGCAAAAATGTTATTATTAAGCCAATTGGATGAGCTCTCCGCCAGAGAGATTCTCCATTCAACTGGGTTTCCCGTTGGCAAGGGGTGGCCACAATGGGAAATTCCATTGGCTGGTGCCGGGAGTGGAGAATCCCACTGCCGGCAACGGTGGGCCGCCAAGAAACACGCGGCTGGCGAGGTGGAGAATTCACCCCAATGAAAGCATTGTATAGATATTTCTGACACCTTCATTGATTTCTTCCTCTTAATGCTGGCTATTTTCTTTTTACAGGGCCTCATTGATCGGTTTGCACTGGGTGTGGACAGAATGGCTGTGGCAAGTCCGCCATGGTATCATTTGGACATCAGCCGAGCCCAAGCTGAGGAGCTGCTAGCCAAAGCCGGAATGGATGGGAGTTTCCTGGTGAGGGGTAGTGAGTCAGTTACTGGAGCATATGCACTTTGTCTGCTGTAAGTATCCATTAATGTTTACAGAAGGACCAAGAGTGCTATAGGAAACTTTCAAAACAAATATTCTGATAGTTTGTCATCCAATTTTGGGTTCAAGCAGAAAATGTTCAGAATTATGGTGAGAGTGGGCCTTACCAGATATGATATTTTATTATGTTATGGATGGGAGGGAGATGGGCAAACTGTACTTCTTTCCCCTCACCCAATGTCCGTAAGCAGAAGGCGTTTGTAACTATTTTTCAAGTATGTTTTGGTGTGTTTTCCTAAACCTTGGCTTATGTGATTCAATTTACCAATAGCTCACAGCAACTTGTGTTATGATTAACTCAGAAGGTTAGTTTATTTCACATTCAAAATCCGGTAGTAACAACATCCCACACCACCACACGCGCACGCACACCCACACACAAAAGGGGGATAGAAAGAAGAGTTTTACAACTATGGCTAGAAAGAGTACAAGAACCACTGAAATAAATATTAGTTCATGTAATTTCCCAAGTCTGAGAAGTCAAAATCCAGAGTGTGTTTCCTCATGACAGAGTTCAGACCCGATAAGTTTCTGTTTGGAGACGACAACATGAAAATCTTTGAAACGTATAATGCTGTATCACAATGGGCTTTCTGTTCTTGGACTGTTTGGCAAGTGTTGATCAGAGACTTTTCAAATCAAGCAGGATTCAATGAGTTGAGAGATAGTTCTCAGCCAAGATGCTGGAGACATCCAGTTGAAATTGAAAGAGCAGTTTGAGGATTTCTCAGTTTACAAAAGCCGATAGAGATTTCAAAATGGTCATTTGAGTCACATGACCTTCTTTCTCCACCATGACTTCAAAAAGGATGTTTACCCAGTGTTTGGAATTGGTTTGGATTTCGGGACTGATCATGTCCGAGTCATTTTCTGTTGAAAGAGTTACCATCCGAATTTCGGGTCTGGTGATGGGAAGTCGTTATATAGACAGACCTTCTGACTCAGCTAGAAGGGTAAGCTTATCAGATTCAAATAATGTCATTTTGTCCCCTCAAGAGTCCCCTATTGAAATTTACCTGGGCAGTCACAGGTGCAAGATGCGTCTGTTAGCTCCTCTATCGGCAGAACAAGTTTCAATTTGCGAGTTCCCTGGTTTTGTGATTATAAGCTGTCTGTACAGTGAGGTTTAAGATTCCATAGGCTGAGAGAGGAATTATTTTCCTCTTCTAACTGCTATTAGTAGCTTCCATAACAAAGGGCCAATCCTGTGGTCATGTGACCTGTGGAAGCCATCTTTTTGGATGCCAAAGAATCCATTTATGGAACGTTCCCCATTCTGATGAAGATTGATCCAGATTCTAAACATTGGCTCTATTCTCTCTCCACAGATATTGTCAGACCCGCTGAGATTTTCTCGCATTTTCTGTTTTTCTTTCAGATTCCAGCATCCAAATTAATTCGATTTCACCTTAGTACATTTAAAAAGCTCTTTAAATATGCACTTTCGGATTTTTGCCTGAGTCCCTCAGCTCGCGAGATTCTTTTCCCCCGCTGGCGCAGCGTGAGACCAGCAGAAGCCACTGCTGGTCTCCATCAATGGAGACATGATGTGATGACCACACCAGGGGGCTCAGAGACCATTGGAGACATTGGGTGGTTGGGGATAGGCAGGGCAGTATCCTTGCATGTCCCCCTGGTATCGAAATCCTTCAAACCTGGGGCTTCCAGATTGGCACTGCCAGTGTGCTAGGTTGGCACTGCCAGGGGGCCATGGGACACTGCCAAGAGGCAGGGCTTGATAGGGGCCATGGCGGTGAAAGGGGACATTGTGAAGAGCCTTGGAGGGGGTCCTTAAAGGGGGGCCTGAAAGAAGTAGAGGCCTTAAACCAGTGGGGGACTTTGGTGACCCCGTTGTGGGTGTCGCTCACTTGTTGGGGGGGGGGGGAACGATGGATTCTGGGACCAGCGATTGGGGTGATAGGGGCCTGTGTCCTATGAGTGTGGGTGAGGGTGATCTCTGCCTGCGAGTAGGGAGCGTGGAGGGGTGAACTGTAGGGTTGCCTGGCCGGCATCTTTAGGTCCTGCACATCTCTTTCCCTGCGGGAATCTCCCCAAGCTTAAAAAAAACAATAAAGTGTGGGTGGATTGCGATCTGGTTCGCACCGACTCACCTGATGGGAATCTCACCGCTTTTCCTGCTGGGGACAACACTTCAAAATTTTCTGGGTGAATTTATTGGATTTATTTCCATGTCATAGGGATCCAGCAGTTGCCTTTAATTTGTCTTGAAATAGGAGGATAACAGAAGTAACTAGCACATGCAGAAGGAAATTTTAACGGAAAAGGCGGTGAACTGGATTCGTGATAGAAGATGATCTTTATGAATCTCATGAAGGAACTAAATGCATTTTTCAAATGAATGGGTTATTAGAAAAACTTCAGGAGAATACTTTAGATAGATGGGTGAGATGAATCGAACCGTTCATGCCTGAAACTGTAACTCTGACTGCATAGAAAGTTGATTGGAGGAAGTTGATTGAATCTGATAGAATCTGCTTACAGTATTCCAATGTTTTCAGCATATTCAGCAATATCATTTTGCTTCTCTAATCTATTTTTCTGGAGATAAAACCAAGCATTTTGTTTGCCTTTTCCTGAACTTTTAACTTTGGCGGGAGGTATAAAGCGGGCACTGGTAAATTGTCTGCCTCTTAAAATAATCTTTATTATTAACAAGTAGGCTTACATTAACACTGCAATGAAGTTACTGTGAAAATCCCCTAGTCGCCACATTCCGCCGCCTGTTCGGGTACACAGAGGGAGAATTCAGAATGTCCAATTCACCTAATAGCACGTCTTTCGGAACTTGCGGGAGGAAACTGGAGCACCCGAAGGAAACCCACGCAGACACAGGGAGAATGTGCACACTCCACACAGACAGTGATCCAAGTGGGTTTCGAATCCGGGACCCTGGTGCTATGAAGCAACAGTGCTAACCACTATGCTACCATACTACCCTTGTGCACCCCCCTTCGAATTTCCTTTCCAATGAACCTCATAGATCAATATTGACCAAGGTCCAAAAATCGGCCATTTGCCCTCAGCTGGTAAGAGTTAGGTTGGCACAGAAGAGCATAAGAAATAGTCAGAGTAGGCCATTCGAACTCTCGAACCAACTCAGCCATTCAACCCCTCATGCTCAACCATTCAATAAGATCACAGCTAAAGTTATACATAAACTCCACTTTCCCGCACTTGCCCCATATAACTTGATTTCACTGAATTTAAAAAAAATGTTTTTCTGGGACGTAAGCACCTCTCATAAGACCAGTATTTGTTGCCCATCCCAGTTCTCCTTGACAAGGTGATACAGGACTGTCTTATTGACCAACCGCAGTTGTACAGACACAATAGGAGTAGAAGTTGGCCCCTTGAGCCAGCTCTGCCATTCAATAAGGTCATGGCTGATCTGTTTGTGTTTAGCCATCCACATTCCCACCCATCCACAATAACCTTTGATTTCCTTACCTGACAAGAATCTAACTACCTCCACCTTAAAAATATTCAACGACCCTGCCTCCACCTCCTTTGGCGGCAGAGAGTTCCAAAGTCACACAACCCTGAGTGACTGTACTCTTCTCTAGCGTGTCCCTTAAGTTTAAAACAGTGCCCCCCTTAATTCTTGATTCACCCACAAGATGAAACATCCTTTCCACGTCTACCTTGTCAAAATCATTCAGGATTTCATCAAGTCATCCCTCACTCTTCTAAACTTCATTGGAAATAAGCCGAGCCTTTCCAACCTCACCTCATAAGACAACCCACCCATTCCGGGTATCAGTTTAGTAAGCCTGTCTGAACGTCCTTCACATCCTCCCTTAAGTGGAGTGGCTTCAATGGGAAATCCCATTGACAAGCGGTGGGAGTAGAGAATGCCGCCGTCAGCGAATGGTGCGCCGCCAAGAACCAGGTGGCTGGGAGGCCGGAGAATCCGGCCGAGGTCTCTACAAACCTTTCCTCCATGGGAGAACCCAAGGACTGTCACGACCACTTTCTGGGACCTACTGGAACCTTTCTCATGGCAGTCTTGGGAAGCGGGGAATTTTACTTGGGATCCGGGCTGGACAAGCTACCTTCCAACGGCCATTTCGCATGTGGAAAAAGAGAAACCAGTGATAGTTCTGAGAGGGAAAAAGAAATAGTGGTCAGGCGGTGATGTGACAGTAGGCCTCGGCACACCATTTCTCTTCAACCTTCACTGTTATCCTGCCCAGTTTTGAGGTTGGATGGTGAAGAAAAATCACAGCCATTATGTACAAGCCCGTGCACTCTCTGCACACGAGGATGACCAGTTGTTGGCCTCCATGACATTTATTTAATTAACATATTTGGATGCATATATATTCTGCATTGAAGCTCCAGAAAGCTTTCTGTCAGCATTTATGTTTAAATATCGGAATACATCATCAGGATTTCAATTGCACTACGTCTGAACCAAATCAGCTGTGTCCATTGAACCGGTACGTTTTAATTATTGTGAAATGCAATGTGTAATTGAAACAGAACAATTATATATATTTGATGCAAGGTTTCTGAGTTTCATTTGTTGTATGTTTGTTTGAATCTTATTAAAATTGTCACTGTGAATTTGAAGTGATATTCTTTAATTCACAAACTGCCAATAGCGAGAGCAACGCTGCAATTTTCACAGACAAACCATTTTGCAAAGTGAAAAGAACACTTATTATTGGAATAATGGTGCTTAAACTGTTTCCGTATTATCCTCAAAATGCAAAGAAACACTCAAAATATAATTTTAATCAAAGTGTGAATAGTTTGCTTCTGCAGACCCCATCTGCGCATCACCTCCCCCCTTGTTTTGCTCGTCCTCTACAATTGGTAGCACCTCCTACAGATGGCTTGCCCCGAGCCTTCAAACCTATTGGCCTAGATACCTCCAACCAATTGCCTCTCCATTAACAATACAATTGTTTGTCTTCATACTTTTGAATCCCATCTCTCCAGATTTTCTTTTATTAATTTCCGAGATGTGGGTGTCGCATTTATTTCTATCCCTAATTGCACTTGCAAAAGTGGTGCTAAGTCACATTTTTGACAACTTAACGAACCAATGCCATCTCAGAGGACAGAGCCACGTACTGTGGACCCAGAGTCATATATCGGCCAAGCCAAATAAGGACAGCACATGGACTGCAGTGGTTCAAGAAGGTGTCTCTCCACCACCTTCTCAAGGGCATTTAGGGATTGCTGGCCTAACCAGCCACGCCCTCAACCTGTGAAAGAACTTTAATATTTTTCTTTCAATGCCTAAGTCCAGAACCTTTGTGTGTAAAGGATCTAAGCATCTTAGAAGCATTGAAAATGGGAGCAGAACAAGGCCATTTGGCCCTTTGAGCCTGCTCCACAATTCATTATGATCATGGCTGATCATCCAACTCAATCGCCGCATCCCCCCTCCCCCTATATCCTTTGATCCCCTTTGCCTCAAGTCTTGCCAGCCACAAATGTATCCCAAGACAGATGTATAAAACTAGACGCAAATCCTTTTCTGAATCATTGTTTTGTTTACAGAACACAGCATTGCAAATGTCTGCTTCCTACCTATTACCTACTAACCGAGTGTGTCAGCAGTTTGCCTTTATACTCGTTTGGTTGAAGCCAATTAACCATAGGATATACTAATTAAGAAATTAAACTAAATTGATAGTGACTTGAAGGTGAACTATATCAAAAGGACAAAACAAACTAATCAGGCTGAATCAAAATGACATTGTGGGATGATACACGCCAGACCCAGTGGGCAAATTAAAATATCATTTTGGGGTTGAGGAAACTCTCCAAACCCTGAGGTGCCCACCAGTTGCAGAAGGCCTCAAGCGTGTCAGTTGACACCGTGTATTCCATCTCCAGGGATACCCAGGTGTGAACGTGGCCGTGGAAGTTTCCCTTTATAAATGTGCTCTAAGTACTCAATTAAACAATGCACTTCACTTGTGTATTTTAATATAATTAACGGCTGCATTTTCTGCCAATGTGAGGCATGTGCTGTTGGACCACTTTACTCAGTCATTTCCAGCCACGGTGATCAGAATCAAAACCAAAAAGAAGTTAAATCGACTGTAAGCTTAAAAACAAAATCTCTAACAGAAATAAGTTTCCACAAAAAAATCTTGACACCGAAAGGTAGATGTGGGCAAAAAGCTAGGTACCCCTTTTCCCTCGATCTCCAACATAATTCAATGCAACAGGCTTGTCACAGCAGTTATGTACACACCCCACGCTATTTAGGTTTTTTTTTTCGCTCTTTGCTTATGCAATTGGGAAGGGGAAACAAATTTATCTGATTGTTTTAACATTCTCCTCACCTCTTTCATGCAAGTTTTTTTAAAGGCGGGTTTTACTAGCATTGGGCCTTTGGCCAATGATCTTATCAGTCTTTCTGAACATGCGTGAACAAGTGCACAAGTGCAGATGGGTATCTGTGGCCATCTTGCCTGGCCATTTTGCACTATTAGGAGACACAGTGAATTAGCATGCCATGAACAGCCAGTCCAGCTCTATGTGGGATACCACTCACTACATCTTGCCAGCCTGAGAAACTGTCTCAAACCCCAACTCTAGTCTCTCTCTGCCCCTCCCTGCAGAAAATCTTTCTATTCATGTGGTTGCACTCTCCTTAGTTTAGCACGCCACCATCTACAGGTCTCTGTTGTGGTACTTTATCCGATTAGTTTTCAAGAGCCTTTTAAACCACACCCATTGCATTTCTGATACCTATCCTCTGATATGACGTCGTCAGGTTCTTCTTCTAAGGTTCCTTTGAATTTCCCTATTGTCTAGCCCCAATATATTTGCGTTTCTGGTTTCTTGCACCCCTAGACTGTACCCCTCAGTTGTAGCCCAAGCTGAGATCAGCTAACAACGTACAATGCAAAGACTGAAACTCAGCCTCGCAGCCTATGACTGAGCATGGTTCAAAGGGCTGTTGAGAACCTTACATTAAGAATTGTTTGGTTTGTTCCTCTGGAAGAGTACCAGCAAAAGTTCGACTGTTAGAAACATTTCCTTCTGTTTGATTTTGCAAACCCATTCCGATAAATCAAGATTCTAGTTTCTCAAATTCTCTGTGACCGAGGCAAAGGTTTGATTTTGGATTCAAGAACCATCACTGCTTGTGGAAAATAGTGAGCTTCTGCGAGTCCACTGAACTACCTTCTTCGGGAAATAATAAACTGTAAACTCCAGCTGTCTGACCAGAGTATTGTCATGCCACGTCTCCATTGGAGAAGGTATTGCAACCTAGTTTTAAACACTCTGCATGGCATTTAACAGCGATTCTTTTTTGGGCCTAATACTTCCTGTACATGACAAAGATTGCCAGCACCGATAACACTTTGCATTTCCTCAAACAATCGCGAGCAACAGCTCCCCCATTTGCTAATTTCCTCGTTACCATTCTGACTAACAGACACATTTTCTTTCTTCCCCCCCCCCAAAATAAAGATGCCATTCAGTCTCATCGCAACCCGGTATGTTTTAGAATCAATGTATTAATTTGGAGTTGTAATCCACGTTGTTGCATGGGCAAACAAGGCAGCCAATTTGCACTCAGTAAGGTCCCATAGAGAGCAAGTGAATAGATGAAACTGAAGCAAGGTAGAAATATTAACCAGTACACTGGTAGAACACTAATCTTCTTGGAAGAATGTATTTGGATCTTTTACATCTAGGGTTTCAGTTAAAACAAGGGTTTCAATTTAGCACATCAGCTTTAGCGAAAGCATCTCCAACAATATTCCATGTTCCTATTTGTCTATAGTCTATGGGGTGAAAGTGCTCTTATCCAAGCTGTGCGGATACTTTGGAGAACAAAGCAAATAAAGTGACTGCAAGTATTTTACTCACACTTGAATGGAAAGGATGTGGTCATTTTAAAATATGTTGAATGTTGCTTCCACTTAACTGTTTCCACGCTGGCTACCCAAGTTGTTATATCTTTGCTAAAAGTTTCCATTACTCATGCGATTGGTTAGTTCTGAAATCTTTTACTTTGCAATAATTTTTGATGTGAACTTTGAAAAGAAGCTAGCAAGAGAAACTAAACCACCCTTTTTCACAGATTATTAATTAGTGTCTATTGTATTTTTGCAAATGCTTCAGCTCTTCAATATACGCGTGCAGTTCTAATTCTTAACTGCAATGTTAAATGAGAGTGAGAACTGTATGCTAAAGCAACTGCCAAGCTGTGTTTTAGGGACATATCTATCCTTTCTCCTTGCATGTATTTTGCAGAGTGCATTTGGTTCAAATTACAGTTGAACTTATTTTCTGAAACCACAATCATATTCTGTTGGAAGAGAATGAACAATAAATTGTACCAAACTGGCTGGTAACTGGATTAGAAGCATTAGATGAAATTAGTCCCTTGCACGCATGGTGTAGACCTCAGCTAACCTTTGTGGATTAACCTTTCTAACTCGGGTTCTGAGCTGCAGCTTAAGAGGGCATCTGAGTGGGATCCACTGTACACTGCTGAGCAGAAGAAAGGCAAACTGGATTTTGGGCAAATTTGTTTTTATCAATGGAAGGTGTAATTAGCAGCACAATGATATTTAATCAGCTGCCACTGGCCAGTTATTTACAAATAACAATACTTACAAGCGTTTGTTCCATTGTAGCAATGGGAGCAGCAATAATGCAATGATGGCATGGTCAAGAATCTGATGGCGTGACGCTTGGAATAGGCTGTTGTTCTGAGAGCTTAACCTGACTGACTCTTCCAAATAGAGCAATGATCCTATAAAGCTTGCATTTTTCTTCTTCCCTCTGGATTTCGGGCGCATATGACAACAATTTGCAGTTATATGAAAAAAAGAGACAATGGCCGCAATTCTTCCAAAAAATTTTGAAGGGCTGGATTCTTCCACATCGCCCGCCGCAAGGGCGACACGGGTGAGGGCGCGGACAATGGAAAAGTCCATTGACCTCGGGCGGGATTTTCTGGCCGCCGGGCGGGCGCGGCCAGAGTATCCCGACCTAAATGTGGTCTTTAAGGGCAGCACGGTAGCATAGTGGTTAGCATAAATGCTTCACAGCTCCAGGGTCCCAGGTTCGATTCCCGGCTGGGTCACTGTCTGTGCGGAGTCTGCACGTCCTCCCCGTGTCTGCGTGGGTTTCCTCCGGGTGCTCCGGTTTCCTCCCACAGTCCAAAGATGTGCGGGTTAGGTGGATTGGCCATGCTAAATTGCCCGTAGTGTCCAAAAAAGTAAGGTTAAGGGGGGGGGGGTTGTTGGGTTACGGGTATAGGGCGGATACGTGGGTTTGAGTAGGGTGATCATGGCTCAGCACAACATCGAGGGCCGAAGGGCCTGTTCTGTGCTGTACTGTTCTATGTTCTATGTTTAGAGGGAAGCGCGGTGCAATTCTTGTTGGGTTGGTCGGTGCGATCCAGATCACAATCCAACCACACTTCAACACTTTTTTTGAGGTTGGGATGATTTGCGCCGTGAATGAGATGCGCAGGACCCAAAGATGCCAGCAAGCCGGTTTCTCCCAAGTGAGCGACCCCCGCTATGGGGTCGCCAAAGGCCCCCTCTCCCTTCAGGCTCCCCCTGAACCTTGGCAGTGCCAACCTGGTACTGCCCCTAGCACCCCGAAAGTGCCAGATTGACGCTGCCAGGGTCAATGCCAGGGCACTTTCCAGCTATTTCCCTGACGTGGCTGGAAGGAGCATGTGATTAGGGGTAGTGCATTGAGATGGATAGAAAACTGGTTGGCAGACAGGATTCAAAGAGTAAATGGGTCTTTTTCAAAATGGCAGGCAGTGACTCGTGGGGTACCACAGGAATCAATGCTGGGACCCCAGGTATTCACAATATATATAAATGATTTTGATGAGGGAACGAATTGTAATATCTCCAAATTTGCAGATGACAGAAAGCTGGGTGGGAGCCTGGAGCCTTGAGGAGGATGCAGAGATCCTTCAGTGTGATTTGGACAAGTTGAGCGAGGAGGCAAATGTATTGGCAGATGCAGTATATTTTGGATAAATGTTCGGTTGTCCACTTTGGGCGCAAAAAAGACGAATCTGAATGGCCATAAATTAGGAGAGGGGAATGTACAACAAGACCTGGGTGTCCTCGTACACCAGTCACTGAAGGTAAGCATGCAGGTGGGGCAGTAAAGAAGGCAAATGGTACGTTGGCTTTCATAGCAAGAGGATTCAAGCACAGGAACAGGGATGTCTTGTTGCAATCAGACAGAGCCCTGGGGAGGCCACACCTGGAATGTGGGGCGGGGCTCTCTGAGCCCTGCGCCGGGCCGGAGAATCGCCGCAACCGCGCCACGCGGCCCCGACGCCGGCACACGATTCTCTGAGCAGCGGAGAATCGGTGCCATTTGCGCCGGCGCATTTGGCACGGCGCCGGTCACGGGCCACTATTCGCGGCCGGGCCGCCGATTCTCCGGCCTTGATGGGCCGAGCGGCCACGCGGAAATGGCAGAGTCCCGCCAGTGCCGTCCACACCTGCTCACAGCCGGTGGGAACTCTGTGCATAGGGTCGGGGTGCGGCCTGTGGGGGGAGCAAGGGGGGCTCCTTCACCGGGGGGTGGGTGGGGGTGGGGGGGTGGCCTCTGATGGGGTCTGGCCCATGATCTGGCCTCTCCAGCCCCGGCCCTATTTTGTTACACGGCCGCCCTTGAACCCCCGCACCATGTTGCGTCGGGGCCGGCGCGTTGAGGAAGTCCCCCGCGCATGCGCAGGTTGGCGCAGTGCCACTGCGCATGCACGGGTTGGTGCGGCATCACTGCGGATGCGCGGGTTGACGCGGCACCCAGTTGCCGCCAGGGAGGCTGGAGCACCGTGCTGGCCCCCTGTGGGTGACGCGTTCACGGCGGCGTGGACACTCTGCCTCCATTTCGGAGAATCCCGCTCGTGGTGTGCAGTTTTGGTCCCCTTAATAATAATAATCCTGCTGGTCACAAGAAGGCCGACATTAACACTGTAATGAAGTTACTGTGAAAGGTCGTCACCACATTCTGGCTCCTGTTCAGATACACAGAGGGAGGATTCAGAATGTCCAAATTACATAACAGCACGTCTTTCAGGACTTGTGTGAGGAAACAGGAGCACCCGGAGGAAACCCACGCAGACACGGGGAGAACGTGCAGAATAAGCACAGACAGTGACCCAAGCCGGGAATCGAACCTGGGACCTTGGAGCTGTGAAGCAACAGTGCTAACCACTGTGCTACCGTGTCGCCCATATCTGCGGAAGAATATTCTTGGGAGTGCAGCGAAGATTTGTCAGACTGATTCCTGGGATGGCAAGAGTGACGGATGTGGCGGGATTGAGTCGGTTAGGATTGTATGCACTGGAGTTCAGAAGAATGAGGGGGGTCTTATAGAAACCTATAAAATTCTATCAGGACTAGACAGGGTCGATGCAAGAACATCCCGGTGGTGGGGGTGCCCAGAAGCAGGGGTCACAATCTGAGGACATGTGGTGGACCATTTTGGATTGAACTCAGGAGAAACGTCTTCACCCAGAGAGTGGTCGGCATGTGCAATTCACTATCACAAAAAGTAGTTGAGGCAAAACTCTTTGGGCGGAATTCTCCGTAGCCCGATGCCAGACAGGGGCTGGTTTGACTCGAGGTCGCGATACTCAGTGCCCTCCAAATCGGCGTCATCGGGACGCGCGCTGATTACAGTTGCAACGCCGTTGGTACGTCATCAGCAGGCCCACCCGTAATGCTCCACCTCCGATGGGTCGAGTTCCCGACGGCGCGGGCCACATTTGGTTTTAGCGGTCGGGGACCTTTTGTGCTGGTTGCAGGGAGACAGAGCGGGCGTGCGGTCAGTGCTGCCACACTCGGCCGAGATCCATACCGCTGGCCGGGAGGCCTTTTGTCAGGGATGGAGTGGAGTGGTGGGGGGTGGCCAGGAGGTGGGATATGGGGGCGGGATAGGAGGGGATGCGGTCCAGCATGGCCGGCGCCATTCTTTCCGGATGACCGGTGCATGTATGGGGTTGTAGGTGTATGCACGGCTGCAGCTTGTCAACCCTGTGCATGTGCAGCACGGCATCTGGCGACTCTGTGACCATTTTATGCATGTACTGCAGGTATTTCACATGGCGATGGTGCCAGCCCGTCACAGGACTGGAAGCAATGAGGATTTTGCGACCATCTTCCCGTCGTGAAACAGCACGGATTCTCCATTGGCGTCGGCACTTAGCCTCAGGAATGGAGAATTCAGCCCTTTGTTTTCAACAAGCGGTTAGATTTAGGACTTGTCGGTGGGGGGGGGGGGGGGGGGATCAAAGGACATGGAGGTGAAGGCGGGAGCAAGCTATTGAGTTGGATGATCAGCCATGATCATAATGAATGGCGGCGCAGGATTGAAGGGCCGAATGGCCTCCTCCTCCTATTTTCTATGTTACAAGTTTCATTCAGAGGCTTCAATGACCTCTAACTGGCCTCCATTCTTGGAGACACGTCGCAATTTCTGCTGACTTTACGTTGTATTGGAGGTGGGAGAATTGAAGGGGCCTTGTGAATTTGACTCAAAGCCAAATCTGAATAGGTTACGATGATTTAAATATATTAATCTGGTTCATGCCCTTGCTGAGGGTAAAGCAGATTACATTGCAGGCCGGGCACGGGAAAACTCATAATGAGTTCTCCCCAATGCAAAGCATGTCATGGCTCTCTTGTGTGTGTCTCCACTCATAATGCAATTTGTGCATGCACGAGATGAGCCGGAGAATCACCCCCATTTTCTGTCACTCATCAGATCATTCAGAAGAATACATTGTAAGGGAAATCAACAAATATATACGGTATGGGCGACAAGTGGGAAAATGGTACGCACTGTTGCTTCACAGTGCCAGGGTCCCGGGTTCAATTCCCGCTTGGGTCGCTGTCTGTTCAGAGTCTGCACGTTCTCTCCATCTCCATGTGGGTTTTCTCTGGGTGCTCCGGTTCCTCCCACAATTCCTGAAAGACGTGCTTGTTAGGTGAATTGAACATTCTGAATTCTCCCTCTTTGTACCCGAACAGAGGCCGGAGTGTGGCACCTATGGGATTTTCACAGTAACTTCTTTGCAGTTTTAATGTAAGTCTATTTGTGACAATAATAAAGATTATTATTATGAGAAGTGAGTGCTGATTCATTGGCTCGTGAACTCTAATTTGCAGTGACGTTGCCATGGGGAGTACACTAGTTGATGGTGAATGAAAGTTACCAGCCAAGCATTGTTTGAAATTTAAACCAGGATGGGTGATTCTGATAGGTCAGGACGTTGCCCTGAGGAATGAACCAGCAAATGCCTGTCATCTATTTTGTTGAGCTAAAACAGGTGCAGTGTGTGCACACGTTCTTTCTGTCTGCAAAGAACATGGCCCAATGCATTAATATATGGAGCTTCAAGTATGTGCAAATATGCCACACTGTGAGCTCAATTGACAAAGTAAAATTGGTTATCAGCATAATTTTGTGCACACTGTGGATTATTTATCAAATGTTGCCCAATCGCAGTGTGGTGATAACCACTGTAGATATGCATACTTGCAGTAGGGGGATGTATGGCTGTACCTGTAATACAGGTTCCTCCGGTATGCCCCTGCCAGCTAGCTCCGCCCACAGGGAGCTTGTGTATAAATATGCGTGTGAGTCACTCAGACCCGAATCTACAGTTGCAGCCAGAGGAATAGCATCGCACAGCAATAAAGCCTCGATTGAACTTGTCTCTCGTCTTTGACTATAATTGTTAGCGCCACAATTTATTGCTGTGTGATTTTCCATACACCATGGACATCAGAATCAAGCCTGACCATCTGCAGCTGGATCCGCAGTCGCCGCACACCAGGAAAGACTTCGTTCACTGGCTCGCAGTCTTCTAGGCCTACATCTCTTCAGCGGACCCTCCCCCGACGGAGGCTCAGAAAAAGCAACTCCTGTACTCCAGACTTAGCTCCAGCGTCTTTCCGCTAATTCAAGATGCGCCTGACTACACCAGAGCTATGGAACTGCTCAAGGAGAACTATGCACAGTCGACGAACACCCTGTTTGCGAGGCATCAACTCTTTACTCGCGTCAGCAGCCGGGTGAGTCGATTGAGGACTTCTGGAGGGCCCTTATACCTCTGGTACGAGACTGCGATTGCCGGGCCCTCACAGCCACGGAACACTCTGACTTACTCATGCGCGATGCCTTTGTTACAGGCATTGCATCGGACCCCATCCGTCAACGACTGCTGGAAGGGGCCGCCCTCGCAACCTGCAAAGCTTGTGGCAAGAAAGGCCACTTTGCAGCGGTGTGCCAGTCCCGGACGGTTGCCGCTATCACACCCCCGTTCCCCTTGCCTCAGCCGATCGCACAATGGGCCCTGCCGTCCGCTTCCCCCGACCCCACATGCGATCAGTGGACGCCGTCATCTTTCGCCGCCCCCGCCACGTGCGCTCCATGGGCGCCACCATCTTAATCTCCCACCGCCATATGCGTTCCATGGGCGCCGCCATTTTGTCCCGACCCCACAATGTGCGCTCCATTGACGCCGCCATTTTGTCCGCCGCCATCTTCTCCCACACAGGTACTCTAGACGCCACCATTTTGTCCTCCCCGGGACGGGGCCACAGGACACGGGTCGCCACCGCTCCTCGTCGGACTCATCTGACTCGACTGCCAATTGCCCGCTACTCACCTCCGTTACGCTCGACCAGTCGCGTCCTCACAACCTGGTACCCTCTTCCACATCGGTGCTGGTCAACGGCCACGTGACTTCCTGCCTCATCGACTCCGGGAGCACCGAGAGCTTCGTCCACCCGGACACAGTAAGGCGCTATTCCCTTGCGGTCCATCCCGCCAACCGGCAGATCTCTCTCGCCTCCGGTTCCCATTCTGTCCCGATCCGGGGTTTCTGCCTGGTTAAACTTACTGTACAAGGCGTGGAATTCGACCGTTTCCGTCTGTACATTCTCCCCAACCTCTGCGCGTCACTCTTACTAGGCCTGGATTTCCAGTGCAATCTCCAGAGCCTCACCCTCAAATTCGGCGGACTCCTACCTCCCCTCACTGTTTGCGGCCTCACGACCCTCAAGGTCGAGCCTCCCTCACTCTTTGCCAATCTGACCGCAGATTGCAAGCCCGTCGCCACCAGGAGCAGACGGTACAGCACCTAGGACAAGGCCTTCATCAGGTCCGAAGTCCAGCGGCTGCTTCGGGAGGGCATCATCGAGGCCAGCAACAGCCCTCGGAGAGCCCAGGTGGTAGTGGTTAAGACCAGGGAGAAGCACAGGATGGTCGTGGACTACAGCCAGACCATCAACTGGTACACGCAGCTCGACGCGTACCCCCTTCCCCACATTTCTGATATGGTCAGTCAGATTGGTATTTCAACGAGGAATGGACCGAATGGTTGACCGGTACGGATTGCAGGCCACCTTCCCGTACCTCGACAATGTCACCATCTGCGGCCATGACCAGCAGGGCCATGACGCCAACCTTTCTAAATTCCTCCACACCGCACCTCTCCTTAATCTCACGTATAACAAGGAGCAGTGCGTGTTCCGCACAGACCACTTAGCCATCCTCGGCTACGTAGTCCTAAACGGACTACTGGGGCCCGACCCCGACCGCATGCACCCCCTCATGGAGCTTCCACTCCCCCACTGCCCCAAGGCCCTCAAACGCTGCCTTGGGTTCTTTTCTTATTACGCCCAATGGGTCCCACAATACGCGGATAAGGCCCACCCACTTATCCAGTCCACACATTTTCCCCTCTCGGCCAAGGCACAACAGGCCTTCGCCCGCATTCGATCTGACATAGCCAAGGCCGGGATGCACGCAGTAGACGAGACACTGCCTTTCCAAATAGAAAGCGACGCTTCAGATGTTGCACTTGCCGCCACGTTGAATCAGGCAGGCAGACCCGTGGCATTCTTTTCACGCACCCTCCATGCCTCCGAAATTCGACATTCCTCTGTTGAAAAGGAGGCCCAGGCAATCGTTGAAGCGGTGCGTCACTGGAGGCATTACCTGCCGGCAGGAGATTCACTCTCCTCACTGACCAACGGTCGGTAGCCTTCATGTTCAACATCACGCTGCGGGGCAAGATCAAGAATGACAAAATCTTGCGGTGGAGAATCGAGCTCTCCACCTTTAACTACGAGATCTTGTATCGCCCCAGCAAGCTCAATGGGCCCCCAGACGCCCTCTCCCGAGGTACATGTGCCAGCGCACAAGTGAACAAGCTCCGTGCCTTGCACGAGAGCCTTTGCCATCCGGGGGTCACTCGCTTGTACCATCTAATCAAAGCCCGCAATCTGCCCTACTCCGTCGAAGAAGTACGGACAGTCACCAGAGACTGCCAGATTTGAGCCCTTTGCAAGCCGCACTTCTACCGGCCAGATCGCGCGCGCCTGGTGAAAGCGTCCCGCCCCTTTGAACGCCTCAGCGTGGACTTCAAAGGGCCCCTCCCCTCCACCGACCGCAACACCTACATCCTTAGCGTGGTCGATGAATTTTCTAGGTTCCCCTTCGCCATCCCATGCCCGGATATGACGTCTGCCACCGTCATCAAGGCCTCAGATTCCATTTTCGCCCTGTTCAGTTTCCCCGACTACATCCGCAGTGACGAGGATCCTCGTTCATGACTGATGAGCTGCGTCATTTCCTGCTCAGCAGGAGTATCGCCTCCGGCAGGACGACCAGCTACAACCCCCGGGGAAACGGGCAGGAAGAGAGGGAGAACGGGATGGTATGGAGGGCCGTCCAGCTGGCCCTACGGTCCAGGAACCTCCCAGCCGCTCGCTGGCAGCAGGTCCTCCCTGACGCGCTCCATTCCATTCGGTCACTGCTGTGCACCGCAACTAACAGTACACCCCATGAACGTGTTTTTGCCTTCCCTAGGAAGTCTACATCCGGGGTGTCGCTCCCGACGTGGCTCACGATTCCAGGCCAAGTCCTTCTCCGTAGGCATGTCCGGCACTAAAAGACGGAACCCCTGGTGGACAAAGTACGCCTTCTCCACGCCAACCCTCAGTATGCATACGTGGAGTTCCCCGACGGCCGCCACGACACAGCCTTGCTCCGGGACCTGGCTCCCTCAGGTGCCGATCCCATGCCCACGCCCCTTTTTCCACCCGCGCCACCCTCTTTTTCCCTGGCGCCCCCCTATTCGTCTCCACCAGGTCCATCCCTCGTCCCCCTGCCCACACTGGAGGTCACGGAAGATTTCGGCTCGCTCTCGGAGTCATCCCGCCAGCAGCCATCACCAACACCGCCAGCACCTGCACCAACGTCGCCATCACAGCTACACCGATCACAGCGGAACGTTCGACCGCCGGTTCGGCTCAACCTGTAACCTGCTGACCGGATGAACTCTTGGTTTTCTTTGTTTGGATCCTGTTGTAAATATTTCATCCTTTGTATCATAGTTATATGTCTCTCCCGCCAGACTCATTTTTTACAGGGGGCGAATGTGGTGAGATAACCACTGTAGATATGCATACTTGCAGTAGGGGGATGTATGGCTGTACCTGTAATACAGGTTCCTCCGGTAAGTCCCTGCCGGCTAGCTCCGCCCACAGGGAGCTTGTGTATAAATATGCGTGTGAGTCACTCAGACCCTAGTCTACAGTTGCAGCCGGAGGAATAGCATCGCACAGCAATAAAACCTCGATTGAACTTGTCTCTCGTCTTTGACTATAATTGTTAGCGCCACACGCAGAATCACACATAATGCCTGTTGCATTCTCCATGACAACGCTTCTACCAATCTAAGTCCACTTTCCAAACATTCAGCAGTCCCTTTGCAAGGAAATTTGGCACGTAACCTACGACTCTCACCAACTTCTACAGATGCACCATAGAAAGCATTCTTTCTGGTTGTATCACAGCTTGGTATGGATCCTGCTCTGCCCAAGACTGCAGGAAACTACAAAAAGTTGTGAATGTAGCCCAGTCCATCACGCAAACCAGCCTCCCATCCGTCGACTCGGTCTACAATTCCCGCTGCCTCAGGAAGGCAGCCAGCATAATTAAGGACCCCACACACCCCGGACATACTCTCTTCCACCTCCTTCCATCACGAAAAAGATACCAAAGTTTGAGGTCACGTACCAACCGATTCAAGAACAGCTTCTTCCCTACTGCCATCAGTAGGGAATGGACCTACCTCGTATGAAGTTGATCTTTTCTCTGCACCGTGCTATAACTGTAACATTATATTCTGCTGTCTCTCCTTCGTTCCCTAAAGAACAGTACAGCACAGAACAGGCCCTTCGGCCCTCGATGTTGTGCCGAGCAATGATCACCCTAAAAGCCAACGTATCCATCCTATTGCAGTAACCCAACAACCCCCCCATTAACCTTATTTTTTAGGACACTAAGGGCAATTTAGCATGGCCAATCCACCTAACCCGCACATCTTTGGACTGTGGGAGGAAACCGGAGCACCCGGAGGAAACCCACGCACACACGGGGAGGACGTGCAGACTCCGCACAGACAGTGACCCAGCCGGGAATCGAACCTGGGACCCTGGAGCTGTGAAGCATTTATGCTAACCACCATGTTACCGTGCTGCCAACGCGGTATGCGTTGCCTGTACAGCATGCAAGAAACAATACTTTTCACTGTATAGTAATACATGTGACAATAATAAATCAAATCAAATCAAATCAAACATGTCAACTGAAATTGCTGATTTCCCTTGTATTGTATTCTTGTCAATAATCTGACGAGTGAAAGATCAAAAACTTGGACAAAAAGAGTCTCTTTGTTTCAGAATTCCTCAAGTTCTGTTGTGCCAAATTACTATTTCTAATTAAAGGTCCCAATGAACCTCATTGGAAAATTATCAAACAAACTTTGTGACTAAGCCAATTCAGGGGAAGGGGTAGGTTTTAAGGGACACCTTTAATGAAGAGCAAGAAACAACGAGGATGATTTAGATTTTTTTTATCCTTTCACAGTGAGTGTCGCTGTTTAGGCCAGCAATTTTGTTGCTCATCCCTAATTGTCCTTGAGAAGGTGGTGGTGAGCTGCCTTCTTTAACCATTTCAGCCCATATGGACTAGGTACACCCAGAGAGCTGTTAGGGAGGGAACTCCAGAATTTTGACACAGTGAAGGAACACTGCCCTCTTCTCCCCATTCCAAGCTGTATGTTTCCAAATCTTTCCGTTGCCATGCCAAACCTTGGCATATTAACCATAAGCCCTAACATGAGTTCTATTGGTCCATTCTTGTGTCTCTGTGCATTCCTCCGCTCCCCGTCTGTGGAAATGTCTTCAGGTACTCTTAGCTTTTCAAACTGGAACTCCCCCGACCTCCAAGTTTGAAAGTCCCACCCCGTCATTGAGAGCTTTTTCAGAAACTCAAACATATGCATTTGGTTATTTCTCCTCTTACCAGTTGATACTTTTTTTCGCTCCTTGAAGTGCCTCATGTTGTTTACCATATTGAAGATGCTATGTCAATGCAAATCTTGTTATTAATTTGGTTAAGCCAAGTTGCAAGTGCAAAGGAAAGTTAAATTAGGAGGGACAGTCCCTTTTAGATAAGGCAGAACTTGCATTCACACAGAACCTTAGCAAGTGCAAGGAGTTCTCAAAAAGTTTCACACTCAGTACATTACTTTTGAAATCACTTATTGTGTCAGAAATCCCATTAGTCAGCTTGCACTCCACAAGGCTGCACAAACAGAAAATGAATGAGTGACTAGTGGTGCTATAGGCTAAGAAATGTTGACTGGAGCAGGGGGAGAATTTCTTGCACTTCTTCAAAAAGCGATGGATCAACATTTTGGGGATTAGGTTCTCTAGGCCTTTGGTTCAAGCAAGAAAAATCGTATGTGACTTTTAGCACCGATCCTGCCAAAATTTGAAGAATTACATAGAGGTCTCTTCCTTTAAATGGCATCAGTTGGTGTCTGCTCCATTGTGGCAAATATGAAGTGTTTTTCTGAGATCTCTGATGTCATGTTTTCTTATGATACAAAGGCACTAATCACTCATAAGCGATTGTGTAAACACATTGTGGGTTCATTTATTAAGTCAAGGCACAAGAGAACAGATATACATGGACAAGACATCAGCAGCAGAGCTGTGTGTGCCATGTTCTGCTCAAAGGCTAAAGCGAAAGTGAGACTGGATAACATGACTTCTCTTCTCGTGATGACATTCAGCTGTTCCTTCAAGGCATATTACAACATCTGATGTTGAGAGGGTGGAAATCACAGGAGCCGGTGATGAATTCAAGATTTGAGAATTTGGTGGTTGGCAGAAGCAGTCTAATGTGGATAAGTGTGAAGTTATCCACTTTGGTAGCAAAAATAGGAAGGCAGATTGTTATTTAAATGGGTGTAACTTTTTTTAGGTGGATTAGCCATGATAAATTGCCCTTAGTGGCAAAAATTGCCGTCAGTGTTGGGTGGGGTTACTGTGTTATAGGGATAGGGTGGAGGTGTTGACCTCGGGTAGGGTGCTCTTTCCAAGAGCCGGTGCAGACTCGATGGGCCGAGTGGCCTCCTTCTGCACTATAAATTCTATGAACTTGAGAGAGGTAAATACTCAGCGAGACCTCGGTGTCCTCATGCATCAGTCGCTGAAAGTAAACGTGTAGGTACAGCAGTTGTAAAGAAGGCAAACGGTATGTTGGCCTTCAGAGCGAGAGGATTTGAGTGTAGGGTTCGGGATTGTTTATGTGCAGTTTTGGTGTTCTTTCCTGAGGAAGGATGTTTTTGATATGGAAGGAGTGCAGCGCAGGTTTATCATGTTGAGTCCTGGGATGGTGGGTCTGTCATGTGAGGAGAGATTAAGTCGGTTAGGATGATGTTCATTGAGTTCTGAAGGGTGAGATGGGATCTGATAGAAACTTATAAAATTCTAACAAGATTAGACAGGGTCGATTCATAAAGAATATTCCTGATGGTGGGGAAGTCCAGAATTAGGGGTCATAGTTTGAGGATAACTGGTATTTTTAGGACTAAGGTGAGGAGAAATTTCTTCAGAGAGTGGTGAATCTGTGGAATTCACTACCACAGAAAGTAGTTGTGTGATTTCAAGAAGGAATTAGATATAGCTTTTGGGGCTAAAGGGATCAAGGGATATGGGGGGAAGGCGAGATCAGGACATTGAATGTTCCTCCTGCAGAATGTGGGAGGAAAGGGTCACCTCTCGTGTCCCTTCTGACTACATCTGCGGGAAGTGCACCCAACTCCAGCTCCTCGAGAGCCGCATTAGGGACCTGGAGCTGGAGCTGGATGAACTTCGGATCATTCGGGAGGCGGAGGAGGTTATTGAGAGGAGTTATAGGGAGGTAGTCACACCTCAGGTAAAAGAAGAAAGTAGATGGGTTACCGTCAGGGGAGGCAGAGGGAACCGGCAGGCAGTGCAGGGATCCCCTGTGGTCGTTCCCCTCTATAACAAGTATACCGTTTTGGATACTGTTGAGGGGGACGACTTACCAGGGGTAAGCAATAGGGCGCAGGTCTCTGGCACAGAGTCTGTCCCTGTTGCTCAGAAGGGAAGGGAGAAGAGGAACAGAGCACTTGTCATTGGGGACTCCATAGTTAGAGGAACAGACAGGAGGTTCTGTGGGAACGAAAGAGACTCACGGTTGGTGTGTTGCCTCCCAGGTGCCAGGGTTCGTGATGTCTCTGATCGTGTTTTTGGGATCCTTAAGGGGGAGGGGGAGCAGCCCCAAGTCGTGGTCCACATAGGTACCAACGACATAGGTAGGAAGAGAGATGGGGATTTGAGACAGAAATTCAGGGAGCTAGGGTGGAAGCTGAGAGCTAGAACAAACAGAGTTGTTATCTCTGGGTTGTTACCCGTGCCACGTGCTAGCGAAGTAAGAAATAAGGAGAGAGAGGAGTTGAACACGTGGCTACAGGGATGGTGCAGGAGGGAGGGTTTTGGTTTCCTGGATAATTGGGGCTCATTCTGGGGTAGGTGGGACCTCTACAAACAGGATGGTCTTCACCTGAACCAGAGGGGTACCAATATCCTGGGAGGGAGATTTGCTAGTGCTCTTCGGGGGGGTTTAAACTAATTCAGCAGGGGGATGGGAACCTAAATTGTAGTCCCAGTGTACAGGATGTTGAGAGTAGTGAGGTCAGGGATAGGGTTAAAAGTTCGAAAGAGGGCACTGGCAAGCAGGACGCTGGTTTGAAGTGTGTCTACTTCAACGCCAGGAGCATCCGGAATAAGGTGGGTGAGCTTGCAGCATGGGTTGGTACCTGGGATCTCGATGTTGTGGCGATTTCGGAGACATGGGTAGAGCAGGGACAGGAATGGTTGTTGCAGGTTCCAGGATTTAGATGTTTCTGTAAGAACAGAGAAGATGGTAAAAGAGGGGGGGGTGTGGCATTGTTAATCAAGGAAAGTATTACGGCGGTAGAAAGGACGCTTGAGGACTCGTCTACTGAGGCAGTATGGGCCGAGGTTAGGAACAGTAGAGGAGAGGTCACCCTGTTGGGAGTTGTCTATAGACCTCCGAATAGTCCCAGAGATGTAGAGGAAAGGATTGCAAAGATGATTCTTGACAGGAGCGAGAGTAACAGGGTAGTTGTTATGGGGGACTTTAACTTTCCAAATATTGACTGGAAATACTATAGTTCGAGTACTATAGATGGGTCAGTTTTTGTGCAGTGTGTGCAGGAGGGTTTTCTGACACAGTATGTAGACAGGCCAACAAGGGGCGAGGCCACATTGGATTTGGTACTGGGTAATGAACCCGGCCAGGTGTTAGATTTAGATGTAGGTGAGCACTTTGGTGATAGTGATCACAACTCGGTTATGTTTACTTTAGCAATGGGCAGGGATAGGTATATACCGCAAGGCAAGAATTATAGCTGGGGGAAAGGCAATTATGATGCTATTCGGCAAGATTTAGGAGGTATAGGATGGGGAAGGAAACTGCAGGGGATGGGTACAATCGAAATGTGGAGCTTTTTCAAGGAACAGCTACTGCGTGTCCTTGATAAGTATGTACCAGTCAGGCAGGGAGGAAGTTGTCGAGCAAGGGAGCCGTGGTTTACTAAGGAAGTTGAAGCACTTGTCAAGAGGAAGAAGAAGGCTTATGTTAGGATGAGACATGAAGGCTCAGTTAGGGCACTTGAGAGTTACAAGTTAGCCAGGAAGGACCTAAAGGGAGAGTTAAGAAGAGCGAGGAGAGGACACGAAAAGTCGTTGGCGGATAGGATCAAGGAAAACCCTAAGGCTTTCTATAGGTATATCAGGAACAAAAGAATGACTCGAGTAAGATTAGGGCCAATCAAGGATAGTAGTGGAAAGTTGTGTGTGGAATCAGAGGAGATAGGGGAAGCATTAAATGGATATTTTTCGTCAGTGTTTACACTGGAGAAAGACAATGTTGTCGAGGAGAACACTCAGGTTCAGTCGACCAGGCTAGATGGAATTGAGGTTCAAAAGGAGGAGGTGTTAGCAATTTTAGAAAATGTCAAAATAGATAAG
Organism: Scyliorhinus canicula; assembly: GCF_902713615.1. Lineage (NCBI taxonomy): Eukaryota > Metazoa > Chordata > Chondrichthyes > Carcharhiniformes > Scyliorhinidae > Scyliorhinus > Scyliorhinus canicula. Next base: position 21,688,784 of record NC_052162.1, on the reverse strand, counting down.
TCCCCTGGGCCAGATGGGATTTATCCTAGGATTCTCTGGGAAGCCAGGGAGGAGATTGCTGAGCCTTTGTCCTTGATCTTTATGTCGTCTTTGTCGACAGGAATAGTGCCGGAAGACTGGAGGATAGCAAATGTTGTCCCCTTGTTCAAGAAGGGGAGTAGAGACAACCCTGGTAATTATAGACCTGTGAGCCTTACTTCGGTTGTGGGTAAAATGTTGGAAAAGGTTATAAGAGATAGGGTTTATAATCATCTTGAAAAGAACAAGTTGATTAGCGATACTCAACACGGTTTTGTGAGGGGTAGGTCATGTCTCACAAACCTTATTGAGTTTTTTGAGAAGGTGACCAAACAGGTGGATCAGGGTAAAGCTGTTGATGTGGTGTATATGGATTTTAGTAAGGCGTTTGATAAGGTTCCCCACGGTAGGCTATTGCAGAAAATAAGGAAGTATGGAATTGAAGGTGATTTAGCGGTTTGGATCAGTAATTGGCTAGCTGAAAGAAGACAGAGGGTGGTGGTTGATGGCAAATGTTCATCCTGGAGTTCAGTTACTAGTGGTGTACCGCAAGGATCTGTTTTGGGGCCACTGCTGTTTGTCATTTTTATAAATGACCTGGAAGAGGGTGTAGAAGGATGGGTTAGTAAATTTGCAGATGACACGAAGGTCGGTGGAGTTGTGGATAGTGCTGAAGGATGTTATAGGATACAGAGGGACATAGATAAGCTGCAGAGCTGGGCTGAGAGGTGGCAGATGGAGTTTAATGCGGAAAAGTGTGAGGTGGTTCACTTTGGAAGGAGTAACAGGAATGCAGAGTACTGGGCTAATGGCAAGATTCTTGGTAGTGTAGATGAACAGAGAGATCTCGGCATCCAGGTACATAAATCCCTGAAAGTTGCCACCCAGGTTAATAGGGCTGTTAAGAAGGCATATGGTGTGCTAGCCTTTATAAGCAGGGGGATTGAGTTTCGGAACCACAAGGTCATGCTGCAGCTGTACATAACTCTGGTGCGGCCACACCTGGAGTACTGCGTGCAGTTCTGGTCACCACATTATAGGAAGGATGTGGAAGCTTTGGAAAGGGTTCAGAGGAGATTTACTAGGATGTTGCCTGGTATGGAGGGAAGGTCTTACGAGGAAAGGCTCAGGGAATTGAGGTTGTTTTCGTTAGAGAGGAGAAGGCTGAGAGGTGACTTAATAGAGACATATAAGATAGTCAGAGGGTTAGATAGGGTGGACAGTGAGAGTCTTTTTCCTCGGATGGTGATGACCAACACGAGGGGACATAGCTTTAAATTGAGGGGTGAGAGATATAGGACAGATGTCAGAGGCAGTTTCTTTACTCAGAGAGTAGTAGGGGTGTGGAACGCCCTGCCTGCAATAGTAGTAGACTCGCCAACTTTAAGGGTATTTAAGTGGTCACTGGATAGACATATGGATGAATATGGAATAGTGTAGGTCAGATAGGCTTCAGATGGTTTCACAGGTCGGCGCAACATCGAGGGCCGAAGGGCCCGTACTGCGCTGTAGTGTTCTATGTTCTATGTTCTATCTATGAACTTGATGATCAGCCATGATCATAATGAATGGTGACACAGGCCCGAAGGGCTGAATGGCCTCCTCCTGCTGCTATTTTCTATGTGTGTTTTTGTGAATGTTTCTCCTACTCCCAAGGAAATGTGCCCAATTACTCTCAATGGCGAATTAAATCATTTTTTAAAACTCTTCAGATCGACAGCCAGCCAGTAGGTCATTGCTCCAATGATACTCTGGGAGCATGGCCTTAGAAAATTCCCTGACTGGGAATCTCTACTTCCCGTCATGCCTCCCCCAACTTCATTTGAAATGGATGGAGACGCCACCCATAACAAAGTGTTTCATACGAACTGGGCAGGAGAACTGGGCATATCCAGGTCTGTGTTAAACTGGAGCACTTTCACCTGAATCCCAGTGCCGGATGGGGAGGGATGATGATAAAGACATGGAACACAATGATTTCTGTGGAAAATATTTATCAGTTAGCACCAAATAATTAATGATTAAGGTTAGACAGGTACACTGGTGCCTTACCACAGTGGCTGGGGTGTGATAGATTAGGGTACAGTCCCTGATATGGTCAATTAAAGAGTCTGTGGCAGTAAGAGACCTTTTCTTTTCTGTACATTTTTTAAAGTTCCCAAAGTGTTCCAAGTCTTATTTGATCTGGATGGTAGGCAGATTTAAAGTGGCCTCCAGTTATAAATTTTGATATAAGTGCTTGAGAAACTTTATTGAAAAATTGCAATAAACCTGGAATGTCTAATTATCACACATACTGTGACTGTGGAAAATTAATATTTTGGTGCAGGTGTCCTTTTAAAAAGTGTTTTGATTCCTGACATATGACGCTATAAATTGGAATGGTAATCGGCCATTTCCGATTACCGGGGTAATTAAGAGCCAACCACATTGGTGTGGGTCTGGATTCGCATGTAGGCCAGACCAAGTAACGATGGCAGATTTCCTTCCATAAAGATCATTCGTGAACCAGATGGGTTTGTAATCACAATCGGTGACAGTCGTCATGGTCACCATTACTAAAACTAGCTTCCATTTCCCGATTTTATTAATTAAATTTAAATTCAACTCGCTACGATGGTGGGATTTGAACCGATGGCACCAGAGCGTTAGCCTGGAACTCTGGATTACTAGTCTAGTGGCATTACAACTGCATCACCATCTCCACGTGTAAAACAGAACCTCATCTGAGTTACCATAAGCAAAGCTATGGGAGCCTTTTTTTGGGTCATTTCTACATGCATGCAAATTTGCTTCTGTGTTACACTGCAAACATTATATTTGAAAAGACAATCAATTTGCGACCTGCAGCCTGCAACTTGCAAGCGCCTTCCAATCTGCAAAGTTACCTGACAAAAGAACAATGATCCTGAGTCTGTATTTGCTGGCAACCATCAAGCTTTTTTGGTTTCAGAGAAAGGCACTTAAAAATAACTGGCCCCTTAACATTTGGAACTTCTGGCACTCTCTCGCTCGATATTCCTCAGTTGCATTCTGAAAATGATTGCCCAGTTAAAAAGGAACTGAAACAGCTTCGACACACAGCCAATCTTGTACAAGGTGGATTTCTTCCAGCCTCAAAGACTAAACTAAACTGCACAGTTGAGAAAAATGCTGAATCAATGTGATTTGTAGCATTATTTGATCTGTTGTGGAAACACTTTCTGTACTGCACAGCCTCTGGAGGAGATACAACTGAGAGAGCTATTCAATCACTTAGGCTGAGACTGAATGCAGTCATTGAGTGAACTGTACTTTGGTCTAGAATCATAGAATTTTCGAACCATAGAATTTACAGTGCAGAAGGAGGCCATTCAGCCCATCGAGCCTGCACCGGCACTTGGAAAGGATACCCCTACTTAAACCCACCATCCCACCCTATCCCCGTAACCCAGTAACCCCACCTAACATTTTGGACATTGAGGGACAATTTAGCATGGTCAATCCACCTAACCTGTGCATCTTTAGACTGTGGGAGGAAACCGGAGCACCCGGAGGAAACCCACACAGATACAGGGGAGAACGTGCAGACTCCGCACAGTCAGCTGAGGCTGGAATTGAACCCAAGACACTGGAGCTGCGAGGCAGCAGTGCTAACCACTGTGCCGCTGTCAGTTCGACTGGGAGGGGTATTGCAAAAATGTGTAGAGGAGATTGACCACAATGGCACAGGGATTGAGGGACTTTCAAGGCTGAGATAGACAGCTTCTTCATCAGTAAGGGAACTGAGGGTTGAGGTAATGTGCGAAGTGGAATTGAGGATTATCGTATCAGATCAGTCATGATCTAATTGAATGGAGGAGCAGACGCGATGGGCCAAATGGTCTACTTCTGCTTATATGGCCTTGGCATGCAGGCAGTGCTCCTGCTGGCTTGGCAGTGCCAATGTGGCAGTGCCATCTGGGCAGTGCCAAGTATCATGGTAGGTACACTGGTATAACACTGGCTGCAACAGGATGCAGCTTAGATCAGAAAGATTCTCCAGACCTTGAAGTTAGTTCAATCAGGTTTATTGAACTAATAGCACAGTTCTCTGTGAGTTCGACTCTCTGCTAACTTAAGTGCGGTTACTCTGTCTGACTGAATCAAGACTAGCTCTTAGCGACGTGGTGGAGGTGTGAGATTGTAACAACACCCTTGACTGACTCTCGAGATGTTCATCAACGGAAAGAGGCGGAGTGTGAGTGCCTTGTGTCTTTTATAGTCAGATCCCACCCCTGAGTGTCCAGCCTGCTTTTTGGTCATGTCCTGTTCTCTGTGTCCATTAGCTGCTTGTCTGTGCCTGCCTGTATATCATTGTGTGTGTGCCTGCATATCATGACATCTCCCCTTTTTTATGTTTAGATGACATATGGGAACATATTTACAAGAATAGGCCAATATTAACATATATACATGCAGTGGATGTGAACATATGTACATGTGAAAACAGCTGTCTAATGTGAGACCATAGAACATAGCAAGCAGAATACGTCAATCTCTGTGGCTTGCTTCTGATCTTGGTCGACCACCGGAGAGGTGGTGGTGGGGACGACAGCGCCTAGATGGGCGGGATTGAAGCCTGACTGGTGGCCTCGTGAGTCGAGGTATCAGGAGTTGGCAAAACAACAGAAGGAAATGGAGAAGAATGTTGTTCCGGGCAGGCAACGTTGCCCAGTGCCCGTCTGTTTTGTCGCACAACAGAACCATCAGCCAGACGCACAACATACGAGTGGGGGGGCAGCCTGTCGAACAACGACAGCTGGAGCTGACCAGAATCCATCAGGGATCTTGACCCGAACAGTGTCTGATGGGGATAACACAGTAAGAAGTCTTACAACACCAGGTTAAAGTCCAACAGGTTTGTTTCAAACACGAGCTGAACCTGAAGAAGGAGCCGTGCTCCGAAAGCTCGTGTTTGAAACAAACCTGTTGGACTTTAACCTGGTGTTGTAAGACTTCTTACTGTGCTCACCCCAGTCCAACGCCGGCATCTCCACATGATGGGGATAAGACACGGGCAAATCGGTGGCATGTGCATCATAGCCCTGTTTTTGCAGGTCTCGGAATTGCTTCACCTTCTGCAGCACCGGGAGGTGATCCAGGTCGGGCAAGTGTATAGCTGGAAGTGTCATTCGCAGGTCCCTGTTCATCAGGAGTTGAGCCGGCGACATGCCAGTGGACAGTGGGGTCGCCCTGTATGCAAGCAGCGCAAGGTGAATGACAGAAGCAGAATCTGCGGCCTTGCAGATGAGCTGCTTCACTATGTGCACCCCTTCCCCAACTTTTCCGTTTGACTGCGGATAGTGTGGGTTGGAAGTGACGTGTTTGAACTGATATGACCATTCATGGCTGCTGAAGCACGGGCCATTATCACTCATGACAGTGAGTGGGAAACCATGCCTGGAGAACGTCTTCCTACAGTCCTTACTCTGCGCTGGCTGGAAGCGTTGACATCTAGAGAGTTAAGGACCATGTTTGCGATGTCCTGGCTAATCCCGGGCCAGTAGGCAGCCTGTCTGGCTCTGCGTCTGCACTTTTCCACACCCAGGTGGCCCTCATGGATTTGACGGAGCACCAAGCTCTGGAGACTGTGTGGAATTACAATCCGGTCCAGTTTGAGGAGGATATCATCAACCACCGTCAGGTCGTCCTTTACATTGAAAAATTGAGGGCACTGTCCTTTTTGCCAGCCATTGGCTAGGTGTTGCATAACACACTGCAAGATGGGGTCTTTGGCTGTCTCCTCATGTATACAAATCACCTTCTCGTCGGATGCCGGGAGGGTGCTAGCACACAGCTACACCTATGACTCAACCTGTAACTCAATTTGCAGGATAACGTTCAGTGGTTCACTGGGCCCGGTGATGGAGCGGGACAGTGTATCAGCAACGATGAGCTCCTTGCCAGGCGTGATTACTCTGTCTGAATTAACCAGACTGGCTCTTAGCCACGTGGTGGAGGTGTGAGATTAGAACAACACCCTTGACTGACTCTCTAGATGTTTATCAGTGGAAAGAGGCGGAGTGTGAGTGCCTTGTGTCTTTTATAGTGAGATACCACCCCTGAGTGTCCTGCCTGCTTATTGGTCATGTCATGTTCTCTGTGTCCATTAGCTGCTTGTCTGTGCCAGCCTGTATATCATTATGTGTGTATATGCATATCATGACACCAAGGTGCCCACGTTCCAGAGGGAGGGACAGGGGGGCGACCCTGCACTTACCCTGACAAACCAGAGGTCTCTGATGGCCCGGGAGACCCTCCAGGTGCTGTTCCGCCTGGTCCACGTTTGTGCCGCCCGGCTGCAGCCTCTCTGGATGGCCGAAGAATCGAAGGAGGCCAGTAGATCCCAGGCAGGTAGGTCGTAAGTAGGTTTACAGCATACGTCCGCGAGCATCATTCGGCCCCACCCATTTTGAGCAGGGTTCTGACTCCGGATCCTGTCAGGAAGCTCGCTACAGGGTCTCCCGAGATTCTCGCCTGAGCGCGTCGCGCCCAGAGTTTGGACCAATGATTTGTTTCTTGACTGCAGCCATTATCACCCCTTTGCCTTTTGTACCATTGCATTTTTATTATTTAATCTCTCCCACCCTTTACCCTACCTTGATAAATCCCAACACATTTCTGCCTCCCTTCAGTTCCAAAGAAGAGGCATATTGGAGTTGAATCGTTAACTCTGAGCAAGGTTCCCCCTCCCCTCCCCGCCCCATGGCATGTGTTCTGCAGGAGGTCGTTTTCAGTGGGACTGGAAGATAGGGTCAGCTGGAAGGGCTGGAAAACCCCACCCCCTGACTTTCCCTCTCTCTGAAGCCTCCGCATCTGCTGAACTTTTCCAGCAGCTTCCAAGCTTATTTCAGATTTCCAGCATCTGCAGTATTTTGTCTCTTCACCAGGAAAGAAAGATCATATCATAGAATTCATAGAATTTGCAGTGCAGAAGGAGGCCATTCGGCCCATCGAGTCTGCACCGGCTCTTGGAAAGAGCACCCTACCCAAGGTCAACACCTCCACCTTATCCCCATAACCCAGTAACCCCACCCAGCACTAAGGGCAATTTTGGACACTAAGGGCAATTTATCACGGCCAATCCACCTACCTGCACATCTTTGGACTGTGGGAGGAAACCGGAGCACCCGGAGGAAACCCACGCACACACGGGGAGGATGTGCAGACTCCACACAGACAGTGACCCAAGCTGGAATCGAACCTGGGACCCTGGAGCTGTGAAGCAATTGTGATATCCACAAGGCTACCGTGCTGCCTTGTGATCTGAAATAGTTGAGACGAATCTCAATCGTGTTTATGGCCATTACGGTTCTGGTGGCCACAGGTTGAATGTTTCGGAGATTCCAGAGAAGCTGAACTGCCGTTTCTCTTAAAGGATATGCACCACATCTTTTGACTTTATATAGGTTGATGGAGGATAAATCTCCATTTCTATTGATTTCCAGAAGGCTGTCAGTTTTGTGGCTCATGAAAAATCAGAATGCGGTGCAAATACATGGTCAAATCAGCATCCGTACAGAGAGCAGGCAAGTTACTAATTAAGGTGTGGCCCCTTCGAAGGAACTGTAAGACATTAGAGCATTTCAAAAGAACAAAAGGACGGTACGGAGGGAGAAAAATACAGAGACTCCGAAACTACAAAGTCCTGAAGCGGAAAAGACGAGCTGGGGGCTGAGTTCCCCGCCGGTGGGATGCTCCGTTTTGCCGGCAGCCCGGCGGTTTCTTGATGGCGTGGGGCTGCGTCATAATGGGAAACCCCACTGACCAGCCGGCGAAATGGAGGATCCCGACGGCGTGTCGCACAGGGGCTGGATTCGCTGATCCCCGACGGTGAAATCGTGTTCGGCGACGGGGCGCAGAACCCCGATGACGACAAAATTGGGGGCGGCGCCGCCTTGGCGATGCTCTGCTCCCTGAAAAGCTGTGTACTCTAGGAGTACGTTGCATGCCGCATCCACGGCCTCAGGCCATTGCCTGAGACCAGCCCGCGATGCTCTGCCCTCGACCGGGCATGTTCCCGACATCGTGGAACACGTATGGTCTTATGGTCTCACCCGTCGGGAACTCAGCGTGGCGGCTGCAGACTAAGTCCAGCGCCACCACAGTCGGGGAGGGCTGACCTGTGGGCAGGGGGGCCATTATTTGGGGCTGGGGGCACTGTGGTGGGGCGGTCTGGGCAAGCGAGCAGCCAAAGGGTGGACTAACTTTGGGTCCACTGGCTGCTTCCACCATGAAGCACGCCATAGCCGTGCGCATGCACGACCCTGGACTCGGCAATACTCCAGGCCGTAAGTAAGCTGGCCGCCCCACCTCCTCCCCCCAGAGCAGGGAATCGGTGGCCATTTTGGGCCAGTTTTCCTGGCATAAGCACCACCGTTTTCATGTCGGAGTGGGGACTTAGTCTCCCAAGAAATCCCAGAAATCTGGGGCAGGATTCTGTGATCCTGAGGCTAAGTGTTGACGCCTTCGGAAACATCATCGCGTTTCTCGACGGCGTTAACACGGCCTCAGGATCAGCAATTCTGACCCCTACAGGGGGCCAGCATGGCACTGGAGCGGTTCACGCCGCTACAGCTGCTGATCCCAGCGTCAACTGGGCGCCGCAGGATCCGCACATACACAGTGGCACTGGCGCCAACGCGCGCATGCACAGTGGCTTCCTTCAATGCGCCGGCCCTGACGCAACATGGCGCAGGACTACAGGGGCTGGAGCGGAAGAAAGGAGGCTTCCAGCCAGAGAGGCCGACCCGCTGATCGGTGGGCCCCAACCGCGGGCCAGGCCACAACAGAGGCCCCCCTGGAGTTGGACCCCCCTCCCACTCCCCCACAGGCCGCACCCCCGACCCTACCACGCCAAATTCCCGCCGGCTGAGAGCAAGTGTGGACGGCGCCGGTGGGACCCGGCTTTCTTACGACGGCCACTTGGTCCATCCCGAGAATCGGCGGGCCAACCACGCCGGCGTCAATGGCGCCGGTTCTCCGCTCTGCGGAAAATCGCGTGTTGGCGTCGGGGCAGCGTGGCGCGATCCACGCTGGTCGCGGGGGTTCTCCGGCCCGGCTCCGGGTTGAGAGAACCCCGCCTCTGGCGCGGCGGGATGGAGATCCCGCCTGGGATGGTTGAACTGATGTAAGCATGAAGAAATTAGGAGGCTAAGTGAGAAAATCAAAGCTCATAATGCTACTTAGTGATGGAAAGAATGTGTGAGGGAGGGAAGGCTGTTCGAGAGAAAAGCACATCAACTGGCAAAGTGGCCCATCAGCCTGTGAGAAGAAAGAAACGGATTAGCGCCAAGAGTGCAAGTTGCTCGACTGGTTTAGTGTTCAAACACAAACACCAACTCATGTTTCCCACCTGAACTGTGGGATCTCTGTCAATGGTTCCAACAAAGGTGAAAATGGAAGTTGAAGTTAAGTTCTAAGTGGCCGAAAATTGGATGGATCCCTACCGGCTGTTTGAGTTTGTGATAAAGCTTGGAGACTTGAGGAGTTAGTCTGGTAAAGTTTGCAGGGAGTGGTGCTACACCTGGGGGAGGCTTTAGTTGCGACTGATTGGGTTGTGGTCAGACCACTCGCACCCAGACATGGGGAAGAAATTTACATAAACCGCGCAGGCATGTGCCTAGAGGTGTGTAAAATAGCACACGGTGATGTCGGACGCGCATCCAAGCATCATCCCAGATTTGCATGATATTTTGGTTGGCGGGCAGAGGTGCAGAGCAGCAGTTAATGAACAAATTGAGGAGAAGGCCCTACTTTTTCCTTACTTATCCTCTTCCCATTGATGTACTTACAGAATATCTTGGGATTTTCCTTACTTTTACCAGCTAGAGATTTATCAAATCCCCTCTTTGCTCTCCTATCTGCTTTCTTAAACTCCATCTTGCACTTTCTATACTCCACTAATCCCCTTGTTGACTTGCTCCCCATGTATTTACTGAAAGCCTCTCTTCCTTCTCATTGTATCCTGAATATATCTGGTCACCAATAATATTTTGGGCTTGTTACTCATTCCTATTACCCTACAGGGGCCATGTTGGGCCTGTACCCTCCCCATTTCCTCCTTGAACGCCCCACTGCTCTTGTCCAATTGGAGAGGCAAGGTTTGATCAGGGTAGTCAGCATGGCTTTGTTAGAGGGAGGACATTTGATTGAATGTTTTGAGCACATGACTAAGTGTGTAGATGAGGGTAATGCAGTTGATGTAGCTTACGTGGACTTCAGCAAAGCATTTGATAAGGTCCCACATGGGAGACTTATAAAGAAGGCAAATGCACATGGGATACAGGGGAACTTGATAAGGTGGATTCAAAACTGGCTGAGCTGTAAGGGGGGGGTTGGATCAGAGGGGGGGGGGGGGGGGGGGGGGGGGGGGGTTGGATCAGTAAGTTTGCCAATGACACAAAGATAGGCCGGGTGGTTAACAGTGAGTCTGCTGAGAGTCTTGGGTTACAGGACGATATAGACGGGGTGGTCAAATGGGTCAAAACGTGGCAGATGGATTTTAATCCTGAAAAGTGTGAGGTGATACATTTTGGAAGGAGCAATTTGTCAAGGAAATTTTCAATGAATGGCACCACATGGGAAAGTCCAAAGAAACAAAGAGACCTTGGCGTGTTTGTAAATAGATCTCTGAAGGCAGAAGGGCAGGTTAATAGGGTGGTGAAAAAGTCATACGGGACACTTGTCTTTATCAATCGTGGCATAGATTACAAAAACATTGGTAAGTTATGCAGAACATTGGTAAGGTCACAGCTGGAGTACTGTGTGCAGTTCTGGTCGCCACATTATAGGAAGGATGTGATTGCACTGGAGAGGGTACAGAGGTGATTCATCAGGATGCTGCTTGGGATGGAATATTTCGATTTTGAAGAGAGGTTGGATAGGCTTGGGTTGTTTTTGTTGGAGCAGAGAAGAATGTGTGGCGACCTGATTGAGGTGTACAAGATTATGTGGGGCATGGATAGGGTGGATAGGGAGCAGCTGTTCCCCTTAATTAAAGGGTCGGTTACAAGAGGACACAAGTTCAAGGTGAGGGGCAGGATTTTCAAAGGGGATTTGCACAAAAACCTTTTTACCCAGAGGGTGGTGAGGGTCTGGAAGAAACTGCCTGGGAGGGTGGTAGAGACGGGTTGCCTCACATCTTTTAAAAAGTGCCTGGATGAGCACTTGGCAAGTCTTGACATTTGAGGCTGTGGGCCAAGTGCTGGCAAATGAAATTAGTGTCTGCAGATCAGGTGCATTTCATGTGGTAGTGCAGAGGCAATGGGCCGAAGGGCCTTTTCTCCACTGTATTTTTCTATGATTCTGTGATACCCTGGGAAGCACCGAGGATCAGAGGGACCTTGGAGTGCATGTACACTGGTTCGTTAAGGTAACAGGGCAGGTGGAAAAAGTGGTTGAGAAAGGCATACTTGCCTTTAGTAGCTGAGACATAGATTTTAAGAGCAGGGAGGCTATGCTGGAATAAAACATTGGTTAGGGCACAGATAGATTATCGAACGCAGTTCTGGAATTCACATTACAGGAGGGATGTGATAGCACTGGAAAGGGTGCAGAGGAGATTTACCAAGATGTTGCCTGGGCTGGAGAGTTTTAGTTATGAAGAGTGATTGGATAGGCTGGGGTTGTTTTGCTCGGAGCAGAGCAGACTGAGCTGGGACAGGATTGAGATGGATAAAATTATGAGGGACCTAGATAGAATAAACAGGAAGAAACTTTTCCCTTTGGTGGAGGGATCAATGACCTGGGGGCTCAGATTTAAGGTAAGGGGCAGGAGGTTTAGAGGGAATGTGAGGAAAAACATTTTCATCCAGATGGTGATGGGAGTCTGGAATTTGCTGCCTGAAAGGTTGACAGAGGCAGAAACCTTATTAACATTTAAGTAGTATTTATATGTGCACTTGCTATGTCAAGGCATTCAAGGCTATGGACCAAGTGCTGGAAAATGGGACTTGACTGGTGCAAACACAATGGGCTGAACGGCTTGTTCTGTGCTGTAGATCTCTTTGATTCTTGACGAATTGTCTGTGGCACTTCACTGTTACTCTCAACAAATCCGAAAAGTTTCCCATCTCGCTGCACTGGAGTTCAGTGAGTGGCAGGGAATCTCATACTAACCATTTAGAACTGTTCATTTATTCCTGTTAATGATGTAATTCATGGTTCTATCATGAAACCTGGAGATCCAGCAAGGACACAGTGGAGCTGTGGAATCTCACCCCAGCAGGGAGTAAATTATTTCTCGCCATTTCTTACCTGCTTTGGTCACAATTTTGTGGCAATCGGTTAGAATAGGACAGGGCCATACTTACAGGCGAGGCAAAGGTGCTTGGCAAAGGTGTCACCCCGGTTACATTTGGTCTGCCAAGGTAATGGAGACTGCACTGCATGCAGCAAAGACAGCATACTAAGTTGCAGAAAGTCGATGTAAACTTTAGCCTCACCCAGAAGTAGTGTTTGAGGACTGAATAGGGGCATAAGAAGAACTATATCAGTCTTCTGCAACATGCTCAGTATTCTAGTAACTGACCAGGAAGTCTGCAGTACTCCAGAGCACCTTGATGATTGACTGGGCAGCCTGGTAATGGAGTCTAGAAGGACAGACTTGTCATTGAGGTTGGGACTTCCCAATTGGATTCACGGATGGGGTGCTCTTGCTGGTATTGGTGCAGTTCTTGCCTATTAAACTCCAGTCGAACTTCTGTGCAAACATAGGGGGCTCTGAGCCTTCACGTGACAATCTGATTCTACGGGTAGGTTGGCAGTGACCATCAGGCCAAAGGGAAGCGAGTGTACACTCCACACTGCATATAGGACAAATGGAAACTATGATGGTAGCTTGCCACAAAGCAAACCAAAAAAAAATGTCTGGTGGGCCCTTTCAGCATACGCAGCAATGGAAATGTCAATTCTGTTGTGAAGAACTGAGCTCATCCACCAGCAAGATATCCTTGGCTTCCACATGAAAACCACAGTTCTTACAAATGCTTGCAAGTTCACTCACTAATCTTCAAAGTCCTTTTAAAATCAAGTACAACAAGATCAGTAACAATACTTAAGCAATGTTACATTAATGCAAATCCGAAAAAGGGAACTGATCCATACAGCCAACTTTTTCCACTCTGGACACCATCCCGCCCTTGTTTTTTATGTAGTTGAACCAGCTTGCTTGCACGTTGGTCTGGAAGCAGAATGAACTCTGATTGTGGTTGATAGTCTGGAATGTGCAGTTCTCCATTAATATATTGAGGCACTGATGGTCAAATGGGACAATCATATTTTTGAAAAGGAGTGACTCTCCCACAAGGCATTTTCCCAATATGAGCTATGAACTAGAGAGGGGAGATTGTGTGCCTTAGAAACCTAATTGCGATTGTCACTCATGATTGATTCTGAGAGACAGCCATATATCACGGGTCGGCGCAACATCGAGGGCCGAAGGGCCCGTACTGCGCTGTAATGTTCTATGTTCTTCTCATCCTCAGTTCCAGTTAGGACTTCAAAGTAACAAGTGTCTATTTCAGAGTCACGTATCCATGATTTATTCCGTGAGGTTCTATTTGTGGCTGTTGAAGGTTTTCCGTGAAAACTCAATTTCGCACGCAGCTTTCTTGGTCAAGTTACAAGTCATGAGAATTATTAAAGTTTCAGGATGCTTATGATTTTTAAATGGGTGTAAATACTGTTGAAAAATGCAAATATCCTTTTGTGGTTTCTGATGGAATCTACTCAGTTTGTTGTTTTATATTATTTTTGTATTTATAACAACTCATATGGAAGTTTTCATTAATTTATTTACATATTTACAATTACATGCTGAGTACAGCATCTCACTGTCAGTGTAGGCCTCGCTGGGAGAATAGATCAGATCAAGCCCTGAGTTGGACCTGCTGTTATACATAGATACATAGAATATACAGTGCAGAAGGAGGTCACTCATGCCCATCGAGTCTACACCAACCCATTTAAGCCCTCACTTCCACCCTATCCCCATAACCCAATAACCCCATCTCTCCTTTTTGGACAGTAAGAAGTCTTACAACACCAGGTTAAAGTCCAAGAGGTTTGTTTCAAATCACTAGCTTTCGGAGCACTGCTCCTTACTCAGGCGATGAAGAAGCAGTGCTCCGAAAGTTAGTGATTTGAAACAAACCTCTTGGACTTTAACCTGGTGTTGTAAGACATCTTACCATGTTCACCCCAGTCCAACGATGGTACCTCCACATCATGGCAACGTTTTTGGACACTAAGGGCAATTTAGCATGGCCAATCCACCTAACCTGCACGTCTTTGGATTGTGGGAGGAAACCGGAGCATCCGGAGGAAACTCATGCAGATACGGGCAGAACGTGCAGACTCTGCACAGACAGTGACCCAGCGGGGAATCGAACCTTGGACCCTGACGCTGTGAAGCCACAGTGCTAGCCACGTGTGCTACCATGCTGCCCTTATTTCCTGCCTTAACCAGTCCCTGCTGGTTGACCTCAGCCCACTAACGCAGGAACTTGAATTTCATGAGTCTCATGGCGAGATCAATGATTGTTTCCCCATGGTCTTCATGGGAGTTTTAACAGTATTGATTCATAAAGCTGATTCAGTTTTTCTAGGTGTAAAGGACGAGTAAGGAGCAGCGCTTATAGGGAGCATGAATGTTGCACGGCACATTTTTAACCATCCATTAATTTTAATTGACTGGGTGACTGCAACTTCCTGCAGTAACCTGTCTGCAAGTGCTGCCCCCTGCTGCAGGTACAGAATTGACCATGCACGTTGAATATATATGGGCAGCACAGGAGCACAGTGGGTAGCATTGTTGCTTCAGAGCTCCAGGGTCCCAGGTTTGATTCCCAGCTTGGGTCACTGTCTGTGCGGAATCTGCACGTTCTCCCAGTTTCTGTGTGGATTTCCTCCGGGCACTCCGGTGTCCTCCCACAAGTCCTGAAAGATGTGCTTGTTAGGTGAATTGGACAGTCAAAATTCTTGATTCTGGTCAGGGAGTCAATATTCAAAGCCGACCATGGGATTCTTCATGTGGTTAGCCTCCTTGAAGAAATAATATAGGGCTGGATTCAGGGTCAATGGAGCACCACATCCTGCACTGTGGCCTTTCAATTTCTTACATTAGTTATCTTTAGGGCCTCTATTATTTCATGGCAAATTTTGAGCAATATTATGTTATAAGCTCATGTCTATGCACAAATAGGTTGTGATTCTTCTCAGGCAGTCCCTCAGAGTCGAGCATGATTTGCTTCCACACTAAACATGAGTTGTCAGATGACTGTTGGGTCCAATGTGTGACCTACAGTCTCTGTCACAGGGGGTGCAGTTGGTGGTTGGAGGAGTGGGTGGGGGAGGAGCCTGGGTCCCACCTGCGCCTTTCAGACTTTGGATGTCCTCCCTTAAGGTCCAGTGGCCATTGGATCTCCCTCCACTCCTTCATGTCACTTCCCAGAAACTCCAAAGGTCCACTTTCCAAACAACACCCCCCCCCCCCCCCCCCAACCCCCTAGGACATTCCTGGGATCTCGCAATGGCTTCAGCTTGCTCTCAGTTATGAAAGCCGAGATGTTTAGCTCCTTCTTTCTTGCGTTTCGGATGGTCTTGAGCCAGGGATTTCCAGGTGTCGGTGGGGATGTTGCAGTTCTTCCAGGAGGCTTCAAGGGTGACCTTGAAGCGGTTCTTCTGCCCTCCTGGAGCTCGCTTTCTGTGTCGAAGCTCCAAGTAGAGCGTTTGTTTCGGGGGTCTTGCATCAGGCATGCGGATGATGTGGGCCGCCCAGCAGAGCTTGATCGAGTGCGGTCACTGCTTCGATTGCGGGGACGCCGGCTTGAGCGAGAACACTGACCTTCGAACGCCTCTCCTGCCAATGGATTTGCAGCATTTTGCAGTGACGGCACTGATGGTACTTCCCAGAGTTCCCAGGTGCTTGCTGTATATGGTCCACATCTCTGAGCCATACAGGAGGATGGGTATCACTACTGCTCTGTAGACCATAAGCTTGAGGCCAGGCCTGAGGTGCTGGTCTTCAACACTCTCTTCCTCAGGCGGCCGAAGGCTGCATTTGGCACACTAAAAATGGCGCTGAGCTTTATCATTGGTGTTTTCCCTTGTTGACATTAGGCTCCCGAGGTATAGAAAGTGGTTGAGATTGTCCAAGGCCTCATCGTGGATTTTGATAACCTGGGGCAGTGTTATGTGTAGGGAAGGTTGACCTTCATGTCAATCCACCTTTTTGAAGGTGGTCACGATTACAGCATCTCTGAGATCTCCTGGCATGTCCTCCTCCATCGAGATAAGGGAAATGAGGTCATGCATTTGCACCAATAGTGCTTTCTGCCATATTTTAATGCTTTGGCTCGGATTTTATCTGCTCCTGATTCCTTGTTGTTCTTTAGCTGTTGGATGGCCTTTTCCATCTTGTGGCAGGTTGGGGTTTTGCTCAGATGGTGGTGGGGAGCATGCTGTGGTATAGAGTCAAGGACACTCAATCGTGTTGAAGACAGAATTTCGGTTAAGGAGGTCTTTGAAGTGCTTCTTCCAGCGGGTGAAGACTGCCACTCTGTTCTTGATGATCACCTCTCCATTCTTGGCCAGCAGACTGGGGTGGGGCCTTGCGTGCTTGGGCTATAGGTGGCCATGACTGTGCTAAAGAAACCTTACGTGTCATAGTCGTCAGCTAACTGCTGGACTGCTTTCTCCACCCACCATCTGTTCTCTACATTGTAGTTCTTTGCTGGACCTCAGTCATCAGCACTCTGCAGAGCTGTTGTCTTGCAGTGTAGGGTTGCTCTTTCGGGTTTAGAAAAGCCTCGAGCCTGTCTGTCTGGGACTGTCCAAGGACTTACACCTCTCCTCCCCCCACCCCAGCAGTGTAAATGTTCTGCAAGATCAGGATGGGCGAGAACCCAGGGGGTCCCGTTTCTTCAATTACACGTTTCGCTCCACGCCTTTGCCCCCAACCACCTAAAAACCTGCTGGTGGGGGAGCGTGAAATCCAGGCCACTGTCTTAATGGAGCACAACATCCTGCACTCTTTCTATTTCTTTTATGTACATTTTTCCAATGAAGGGACAATTTAGCATGGCCAATCCACTTACCATGCACATCTTTTGGTTGAGACCCACACAGACACGGGGTAAATGTGAAAACTCCTGGTTCATCTCTCCTGGTCCACCCACGTTACCGCTCCCATCAAGAAAGCACAACAGCGCCTATACTTCCTCAGGAAACTAAGGAAATTCGGCATGTCCACACTGACTCTTACCATCTTTTAAAGATGCGCCATAGAAAGCATCCTATCTGGTTGCATCACAGCCTGGTATGGCAACTGCTCGGCTCAGGAGCACAAGAAATTTCAGGGAGTCGTGAACACAGCCCAGTCCATCACACAAACCTGCCTCCCATCCATTGACTCTGCCTACACCTCCCGCTGCCAGGGGAAAGCGGGCAGCATAATCAAAGACCGTTCCCACCCGGCTTACTCATTCTTCCAACTTCTTGCATTGGACAGGAGATACAAAAGTGTGAGAACACATACCAACAGATTCAAAAACAGCTCCTTTCCCGCTGTCAGCAGACTTCTAATCAGCTATCTTATGGACTGACCTGATTCGTACTACACTCCTGTATGCTTCACCTGATACCGGTGTCTTATTGTGAACCTTGTCTTGCCCAATTAGAGTGGAATTGAGGGCTTAAGTGGGTCGGTGCATAATCGATGGACCGAATGGCCTCCTTCTGCATTGTCTGTTCTATGTTCTATTATGTATTTTCTTTTTATTTTATTTCCATTTACTAAATGATCTGTTTGAGCTGGTCGCAGAAAAATGCTTTTCACTGTACCTCGGTACACGTGACAATAAACAAATCAAACCCAATCCATACCTCTTTCTATTTCTCATACCAGTTACCTGTATGGTCTCCATTACGCCATGGCAAATTCTGAGCAACATTGTGCAGTAAGCTCATATCTATGAAGAAGTTTTGATTATCTATAAATTCATTTCTACTTAACCCTTGTTTAAAAAAAAAAGCACGGTGCAAGGTTGAAAGATAGGGAGGCAAAAGCAAAGCTTCATGGAGAGGAGATAAGAAATTTTGTTTCCCCATATTTGGAGTCAATTTTGTATCCCAGAGCGGAAAGGATAGCACATTGCACCTTCAGTCTCGTGGGCATGCTGAGCTTCATCTGTATATTGTAGCCATCTTCAATCGTGGCAAATCTACTCGAGACTAACATGTCTCTTCTTTCCATGCAGGTATCTAAAGCAAGTTTATACATACAGAATCCTGCAAGACGAAGAAGGGTTTCTGGCTGTCCAGGTAAGCAGAATGACATTGCATATTTGTGTTGCTTATTGTTCTGCATTTAGTCTTGAGCACACTCATGTTTGTACATTCTTATTTCATCCATTCATGGAATGTGGGCGTCAGTCACAATACCAGTTTTTATTGACCATGAGAAGGTTGTGGTGAGCTATCCTCCTGAACCGTGCTGTAAGTGCACTCACAGTACTGTTGGGGAGGGAGTCCTATGAGGTAGATGATGGCTCTGAAAGGCTGATTGGGTGTGTGTCAAGAACAGGGGTGGGCAAACTACGGCCCGCGGGCCGCATGCGGCCCGCCAAAGGTATTTCTGCGGCCCACCAAGTCATTAAAAAAAAAAAAAAAGAAATTTTCTAAAAAAAAAATTTTTTTTTTTTTTTAATTTTTTTTTTAAAGGTTAATGGGTGGGGGGGCTGTTGGATTACTTACTGGCATAGGGTGGATACGTTGACTTGAGTAGGGTGATCATTGCTTGGCACAACGTCGAGGGCCAAAGGGCCTGTTCTGTGCTGTACTGTTCTATGTTCTATATGAGGCGCCCAGAATCATAACCGGGTGAAGTAATTATTTTACTTAATATACTATGCGGCCCTTTGTGAATTGTGAATTTCTGAATGCGGCCCTTGCACGGAAAAGTTTGCCCACCCCTGGTCAAGAACCTTTTCAGAGGCCGAAAAAGGCTACTCACAAATCGAGACGGAGCCTTCCACGTCATACATTTGCAGCATCTTGGTTGATTGATTATTTACCGTTCTTGACTTAACTCTTCACTGCTTTAGCAATCGTCTTTGACATCAAGAAATTCCACCAGTACTTACACAGTAGGCCCTTCACCATCATTTCTGACCACAAACTGCTCTTGGGTCTCTTCAAAGAGGACAAGGCTATTGTGCCAATCACCTTGGCAAGAGCTAAACAGCTGGCTTGTAATGCAGAACAAGGCCAGCAGTGCGGGTTCAATTCCCATACTGGCCTCCCCGAACAGGTGGCGGAATGTGGCGACTAGGGGTTTTTCACAGTAATTTCATTGAAGCCTACTTGTGACAATAAGCGATTATTATTATAATTGAACAATCGGCTAGTTAGTTCTATCCGCCTATGAACATACTTTCAGGCACGAACCACATAGCAAATCTGAATGCTCTTGGACATCTATCCTTGCAAGAAAGTACCTGTACTCCAATTCCACAAGAAATCATCATGGCATTAAATTGTTTCTACACATTGCCAGTCTTGGCAAAGCAGATCAGGTATTGGACTAATCAAAATCCACTTCTGTCCAAAGAGAAAGACAAAATGCTTACAAAATGGGTAAATGAGCCGGTTTCCGAGGAAATTAAACAATTCTTTGCTTGTAGAAAGAATTGAGTAAGAACAGCCATTCCTGTACCAGGCCGGGAGATGCTCTTTACTGAATTACACAGCGCTCATCATGGCATCTCTAAGATGAAGGTGCAGATGACACTAAGATAGGTGCTGTTGCATATAGTGAAGGTGCCTGTTGGAGAATACAGCAGAATATAGATAGATTGGAGAGTTGGGCAGAGAAATGGCAGATGGAGTTCAATCTGGACAAATGCGAGGAGATGCATTTTAGATCAATTTCAGGTGTGAATTATACAGTAAATGACAAAACCCTGAGGAGCTTTGACATATAAGGGATCTTGGCATTCAGCTCCATAGTTCCATGAAAGTGATGATGCAGGTGGATAAGGTGGTCATCAAAGCATGTGGCATGCTTGCCTTCATCAGCCAGGGCATTGAGAACAAGAGTTGGCAGGTCATGTTACAGTTGTATAAACTTTAGTTAGGCCACATTTGGAGTATTGCATGCAGTTCTGGTCGCCACACTACCAGAAGGACGTGGATGGTTTGGAGTGAGTGCAAAGAAGGGTTACCAGGATGTTGCCTGGTCTGGAGGGTGTTAGCTATGAGGAGAGGTTGAATAAACTCAGATTTATTTTGTTGGAAAGATGGAGACCAAGGGGAGACCTGATTGAGGTCTACAAAATTAGGAGATGTATAGACAGGGTGAATAGTCAGAAACTTTTATCCAGGGTGGAAGACTCAATGACAAGGGGGTACAGGTTCAAGGTGAGAGGAGAAAGGTTTTGTGGAGATGTACGGAGAAATTGTTTCACGCAGAGGGTGATGGGAGCCTGGAATGCATTGCCAGTGGAGGTGGAGGAGGAAGGCACAATAGCAACAGTTAAGATGTATCTTGATAGACACATGAACGGGCGGGGAAGAGGGTGGATACAGATCGTTTGGGCAATAAGTAGTGGGTCTAAATAAGGAATCTGGATTGGCGTAGGCTTAGTGGGCCAGAGGGCCTGTTCCTGTGCTGTAATGATCCTTGTTCTTTGACAGATGTTATGGCAGGATAATTGATGCTGATATCAAGGAGCTCGTAAAGCGCTGTAAACAGTGCCAACTGCAACAAAGGTTTCCTGCCACGGCCCCACTGCATCCTTGGGAATGGCATGGCCGGCCATGGGTGCAAATCCATATCGATTACGTTGGTCCATTTTAGGGCACAGTTTTTTGTCAAATTATTGCTTGCCTGTGCTTAGCTATCAAACTCACCACAGTCTGGGAACTGCATGGCTGCTTATTGCCTAGTCTCATAGAATCATTTTTAAAAATACTTAGAATACCCAATTCATTTTTTCCAATTACGGGGCAATTTAGCATGGCCAATCCACCTACCCTGCACATCTTTGGGTTGTGGGGTGAAACCCACGCAGACACGGGGAGAATGTGCAAACTCCACACGGACAGTGACCCAGAGCCTGGATCGAACCTGTCAGCAGCAGTGCTAACCACTGCACCACCGTGCGGCCCTCAATAGAATACCGACAACGCCGAAGGAGACCACAAAAACTTCTTCTTAATATAATCCACCTGACCTCCATTTTATTTTAAAAGCCTCAATTTAACACCTTGCAAATCTTTTGCAGAGTGTTGCAATGTTTGAACAAAATAAATGTCAAATATTCAAATGAAATCTGTAAGTTGATATTAGATGTCCTGGGACATTATTTTGGATAACGATTTTGAACTGGATGTATGCTTCAGCAAACCTCGCACCCCGAGCCTACTTTCAGTTTTTGGACCGCTGAGGATGATTGATAAGAGATAACAAATTCCAAGCATTTTGAAGATTTATTTTCCCTGAAGGAACTTAAGTTTGCAGCTTCTCCAGTGGCTGCATTCACTGTTCAGGCTTGTACTTTGCCCTATACATGCCTGTTCTGAGTTAACTGACCTTTCAGTCACTGAGGAACAGAAAAATCAACTCCCAATTTCACCCGGTGTGCATTTCTGGATGTCAAATAATTGCTGGCCGGTGCTTCGCTATCACACTCACCACAGTCTGGGAAGTCTGTGGATGCTTATAACCTAGTCTTGTAGAATCATAGAATTTCTACAGTGCAGAAGGAGGCCATATGGCCCACCGTGTCTGCTCCTACCCTCCGAAAGAACAGCCTACCCGGGCCCATTGCCCCACTCTATCCCCATAGCCCCACCGAAACTTTGGACACTAAGGGGCAATTTAGCACAGCCGATCCACCTAACCTGCACTGCTTTGGACTGTGGGAGGAATCCTACTGAGACAGGATGAACATGTAAACGCCACACAGACAGTCACCCAAGGTCGGATTTGAACCCGGGTGCCTGGCGCTGTGTGGCAAGCAATGCTAACCATTGTGCCACGGTGCCGCCCGCACGCATGAAGAATGGGCAGAACATCACAGGTAGTGCCTGTTGTGTTATGCTGCTTCGGATAACACAGGTTGCTACTTGATGCAGTCTTAACTAAAGGATGCTCCAGACTTTGAAATGAATTCAACGTGTTTATTGAACGATTAACACAGTTCCCAAATGAGTTCGACTCTCTGCTAATCACACTGTAGTAACTTAGTCTAACTGTACCAGCTTGCTCTAAGCCACGTGCTGGGGTGTGATGCTGCTGATCAACCCTGTCTAACTCCCTAGATGTCTGTCTGTGGAAAGAGGCAAGGTGTGAGTGCCTCATCCCTTTTATAGTGTTTATGTCATGCCCCCTTGTAGTGATGCCACCTCTGAGTGTTCTGACTGCCCATTGGTTGTGTCCCATTCTGAGTGTTCAATGGTTGCATGTTTACATATCATGACATCTCCATTTTTTTTGTATATACATGTGAATGTGTCTGTCTCATGTGACTGACTGAGGAATACAGAACAGAACAAACAAAACTAATGCTCGTAAGTCCAGTCTCTGAGGCTTGAGTCTGATCCTCGTCAACCACCGGAAAGGGGTTGGAGGGGATGACGGTGCCTTGACAGGCGAGTGGGAGGCACGACTGGTGGTGCAGATCTGCACAGGGCTGCATAGTGGTTTGGTTACCCACAGTTTAAACAGCGTTTGCCTCTTGCAGGGCAGTTTTTATTAAAATGGGCGGTGCCGCAGTTCGCACCGGTCATGATGTCGGCGTCATGATGCTTAATGCGTCGTTGTGCATGCGTTGTGTGATTCTCGGATGTCTGCACCTGTGCAGTGCCGTTTTGTGTTCCCGATCGCATTGCGCATATGTCGGGTCCCGTGAAGAGCGCGCAAAATGGCCGCTTTCGTCAATGTGGAGGCGCTGCATCCGAGAGACGGCCTGAACACTCTCCACCTCGTGGGAGGCTTGTTTTTCACTTTCTGGCGTTTTGTACTGTGAATAGCGATTTTTAGAGTGCTCATGCACAGTACATGTTCCAATCGCGACTGGCAGGGTCATGTGCTTGATTTTCAACAATTGCTCTCGCGGAGGATCAGAGTTGACTCCAAAAACGATTTGGTCTCTGATCATGGAGTCAGTGATATCACCGAAGTTGCAGGATTGCGCTAGCAGTCTCAGGTTAGTTGGATAGAAGTTGAAGCATTCGTCTTTACCTTGCATCCTCTGCTTGAAGATGTAGCGCTTGAAGATTTCATTGGTGTCCTCCTCGCAGTGGCTGTTGAATTTGTCCAGGATGGTTTGGTGCTTCGTTTTGACCTGCTCTTCGGAAAAGTGAAAGGAGTTAAAGATCTCTATCGCATGGTCACCCGCCGTGATGAGTTGAAGAGCTATCTTCCGCGCATCGGTCGCACCATTGAGGTCGGATGCTTCCACGTATAGTTGAAATTTCTGCTTTAATGATCGGCAGTTGGTACTAAGATTGCCGGTGGTGCTGAGCTGATGAGGAGCCTCAATCTTGTCCATTGTGCCTGTATTCAGTAGTTGGTTGTCACGGATCTTGGTGAGTTGAACTAAAAAGATTGAACAGTCACTCCTGGTATCATGTGTTATCCTGCTTCGGATAACGCAGGCTGCTACTTGATGCTGTCTTAACCAAAGCATGCTCCAGACTCTGAAATGAGTTCAACGTGTTTATTGAACTATTCACGCAGTTCTCAAATGAGTTCGACTCTCTGCTAATCTAACTGTAGTAACTTAGTCTAACTGTACCAGCTTGCTCTAAGCCACGTGCTGAGTTTGATGCTGCTGATCAACCCTGTCTAACTCTCTAGATGTCTGTCTGTGGAAAGAGGCAAGGTGTGAGTGCCTCATCCCTTTTATAGTGTTTATGTCATGCCCCTTTGTGGTGATGCCATCTCTGAGTGTCCTGACTGCCCATTGGTTGTGTCCTATTCTGAGTGTTCATTGGTTGCATGTTTGCATATCGTGACAGTGCCAGCAATCTGTAAAACAGTATCCCAACAGAAAAGTCAGCAGAGATAGGAGAACAGATTAATTGTTTCCTTATTTTTTAAAGCTAAGCTGGCAATTCCTCCCCATTTGCCCACTCTCCTTCAGGCTAATGCCAGCGAGTCTAGACCCATGCCGCACTCCGACCCCTCATTTTGAATTTTACACTTTGTCTTTAAACTGGAGAAACCCTTCGTCATCACAGCCTGCAATTCACTTCCATCTGGTTTCCATCCAAACCATTGTGGCACTATCTCCACTGTACTTCTCCAGTCGGACTGATGCCAGATGGCATCTGCAATACAGCTGTGCTGCGTAAGTTCAGACTCTATGCCACAGCTTAGTGGAACCAATCAGTGAACAAACTAACCACACAACATTTACTCTGTGAAACTTGTTTGACCATAGTTATAGTCATATTTATATCCAGAAAATTGCGTGTTTCATTCATTTAGACCAAGAGACTTTCTTTAGTTTATTCCTTATTTCTATATTTTGCTCAAATTTGAACCACATGGTTTGAATTGTGTTATCATTTATTGATCAAGTTTCAACATTTGTACTTAATATTAGCTTGAAGCACCCGAGGTCAGGAGTAATAAAGGCTTGAAACTGAGTAAAGTTTCTGTGCCATGCATCAAGTAATCTTACCGCAAGTGTTGCATTCTTTAGAAGCAGAGTAACTTTCCCACTATATCTCGCTCTCCAAAATACTCCCAGGCAAAGTATGATTTAAGTCATTGTAAATCTTCCTGTACTCCAACAGTACAGATCTTGACACGAAATTTCAGTGAAGCAGAATTTCAGTGAACCACTTAATCAGATTCATATTTCTATCCGTCCCCTACACCCACCCTGTCTCCATCAGCTACACTTGTGGTTTATACGAACGAGGCTGCTCATTTAAGATCAAAGTGTGGGCTGTTTATCACCTCTACCCATGGCTACTACTGATTAGAACTTTTACAGATAGTACAGAGAGGACAATTTCACCTCATCTCTGTGGCTCTTATTCAAACCTCAACCTGGAAGTGTGAAAGGGTTAACAGTATGACTCCCCCATTTCCTTACAAATGTGTGCAATCGGACCTTTTTAAAAAACTTATTTAATCCCCATTGTCTGTCTTTGTTGCAGACTTTCTGGTGAATTCTTTCTTTTTGGTGATAACAATGAAGTCACTTGAGTGACGCATTTCCTCACTAAATATCAAGGGTTGTTTTTGCACAATCCCTGTGTCGATGTGCAAAACTGAAAAGCCTGAGCTAAGCCCACACTCTGATCTATTTCCTCTAAGATCAGATAGTGAACATCAACAGAACAGCTTTGCTGTTTGCTGTCTTTAACTAAGATTCATAATTTTTACTTCAAGGGGATTGAGTATTCGTGAAGCAATGGCATCCACCATTCTCTGTGTAATCAATGTCTGTAATTGTGAGAATATCTGTTGCTATTTCGAGGAGAATTTCTAATGTTCCAGCCCAATGAAAACTGTGATTCAGGTTTCCCTTGGAGAAATCCTATCCAGGAAGGGTTGACAATTCCCCATTAACTGGGACCACAGGCAGTTTAGAAATGCCACACCCTGAAAAAAAAGTATTCTATGGCACGGTGGCACAGTGGTTAGCACTTCTACCTCACAGCTCCAGGGTTCGTGTTCAATTTTGGCCTTGGGTCACTGTGGGGAGTTTTCACTTTCTCCCTGTGACTGCATGGGTTTCCTCCGGATGCTCCGGTTTTCTCCCACATTCCAAAGTTGTGCAGGTTAGATGGATTGGTAGTACTAAATTACCCCTTAGTGTCCAGGGTTGTGCACATCAGGTTTAAGGGGATATGTCGGGGCAGTGGTCCGAGGTAGATGTCTCTTTCGAAGGGTCGTTGCAGACTTGATGGGTCGAATGGCCTCTTCCTGCACTGTGGGGATTCTATGATTTGTCTTTTTCAGGGTTGATTTCAGTTTCCAGGGGGCCTCAAATTGCAACCTCAATCAAATAAATGGACCTGTTCCTGGTAGCTTTATGGAAATGTTTCTCTGTTGAAGCTGTTGATATTGTGTTGGAGAACAACAATTTGTATTTGTATGTCACTGTGCGTATTGAAAATTGTTTCAAAGTTTCTAACGGAGCATTCGATGGGGCGGAGATGAGGTGGATGGAAAAAAATGCGTAAAGAGGCTTATGAAAGTTGGGAGAACAACGTAAGTCAGTATTTCCGAAGAGAATTTGGAAGACTTGCGTACACTGACCCAAAGATTGGCTTCTGATGGTTAAAAGGAGGAATCAGAGAACATTCATTTTCCAGGGTTTGAGTTAAGGTGGGGGGGGGGGGGGTCATTACACATAACTCCAGAGTATTTCCCACATGTGATGGAAAGAGACCTCAGAAGTTGTGGTGAATGTAACGTAGTAATTCACACTGTATTTACCAATACCATTGTAAGCGCAGTAGTGTTATCCGACCACTAGGGGGAGTAGCTCTGGGAATGCTCAGGAGTTTGTACAGGGCTCCACCCTTGGCTCTGCCCATGACTCCTCCCCCTTGACTGCTGTATAAATAACCGTGTGCAGAGCCAGCCTGCAGTTCATCGAGAGTCCAACGGGTAACAGGCTGGCTCTGTAGTAAGTAGATTAAAACCACTGTTCATATCTTAAAGCACGTGTCTCGTGAATTGATGGTTCCATCAGAAGTATCAGTTCCCTGGGGCACAGGGGACCCGGGAAGCTTGGCAAAAGTGGAAATGATGGAACGAGCGAGGTTTTTTGTGGCAGAGAACTGTCCAGGATTCGTTGAGGTTTTTGGAAAGGGACGGGAAGGCTGGTGAGGAGAGCAGTTGGGGGAAACAATCCTTCAGGATGGAAATGAGATGCTGA
The DNA here is from genome assembly GCF_902713615.1 of Scyliorhinus canicula. NCBI lineage: Eukaryota > Metazoa > Chordata > Chondrichthyes > Carcharhiniformes > Scyliorhinidae > Scyliorhinus > Scyliorhinus canicula. Next base: position 21,661,833 of record NC_052162.1, on the reverse strand, counting down.
AGTGGGAGATTCAGGGAGTTCCATGCACCTGACCTTGAAACGGCATGGGGAGAAACCAGTTCCCCCGCTGGGGAGGGGGGGGGGGGGGCGAACAATGGAAATGCTATTGACAGCGGAGGGATCGGAAGTTCCTGCCGCTGGCCAATGGCGGGTAACCTCTGCCATCCCAAAACATTCCACGGGGTGGGGGCGGGGGAGGGGTGGAAAATCCCATTTTAGGACTGAGAGCAAAAAAAAATGAGGACAAACAGAGGAATGTTGCGATCTATTTTGTTTGCCCCGCTCCAAGTGCAGCATAGTTTTAGTCTGTAGCATGCTTGGCTGCACCAAAGGTTTCTTAAGCTTTGCAAAAGCATATAGCTCGAGTCATTTTCCACTGTAGTGCAATGTAAGAGCTACCTTACTGTGGTTTGGTACAATTTCAATCCTCTCCTGATTGGTCTAGCTGAAACATAGTCAAGACCTTCGTTCTATTTCTGGGGTGGGCTGCAGTATGTTGCTGAAGTGATATTTTTAGTTGTGCAAATTTTGATTTGATTTCGTTGCTGCAGTTTCGGGTATGGGAGTTGATCGGCGTACTGTGCCAGTCCCTTCCAGAAATCTGTAGCACAAAGAGCAACTATTCATAGAATCGCTACAGTCACTACAGTGCAGAAGGAGGCCATTCAGCCCATCGAAAATGTACAGCCCTCTGAAAGAGCATCCCAACCAGGCTCCTTGCAACCCTGTAACCGAACTTAACCCACACATCCCTGGACACTAAGGGGCAATTTAACATGGCCAGTCTACTCAAACCTGCACATCTTTGGACTGTGGGGGAAACCAGAGCACCCCGAGGAAACCCATGCTAACACGGGGGGGAATGTGCAAACCCCAGACAGGCAGGACAGGAATTGATGGGTCCCTGGCGCTGTGAGACAGCAGTGCTAACCACTGTACACTATGCCGCCCAGGAATAAAAACAGCATGGGTCTTGTATAAAGTGAACTGAACCACTGTTATAAAGACAATATGCTTAACCATAAAAACATAAGTGGACATTCTGAATTTTCCCTCCGTGTACCCAAACAGACGCCACAGTGTGGCGACTAGGGGATGTTCACAGTAACTTAATTGCAGTGTTAATGTAAGCCTACTTGTGGCACAAACAAAGATTATTATTGTGGTGCAGAAAGAGGCCATTCAGCCCATTGTACCCGAGCCAGACAAAATCGAGAAAAATGAAACTAGCCACTCATTTTAATCCCACTTTCCAGCCCCTGGACTGTACCCTGGAGGTTACAGTAATTCAGATGCAGATCCAGGTACCTACTAAATGAATTCAGTGTTTCAGCCAAATTAGGCAGTGAATTCCAGGTCATCCACCACCCTTACTTTCCTCTTGTCCTCTGTACTCCTTAACCCAATCACCTTAAATCTATGCCCCGTGGTAACTGACCCCTCAGCTAGGGGAAACAAGTTTTATTTTCTATTTGTTGTTCCAGAACAGTCGGAGGCCATTCAGCCCATCGTGTCTCCACCGGCTCCCAAAAGAGCTACTCAGCTAGTCTCATTCCCCAGCCCTATCTCCGTAACCCTCTAAATTAATCACTTTCAAATATATATCCAGCTCTCTGTTGAAACCTCCTGTGGAATCCACCTCTACATTCACCCAGGCAGCGCATTCCTCATCTCACTCCCAGCTCTCTTGCTGACCATCTTGAAATGATGACCCCTAGTCACTGACATACCAACGAATGGAATCAAAATTTCCTTCTTTACCCTGTCAAACACCTCAGTAAGGTCATCTTTTAATCTTCTCTGCTCCAAGGAGAACAAGGCCAATTTCTCCAATCTTTCCTTGTATCTAAAATTCCTCATTCCTGGTGTCATTCTAGTAAATCTCCTCTGCATTCTCTCTTGGGCTTTAACATCCTTCCTTAAATAAGGTGCCCAGAACTGAACACCATGCTCCAAATGTGGTCTGACCAATGATTTGTGGCAATGCAGCATCACTTCCTTGCATTTATACTTTATGCTATTTATAAATCCAAGGGTGCTATAAGCCTTTTTAACAACTGTTTCAACTTGCCTGGCCACCTTCAGGAAATGATGCACTTGAACCCCAAGGTCCCTCTGCTCCTGTACTCCCCTCAAAGTTGTACCATTGAGCCTATCTTGTCTCCCCATGTTTCTTCTACCAAAATGCATTACCTCACATTTCACTGCATTGAAGTTCATCTGCCAGGTGTCTTCCCATTTGGCCAACTTGTCAATGTCCCTTTGAGGTCACTCAGCGTCATCCACACAATTCACTGTTCTGCCTAGATTAGCATCATCAGCAAATTTAGAGATTTTGCCCTCAAAATCCACTTCTAAATCATTTATATAAATCAGAAAAAGCAAGGTTCCCAACACTGAGCCCTGGGGAACACCACTTTCAACTCATCTCCAGTCTGAAAAATGCCCATCTATACTTAACCTCTGTTTCCTATCTCTTAGCCAACTTCTAATCCATGCTGCCAAGGACCCATCAATCGCAAACATTTTTAATCTGCTAACCAACCTTCCATGTGGCACTGTATCAAATGCTTTCTGAAAGTCTTTCCTATCGACCCTATCTAGGTCCCATATTAATTTGTATACCTTGACTAGGTTAGCTCTGAGCCTCCTTTGTTCGAAGGAAAACAACCCTAGCCTACCCAATGTCTCCTCATACCTGTATTTTTCAAGCTCCAGCAACATTCTCGTGTCTCCTCTGCACTCTCTCCAGAGCAATTATGTCCGTCCTGTAATGTGGTGACCAGGATTGTACACAAAACTCCAGCTATGGCCTAACCAGCATTTTATACAGTTGCATCATTACATCCCTGATTTTGCATTCAATACCTTGCCCAATAAAGGAAAGCATTCCATGTGCTTTCTTAACCATCTTGTCCTCCTGTCCTGCCACCTTTAAGTACCTGTGGATATGCACCCCAAGGTCTCCCACTCTCTCAATCCCTCTCAATATCCCCCCATTTGCTGAGTGTCCCCTTGCTTTGTTTGCTATCCCCAAATGTATTACCTCACACTTTTCCAAATTGAATTGCATTGTCCTCTTCTCTGCCCACTCCAGCAAACCATTGCTATTACGCTGGAGTCAACAGCTACCCTCTTCATTATCAACTACATGGACAATTTTTCGGTCATCTGCAAATTTCCCTCTCATGTCTCCGACATTTAAGTCTGAATTATTAATATATACAACAAATAGCAAGGGCCCCTGCCCTGAGCCCTGTGGAATGCCACTGGAAACCGCTTTCATTCACAAAAACTTCCATTGACCATTGCCTTTTCTTTCCTGTCACCAAGCTAATTTTGGATCCAACCTGCCACCTTCCCCAGTATCCCATGAGATCCTGACTAGTCTGCCATGTGGGGCCTTGTCAAATGCCTTACAGAAATCCATCTGGAGAATTTCCACTGCACTACTCTCATCAAACCTTGTTACTTCTGCAAAATATTCTATTAAGTTAGTAAGACATGATCTTCCCCTGAAGAAAACCAAACTGACTATCCTTGATTAATCCGTGCCTTTCTAAGTGACAGTTTAACCTGTCGCTCGGAATTGTTTCCAATAATTGGCCACCTACCAAAGTCAGACTGACCTGTGACATTATAGAAATGCTCAGTATACAAAGAGTTAATGTCATGTTACAATTAACCACTAGATGGAGCTAAATGAGTACGATATAAAGCACTGACTCTCAGGCTTCTGGGGGAGGGAAGGCTGGAGTAGAGTGCATAGGAGAGATCTGGAGAGGATAGAGTACAGTTAGAGTTAGAGTGTAGAGACTAGAGTTAGTAGAGTGTAGATTACTATAGTTATTGTAGGTGGCGGCAGACATCAGTCATGTGACATCCGGCGAGAGGCAGAAGGGTGTGAGGCGTACTTCAGGACAGTCGCACATAAGGGTAGTTCTAGGAGAGTCCAATGCAACTCTGTGATAACGTGGTCTGTATAGCATTCTGATTGTTACCTTACCGAGTGTACATCATCATTCTGGATAGGTCACCAACAGTTCTGTAGAATATTTGCAAAGACAAGATTACAAACACAACCGTGTGGACTTTTAGAACATAGAACATAGAACAGTACAGCACAGAACAGGCCCTTCGGCCCTCGATATTGTGCCGAGCATTGATCACCCTACTCAAACCCACGTATCCACCCTTTACCCGTACCGCAACAACCCCCACCTCCCCTTAACCTTACTTTTTAGGACACTACGGGCAATTTAGCATGGCCAATCCACCTAACCCGCACATCTTTGGACTGTGGGAGGAAACCGGAGCACCCGGAGGAAACCCACGCACACACGGGGAGGACGTGCAGACTCCGCACAGACAGTGACCCAGCAGGGAACCGAACCTGGGACCCTGGAGCTGTGAAGCATTTATGCTAACCGCCATGCTACCGTGGCCTTATGGGCCCTGACGCTACGTCTAGGTGGATCCCCAGATGGTACATCAGGAGTGGAGGCGGCCTGCTGTGATTCCCGCCCTGCGACCTAGGTCCCCGTTGGTGGCATTCTTCTGGAGCAATCCATCCTGGCTGCTCCTCGGGTGTGTTGTCGCCCAGTTCTGCCCACTGCTCACCACATGCAGCAAGTACTGGAAGGGGAGAGTCCGAGGTGCTGCGATGTTCCGGTACCTCCCCTGCGGGGGTCACTGGCATGGGTCCAATCACCTCCTCCTCTCTTGGGGTTTCGATGGCCCTCGGGTACCCAAGAGAGGAGGGTGATAGACGAGCTACCCCCTGAGGCTCCCCTGCCACCTGATGAGGTCAGTCATGGAGGCCCGCTCTGTTCTCAGCCAGGGTCTGCATACTAGTGTCCATGGAGCACAGGGAGTAGACCTCGCCCTCTGGGACTGCAGCACATCACCCATTTACTGTGCCACCACCTTCTGGGTCCGTGTCACATTAGCCAGTGACTGTGCCATCTCCCTCTGGGACTGGGCTACCTCCCTCTATGCCGGTGCCACGTTGGCCAGCGCCTGCGCAATGCCGCTGATATTCTCAGCATGGCCGGCTGTGACGAGGCCAGACCCAGGAGCACCGCTGTGATTTCCAGGTGAATCTGGCACATGTCTGCCTGTGAGGCAGCAGCCCTGTCCTGGGCCTCAGCCAGCACCTACACAAAATGCCTCAGGCCATGGACTTGCTGATCCATAGCCACAACCCTCGCCCCCAATGCTTCCAAAGCAGACACCACCATCACCTACCATCCTCACACTTTTGGCAGCATTCTCCATTTCTGAGACTATGGGCTGGATTCTCCAACTCTGCGGCTATGTCCTTCGGATCGGCGTCACCCCTGCACAGATCCTCCACCTGGTGGGGGGCTTGCAGCCATGCCACGTAAAGCCCCCGGCTTTACCTGCGGATACGGCTGGAGAATGGTCGGGTCCGTGGTCGCGCATGCGCGGACAACATTGCAGCGCGCGGAGCCGGCCTGCCAATAACTGCCCCCCTACACCCACCCCCAGACCACCCTCCACCTGTTCCCCCAACCCCCTCTGAAGTCCCCCCTGCCAGCGGCCGACTCCCCCCCCCCAACTGTGGCAATGCTGGACACAGTCCGCAGCCGCCACGCGAGCTCCCCCAAAGTTGTGAGGACACGGCGTCCCATGCCGTCGGGGACTTGGCCCATCGGGGGCGTAGCATCGGGGGAGGGTCTCAGGTAGCGTTCTGAGACCATCCCGATGTTGTGCAGCGTACTCCTCAAGTCGGCTTTTTTTGAGGGAGCGGAGCATCAGAAAAACGGCGGCGCCCTTGATTCCAGCGTAAAAACGCATTCTCCAGTCGATCGCTGAATGCGATTTTGGTGCCGGCGATCGGAGAATCCAGTCCTATGTGTTGACTCCGGCGTAGAATTTGTGGACTTTCACAAAAGCAAAACTGGAGCTGAATCTGGATCAATTCAGCAACTATGGAGGAGCTAGCAGCACGTGGAACACAATCATACGAATGAGAAACGGTGTGGGAATCACCGGGACCGTGATTGACACTCAGGAGGCTGACAAGCTGCAGCTGCATATACGCACTTCATTCCCCACACACACTCATCCCAGCCAACAAGATGTCATTGGTTGTGCTGGAGCACGCCCATACAGCTGATGGGTCGGCTGGGACAAGAGGGGGGTGACCTGGGGGGTGACCTGGAAGACACCTATACAACCCATGGCCCTAAGTTCTCAGTGGGCTGTTAGCGGTGTGTGCAGCTGCATGGCTGCCCTTGCCAGCTGCGGAAATGGTGTTCTGTGTCCGTCCACTCCAACCTCACAGCCCACCCGCTGGCCTCCATCCGCTACTCCCCCTGGCCCTGGCAGAAGCCTCCCGGCCAGCAGTACAACTGCCAGCAAACTATGGTGATGTTGGACACTTTCCGTATCCCACCTCTCTCCCTCAGCAGTCACGATATCGGTTTCATGATTTTTAAAAGCACAAGTGGAACTGCGCCATGGGGAACTCGGCTCTTCAGAGGCGGAGCATTGCGGAGACCTTGGAGAACACTGGGTCGGGCCCGCTAAAGACATGCAAATGGTGTTTACTGTTCATGCTTCCGGAGTCCATTGACGCCACTGTCGAGGTGATGGAGAATTGCAATTTGGCGTCAAATTGGTGCCCGCCGTGATTTTAGTGTCGGAACCTATTCTCCGCTCAATCGCGTTTTGCGATTTTGGCATCAGCCAATGGAAAATCCCGCCCTTGGTCTTCTTTTATTCTCCAAATAGCACAGGAAGCAGAAGGCTCTAGACTGGATTCCAGCATTACAAATATTGCAAGCACAATTCGTGCAGCTTGAAACTGTTGGGCAATTACCCGATAATAATCACGCTTTCAGCTGATACTTTTTGCATAAGAGAGGCTTCCCTTTAAGTGGTGGCTTCCTGTCAGTTGAAAACTTGCCCGCTGCTGAGGTTAATTTTCTGCATGTTGAAGGCACAAGCCCACTGTTGATAGGAATCACAAGACGTTGCTCTTATGGTGACAGCTTGGCATGAGATTACATTGTCTGAACATAGAACATAGAACATAGAATGATACAGCGCAGTACAGGCCCTTCGGCCCACGATGTTGAAGTATAGGACTTGGCCGTTGCTTGTGAGACCTACAATGGGATTGTTCAGCAATTAGCGCGCAGCTAGCGAATGGGCTGAGATCAGACAAGATTGCATTACTCTCCCAGTCTATGCAGGAGCAAGCCCCACTAAATAAGAAAATAGGAGGTAGGACTTTGGAGCAGGAGTAGGCCATTCAGCCTATCAAGTCTGCCTGGCCATTCAGTAAGATCATGGCTTATCACATAATTACAGAATTTACATGCAGAAGGAGGTCATTCAGCCCATCGAGTCTGCTCTGGCCCTTGGAAAGAGCACCCTACTTAAATCCACCCTATCCCCGTAACCAAGTAACCTCACCTAACCGTTTGGACACGAAGGGCAATTTAGCATGGCCCATTCACCTAACCCTGCACATCATTAGACTGTGGGAGGAAACCGGAGCACTTGGAGGAAACTCTCGCAGACACGGGGAGAACGTGTGGACTCCAAAAAGACAGTCACCTGAGGCCGGAATTGAACCCGGGTCCCTGGAGCTGTGAGGCAGCAGTGCTAACCACTGTGCCACCATGCCATTGCGTGCACATGCCTCATCCTTTTATTTAATCTTAACAAGCTGCTCAGTTCAAGTGCAATTAGGGATGGGCAATAAATGATGGCCCACCCAGCAACGTTCACATCCAGTGAATGAGTTTTAAAAAAATACTCCCTTTTTATACCTCAAACTCCCTCGTATACCTAGACCAATGCTGTGTAGCAAACGTGCAGATAAGGGGTAGACAAGGGGTTTGAGTCTCTGTCTTTTGCCATCACCTCTGTTTTCCCACACAGCACAGGCCTTGTCAAGACAGGAATCCCGAGGGTGGTTCTTTATCAATATCGGACCCGGCTGATTTACATGTTTTAACAGCACAGGTTGAGCAAAATGAATTTGGATGATGTCCTTGCACTATCTATTCAAAACTTCAGCCTAGAAATTTAGACTGCCTGGTCTGAAATTTAGTGTTACTTAGTTGCATTCAAATTCATCATCTTATTGAAAGTAGACTTTCTCCATGTCCCTGATTGGGTTGGCAGATGTTTCGTACGAGGCCCAGTGTTGCTGTTTGCAGTAGCTGCACTACACTACAAAGAACACACTATGGTCAGCTCGACACATTTTAGAGCAGGGGTGGGCAAACTTTTCCGTGCAAGGGCCACATTCAGAAATTCACAATTTTAAAGGGCCGCATAGTATATTAAGTAAAATAATTACTTCACCCGGTTATGATTCTGGGCGCCTCATGTAGAACATAGAACAGTACAGCACAGAACGGGCCCTTCGGCCCTCGATGTTGTGCTGAGCAATGATCACCCTACTCAAGTCAACGTATCCACCCTATACCAGTAAGTAATCCAACAGCACCCCCCCCCCCCCATTAACCTTAAAAAAAATTTTTTTTTTTTTAAATTAAAAAAATTTTTTTTTTTTTTTTTTTTTAATGACTTGGTGGGCCGCATAAAAACCTTTGGCGGGCCGCATGCGGCCCGCGGGCCGTAGTTTGCCCACCCCTGTTTTAGAGTAAAGCTCATCGGTTGACAGTAACCACATCCTGGTGACTTCATTGTTCAGAGAGACCTCAAGTAGAAGTTAACTAGACTGAAATAGGCTAAAGCTGAGAGTTTGGAACCGTGGGGAGATTCTCTTGTATCAGGTCACACCGTGCGGAAGTGGTGGGGGAAGGGCGTGAGAGTCCATCGCACCCGCCTGATGGAATCAGTGCGAGGATTGTATGTTTTTGTCGTGTTTGAGCTGCACTCGAATAATTCCAGTGAGCTGCCGGTGCTGGTTGAATGCTGCGAGTCGCAAAGCGTGTGACAACCGTGCGAGCAACAAATCCAATTGCGCAAAGCTGAGAGCGCATGTGAAAGAGAAAGAGGCAACAGTGGGCAGGAGGAACCTTGGGGGGCACTGGCATTGGGTGGATGGGTATTATTTTGGGATCAGGCGAAACATTTAGATCTGCTGGATGAAGGGAAGAGAGTTCCACGCAGTGGAAAATGAAAATAGCGCTGGGGCCCTACATACTACCTATCAGGCTCCTGCCTGGTTGGATTCATCTGCTAGTTGCTAGAAAGTTCATCATGGGTGTGAATGGGCATGAATAAAATGGCTCTGCAATCGTCATCACCCTATCACCCAAAATGTGGATGGAAATCATAGAGTCATACAGTACATCGAGTCAGCACCGACAAAAATACCCTTATCCTACTTTCCAGCACTTGGCCCACTGCCTTGAATGTTACAACATTTTAAGTTCTCGTCCATGTAGGTTTTAAAGGTTGAGAGGTTTCCCGCCTCTACTACCCTCCCAGGCAGTGCATTCCAGACTCCCACCATCCTCTGAGATTTCCTCAAGTCCCCTCTGAACCTCCTGCCCCCTCACCTTAAAATGATGCCCCCGTGGATAGGTGGATTGGCCACGCTAAATTGCTCCTTAATTGGCAAAAAAAATGAATTGAGTACTCTAAATTAATATTTTTAAAAAATATATAATTATTAACTTAAAATCATAGAATGCCTGCAATGCAAGAGGAGGCTATTCAACCCATCGAGTCTGCACCAAACCTCTGAAAGAGCACCCTACCGAGATCCACTCCCCCACCCTCTCCCCGTAACCCTTCATAACCTTTGGGCACTAAGGGGCAATTTAGTATAGTCAATTCACCTGACCTGCACAACTTTTGGCTGTGGGAAGAAACCCCATGAAGGCACTAGGAGAATGTTCACACTCCACACAGAGAGTCACCCAATGTCGGAATCAAACCCGGGTCCCTGACACTGTGAGGCAGCAGTGCTAACCACTGTACCACCGTGCCGCAAATATTTTTGGAATAAATTACTTCGGGGAAGATTTTAGCAAGCCCACGAGAGTGGGAAACGTGGTGTGGGGGGTGACTGAATTAGCAAGAATTTCGATTTCCTGATGGTAAGTTGAGATGCAGAGATTCAGTAAGTGGCTTGTTCGCACCGTGTTGGGCCTCACACCAGCCTGTGGCAAGTTTCATTTCCATGCCATGAAGGCTCAACTCATTCGTACAAAACTTCGTCAGCAGCGCACAAAAAACTTGCCTCATCCAGTTCACGTTTCTTTAAAGGTGGCATGAACCAGTTTGCTTTGTGCAGTTGGATGTAATGTCAGCGGTTTCCCTTGTTGAACTCTGTGACACAAGGGAGGGGACCAGGACAATGGCAGCTTCCATTGGGAAGCTTGGGACCAGCAAGGGTGGTAAGTCAGTGGTGAGGGGGAATTGTGCTGTGAGGTCGGGGGCATGGAATGGTAAAATGGGAAAGGACTGTAGTCCTGGGTGTGAAGGCAAAATGGGGTTCTGGGGACAGTCAGTCAAGGTAAGAAAATTAGGTGCCTAAAGTGTGGTGTCAGTGCTGTCAAAAAGTGAGACCATCTCAGAATGTTGGCTGGCAGAGTCTTTACAGGACTTTGAGTTCATCTATGACATTTGAATTATCTCCATTAAAAATGATCTCCGACAATGTATTTTCGAAGGCCATAGCAGAGCTCAGAGTGCAATTTGAACCATATCCCACCCAGTGTATTACTGGATACCATTCAATCATGAACAAAAGATACAACATTGTTTCTTAACTTATGCACTCTACTACACACGTGCAAATTTGGTTCAGATAAAGGTAAAACAATAAAATCGCAATTTATGATTGTCTCAGTCTATTTTATGGCAGGCCGGTAGTTTCTCAGATGAGTTGATGTTTTAGTTGAAGTGAAGGTCATGTAAAGCAAAGTATTCTTAGTGAGCTGCAAAGCCTATTATAGTCAAATTCCCACTCACATTTAGTTAACACAGATTGAGATTTAATGCTTCTTTTGCCCATTGTAAAAAAGAAAGATGAGCCAGCTGGAATGCTATAGTTCCTTTCTTGATCCTTAAACAAAAGCATGTGTGAATTTCCCCAGATAGTTTTAATGCCTGTTTTTAATTTGGTATTTACTTCAAACTCAGGAGTGTCTGGAGCTTTAAATGCCAAAGGTCACATGATTTTCAGTAGTCATTTTAATAGCCTGTTTGCTTTCAAAGTTTTTAGATATTTACTGAAAATTATTTGGAATATGACACAATGTAATGGGAATTATTTAAACTTTAAACTTGAAATAGCACCTATGCTCTCAATATGTTTTATGTTAATGGAAGTGGAGTCGGGCAGGAATGTTTTGGCTGTGGTGCAGGTCCTTCCTGTTTGACCATGAGGGTCTTTTATAGCCCATCCATACCTGCTACATTATCAGCTGATGCAGGTTTCACCACTGAAAAGCCCTGCCATGCAACGTGCATGTGTTTCCCATGCACACCACCAACACTTTAAAATAAAAGCAAATTACTGCTGATGCTGGAATCTGAAACAAAAACAGAAAATGCTATTTGACAAAGTGTCATCCAGACTTGAATCCAGACTATGACACCCTTGGGATGATGATACAATCACAGGTAAAGCAGCCTGCTTGATTGGCACCCCAGTCATCATCTTAAAATTTCACTTCTGCACTATTGACAGACAGTGGCAGCAATCTGCACCAAGATGCACATAACCAAGCCTCCTTCAACAGCACAATTCAACCTGCGACCTTTTCCACCTCGAAAGACAAGGGTAATGGGTGCGTGGGAACACCACCACTTGCAAGTTCCCCTCCAAGTTGTATACCATCCTGACTTAGAAGTATATCACCCTCTCTTCACTGTTGCAAGATCAAAATCAGGGAAATCCCCCTAATAACAACTGTAGGTACATAGAACATAGAACATACAGTGCAGAAGGAGGCCATTCAGCCCATCGAATCTGCACCGATCCAATTAAGCCCTCACTTCCACCCTATCCCCGTAACCCCAATAACCCCTCCTAACCTTTTTAGTTACTAAGGGCAATTTAGCATGGCCAATCCACCTATCCCTGCACATCTTTGGACTGTGGGAGGAAACCGGAGCACCCGGAGGAAACCCACGCAGACACGGGGAGAAAGTGCAGACTCTGCACAGACAATGACCTAGCAGGGAATCAAACCTGGGACCCTGGCGCTGTGAGGCCACAGTGCTATCCACTTGTGCTACCGTGCCGCCCATATGAACTACAGTGGTTCAACAAGGCAGCTCACCATTACCTTCTCAATGGCAATTAAGGATGGGCAGCAAGTGCTGGCCTAGCCAGTGACTCTCGGGTCCCGTGAAAGAATTAAATAACAATTCCACAGGGAATGAGAGAATTCTTTTGCAAAACTACTCAGTGAGTTTTTAATTTTTTTAAATAAATGAATAAGCCAATGAACTCAAATATCCTTAGTCATATCCTGTGATTGTGATGTGTTACAGACTGAAAAAGGTGTTCCAGTGAAGCGATTTTCTTGCCTCATCGATCTGATGTTAAACTATCAGCAACCGTATCAGGGGCTGGTAACACCACTGCAATATCCTGTGGAGAGAGAAAATGAGAAAGAGATCTTGGATGACCTATCAGGTGATTAAACATCATTGATGAATGGTTCCAGTTTGATTTGCTAATATGAGTGTTGATAGTGCCAGCGAGCGTAATGTTGTTTCACTTATTTTGCAATCAAGCGAGTATCAAGCACTCTCAGTTCAGGTTTAGTGCAGGCAAGGTTCAAGGTAAAACTCCGTCCATGAAGCTTAATACGGCAGTCATTTTTGGCACTGCTCTGGCACGGATTAGAACAAAGAACAAAGAACAATACAGCACAGGAACAGGCCCTTCGGCCCTCCAAACCTGTACCGGTCAAGATTACCAGTCTTGGCCGAAACCCTCAGCATTTCCTGGAGCTATATCCCTCAATACCCATCATATCCATGTATTTGTCGAGAAAAGATTAGTTACAGGATAAAACTACCAGACACATGAGGGATCATTTAAGGGGCTTCCTTTGGCCAAACATGAAAAGAGGTGCGAAGAAAATACGGCTGTAATCTAGATTTAGCTCACAATTCTTACCTAAATTGTTGATGACCATAATCTGAATTTGCCTGTCAGTGTTAAACCAGACACGGTGGTACAGTAGTTAGCACTGCTGCCTCACAGAGCCAGGGACCCAGATTCAATTCCAGCCTTGGATAACTGTCTGTCTGGAGTTTGCATGTTCTCCCTATGTCTGTGTGGGCTTCCTCCGGGTGCTCCAATTTCTTTCCACAGTCCAAAGATGTACAGGTTTGGTGGATCGGCCATGATAAATTGCCCCATAGAGTCCAAAAGGTTTGGTTGGGATATGGGGACAGGGCAGAGCAGCGGGAGCAGAGTTAAGATGTTTTTTGGGAGAGCTGGTGCAGGCTCATTTGAGCAGAGTGGCCTCCTTCTGCAGTGTAAGAATTCTAGGATTCTATCACATGGTCAACAAGTGATGCAATTTTCAGGGAACAGTACATGTGGGCTTCGTGTACCTGCTTCTACCGTAGATGTACCACCAGAGCACCACCGGAGGGGCTGGTTTAGCGAGGGGCTGGTTTAGCTCACTCGGCTAAATCGCTGTCTTTTAAAGCAGACCAAGCAGGCCAGCAGCACGGTTCGATTCCCGTACCAGCCTCCCTGGACAGGTGCCGGAATGTGGTGACTAGGGGCTTTTCACAGTAACTTCGTTGAAGCCTACTCGTGACAATAAGTGATTTTCATTTCATTTTCAGATGTGGAAGTCACTGGCTGACACACTGTGGCAGTCCACAAAATGACTCAGTGACAATAGATGAGGGATCACGGGTTTTTATATTGGGCACATGGGTTCCATGATGGATGCATTCCAGATGAGGGGAGGAATGTCCTCTGTTTCCTGAATCTATGCTTCCTCCAGCAGTTTGCATTTCTCTGTCTTGAGCTGATTTCCCATTCTCCATACAGACCAAGTGGGACCCCAAGCATGATGCCCATGACCAAGCTACCCATGTCAACCCTTTATAGGTGTCCAACAAGGTAGTGCAGAACAGCATTTACTCTCTTGAGAGCACTTCCAAATTGAATGTTGCTAGAGGAGTGGTGACGTCTTGACAAAGCATTTCAGAAAGTCTCTTGATGTATTTTAGATGCCCTGTTCACACGTCCAGCAGCAAAGGAGGATGAAATAGTGATTAAGTAGTGCTTGACATCAATGTCAATGCCGTTTACTCCTAATGCACTGGTTGCTGTTGGAGAGGGCTTTAGTTCAAGTGCTACTTCCACCAAAACACCAAGCAACCTCTTTAATGATGAACCATCCCTGCACAAGCCGCTGGGCAGCTGTTTCTAAAATCAGCTCTTTGACCAAGTTGGTGTTGCATGCTAAACACGGGCTGAACCGACATTCAGCCCATTATCCCGCCTTGGCCTGCTCAGAGAATCTTTGACATCTGAATGCACTGCTGGAAATTACTCTGGTAACACCCGCTGCTTGAAATGAAATGAAATGAAATCGCTAAATGTCACGAGTAGGCTTCAATGAAGTTACTGTGAAAAGCCCCTAGTCGCCACATTCCGGCGCCTGTCCGGGGAGGCTGGTATGGGAATCGAACCGTGCTGCTGGCCTGCTTCGTCTGCTTTAAAAGCCAGCGATTTAGCCGAGTGAGCTAAACCAGGAACAGCAGTGAAGATTCAAGCTATAAAACTGCTGCTCATTCATCGCCCCGCGACCATTTTAATTTTGACATTACTCAGACCAGGGGCAATCCTAATTGGGAGGGACAGTTTTGAAATCTCAAAGAAGTAACAACCAGATAGTTTGAAACGGTCCAGTGCCTTGAATTTCCTGAAAGAAGGAATAAAATCAAGATGAATTTGATAATTATTTCTAAAGAATTAGCAGAGCTCTGAGAACTGTGGCTTTGGTGAGGGAGAAATGCACAATGACAATATAGCATTGTTACTTATATAGTTGTTCATCAGTTTATGTAAAATAAATTCACTGGATCTTTTAACTTTAAATGTTGCAAACCTACAAGTGTGTTAAAAAGGAAAATAGGTCTTTGAACAGAATACATTATGGTGAGAGGACAGTCAGGTATGTTCAGTTTTCTAGAGGTCTGGTGACCTGTGTCTGTTTCTAAGATGTTTTCTGTTTATTTATATATCAGGATTCCCAAAGGTTCGGCAGCATGGTAGCATGGTGGTTAGCATAAATGCTTCACAGCTCTAGGGTCCCAGGTTCTATTCCCGGCTGGGTCACTGTCTGTGTGGAGTCTGCACGTCCTCCCCCTGTGTGCGTGGGTTTCCTCTGGGTGCTCCGGTTTCCTCCCACAGTCCAAAGATGTGCGGGTTAGGTGGATTGGCCATGCTAAATTGCCCGTAGTGTCCTAAAAAGTAAGGTTAAGGGGGGGGTTGTTGGGTTACGGGTATAGGGTGGATACGTGTGTTTGAGTAGGGTGATCATGGCTTGCCACAACATGAAGGGCCTGTTCTGTTCTGTGCTGTACTGTTCTATGTTTATCCAGGTTTCTTCTTATTCTTTAGATGGTGAGGATGAGAAACCAGCTTTGCCTCCACGTCCATTCAATACCTCCATCAATACTTCAGAAGCAAGAAATAGCTTAACGCAAGAGCTGCAGGAACGTTTACAGGAGGGATCACTGAAAAGGTAGTGCCTAAAGACATGTTGCTTTAAGGAATTGTGAATATCCACGTATTAATTGGGATAGAGAGGGAGCAATTGAAGAAAATGGGATGGAATACCGAAAATAAATGGTGAGCTCCTTTGTGTCCATATGTCTAAAAGGGCAGACCTATTGCTGAATTCAATGCCTGGGATCAAATTAAGTCAGGCATTGAGTTATGTGTGAGTATGTGTCACAAAAGCAATGATCATAAATGCCTTAAGGTTTACCACATGATAAAAAGCAATGAAGAAAAAAGTAAAGACACCAAGCTCAGGACTTTGACACAGAGGGCAAGATTTCCCACTTGAGAGAGATTACGTTCTCCCGCTGGAGATGAATCGCCTCTGGTTTGCATTCGCATTGGGACCGACGCTCAAAGGTGATTCACTGTAACCTACGATGCAAATTTATGCATGGTGAGGATTGTGAGGAATTCCAGTCCGAATCCTACTATCGGGCCGCTGTTTTGAGCGGGAAGCCCGATAGCGAGGGCCGATGGCTGGACCCCACCTCACATACCGCAAGTCCTGCCCCTAAGATCCCCCACCATGTGAATTGTTGGGTCACACCCCCACATTACGCACGTACAAGAGTGACCTGGCCCCTGACCAGAGGCCCCGACCAGAGGTTTCGACCAGAGCACCACCACCAGAGACCCTCCCAGCAGAGATCCCCCAACACAGACCCCTCACCAGACATCCTCAACAGCCCCCTCAGCAAACCCCTCCCAACAGAACCCACCAATGTAACCACCCAACAGATATCACCTCCAACAGACATCCCCCTGCCACAACACCCCCCCCCCCCCCACACCAACAGAGACCCCCATCAGGTGGGGGTTCTATGATATGGGTGGTTCTCTGTTCTGGGGGAATTTCCTGTTATGGCGGGTCTGGGTGGGGTGGGTCCATCGGTTTCTGATTGGAGTCTCTAGTGTGGGTGTCTGCTGGGGGTGGTGGTCTGGGGGGTGCTTTGGGAAGCATTTGCATTGTGGAGGGAGAGGGTGCACTCTGATGGACTTGGGGGGCATCTACCTTAAAAACTTACTCCTTGGCTCACTGCGAGGTCCACCGCATTAGGGCCATGCTGAAGAACACTTGTACCAATCCACGCCCACGTGAACCTTGGCCCAGAGGGCCAGAAAATCACAGAGGTGTGGAGAATCCATGCCCAGCCCATTAATGCAAATGGTTCATTGTGACTGATTTGCATGCTCCTGTTAAAATGAGGCACGAACCACAATGCCACCACAGTTGAGCATTAGAGCATTGGAAATGATTGGCCCTCGAAAAATCTGAATAAACTGAAACAAACTTGCATTGGTGCTTTTATGGCATCAATGCGTTTTGAAGTGACTCACACACAGCTTTTGGACAAGAATGCACTTGAGCATCTACTGATTGTAACTGCTGAATACTGATGTACTTTGGAATGCGACAATAGTGAAAATAATTATTAACCAACTTGATCTTTTGAGGACATGTGAGTGTTTTGTGTGCAGTATTATAATCTCTTTGTTTACAACCTATTCAGTGAATATGCTACTATGATGAATGACTACTTTAAGACAAATCTTCAGAAGGACCTTGATGCCATGAGTATGGGGACCACAAGTCTCTTACATCTCAACAAAGCCATTGTGAGGTTGTGCAAAGATATGGACAGGTAAAGTACAGAAGCAAGCCCTTACTTCCTTTAATATTACTGGAATAATAAGTACCAAAACAAGATCCCATTGGATTCATGGGGCAGATCTAAATAGAAAAATGTTTCGAATGTTTTTTTTAAATATATATATTTTTATTAAAACATAGAACATACAGTGCAGAAGGAGGTCATTTAGCCCATTTAAGCCCTCACTTCCACCCTATCCCAGTAACCCAAAACCCTTCCTAACCATTTTGGTCACTAAGGGCAATTTATCATGGCCAATCCACCTAACCTGCACGTCTTTGGACTGTGGGAGGAAACCGAAGCACCCAGAGGAAACCCATGCAGACACGAGGAGAACATGCAGACTCCGCACAGGCAGTGACCCAGTAGGGAATTGAACCTGGGAACCTGGCCCTGTGAAGCTACAGTGCTATCCACTTGTGCTACTGTGCTGCCCACAGGTTTGTCTATAGGGTTTGTCTATTTTTACAACTAATGGAACAAATCCTCAGGATTGATACAGCTCAGCATAAGTGCCTCAGCGTCATGAATACAGAAAAAGACAGGAGGACAACAACATATTTGGTTCAGCTTAATCATTAAACTTGGTGCCTCCATATGTATCAATGGATAAACGAGAGATTGAAGGAGAAGAGGATAAAGCCATGAAAACATGGTTGAAAACTGCACACCTTCACATGTAGTGAATGCTCGTACAGCCAGTGAAAATGTAGGGGTGGGGCGAGGGAGGAGGGGGATTAGGGGGGAGGGGGAGAAGGGGGAAGAGGGGGAAAAAGAATTTTGTGCCATGTTCAGCTGTGCTACAAAACATATCTCCCCCGATTTCATTTATGCCAGAGGCATCAATAACACATTCTGACATATTTTTCTCAGATATAATGCCTGCATGTTCCTTTACAGGAGTTCGTCAATGGTTCTTTAACCCCAAACTAACAGTGTAAAAATTTCAGAAAAGATTTGCAAAGACTTTAGTTCTAAGGGGATATTTGATGCAGCAACTCCCCAAAGTCCAGCACGGCACAGAACAATTATTATTCCATACATTTATACAGAGAAGACCAGCAAATATTCATACAGTTGGTTCACTTTGTAATCATTACTGTCAATGTTTCCCAAGGTTAAAGTCCAACAGGGTTGTTTCAAACACGAGCTTTTGGAGCACTGCTCCTTCCTTTCACCTGAGGAAGGAGCAGTGCTCTGAAAGCTGGAGTTTGAAACAAACCTGTTGGACTTTAACCTGGTGTTGTAAGACTTCTTACTGTGCTCACCCCAGTCCAACGCCGGCATCTCCATATCAATGTTTCCCAACACACAGACAATGACGAGATACTACCAGGAGCAGAGGATCTCAGGATAACAGAATTTTTGATTTGGATTTGTTTATTGTCACGTGTAGCGAGGTACAGTGAAACGTATTGTTCTGCGCACAGTCCAGAGACGTCTTTGGACTGTGGGAGGAAACCGGAGCACCTGGAGGATACCCACGCAGACAACCATGAGAAAAATACATAGGGTATACATAAATCACAATGTAATTACATAGCACAGGCATTGGGTGAAGCATACAGGAGTGCAGTTTTACTCAGTAGAGAAGATGTGTGAAGACATCAGATCAGTCCAAAAGAGGGTCATTTAGGAGCATATGCTCCTCTCCAGCCATATTGGAGGCACAACTCTGGCCCCGTCAATACTGCAACATTTGCACCATCCTCCAGTGAGGAAACTCCACCAACAAGGAGAAGAAGAATTGTCAAAACAACCAACAATGGGGGGTCTTGGGAGGGGTACGAACGCTCCACCCGCTTGACATTCTTTTTTATAAATGTTTTTTTATTGGGTTTTTGAACATAGTATATTTACAGTTATGTACACAGATTAAAATGTATATATATGTAAGAGAAAAATAAATAAACAGGTAAGACATTGTGCATGAGCTCAACAACAGCAACTCTGTCCAGTTAGCAATATTATTTTTAACAAATAAGTAGGCACCTGTTTGTGGTGGGGGGAACTGGGGAGGTACATATACATTTGGGTGCCGGAGAAACAATTACAGTACTTATGTCTAATACAGAGAGGGCAATACGAGAATGGATCTGGTGTTGGTGGTGTTACTCGCTTGTCCCAGACAGTTTTCGCTGCCTTAACGTCGCGTGTTCACCTCCGCTTCGGCCGTTCGTCCCGCCTTTCGCCCGTATTTTCCTCGCTCTCTGTTACTGTATTTGCTGAGTTTGTTGTTGTTTCCCGTGCTTTCCTTCCAGCTATCGTTCCTCCACCCCCCCTAACATGATCAGGGAACCCCCCACAAGACACAATATAACAAATCGGAGCCTTAATCAGTGTCCCTCAGACCCACGTCGGGAAAGGAAACCCCAAAAAGGGAGGAACATTAGGATTAGCCAAAGACTGCCTGACCGTACACCTTCGCAGATAGGATACCAGGGGCAGAACAGCATCACCACACAAGAAACAGGACCCAGCCTCCCCAGGGAAACCCAGGCCTCAAGAAGAAGGGCAATCCGGATGTCTCTATCTAAAACCATTTGGACAGGCCCACCTAACCCTCCGACCCAGCTTACCCTCCAACCAAAGAAAGACTCCAACAACGCTGATCCACAACACCCAGAATCACACTCAGACCTTGCAGCCCACAGGTTACTACTGTCCCAGTGGAACCCTATCTCGAGAAGGAGAGCAGACCAGGAAGCCCAAAAGGGTACATCTCGGGGAAGGGTAACATACTCCACCACCCATCATACCCTCCACCTGATCCAGGTAAACACAATTACTCCTGCCCTAACCTACTCAATCAAGCGACCACTGCCCATGCAGCCAAGTAAATATTGCAGCCCATCCAAGGTAAACTAGCCAATTAAGGATTAACCGTCCACACGCGGGCAAGCGCCATTACACATTTCCCCCTACTCCATCATTGCCAGAGATACCAACCACAAAGAACAATCATTAGGAACCCAGTCCTCTGTGATACATGATCTGTCTGTACATTCATAGGAGATAGGTAAGGATTCCGCAATCCAAAAATGCTAAAGAAAAACAAGATGCTGAGAGTTGTAACTGGGGGGTTTCTTCTCTACTAATGAGGAACTACATGGCCATACCAGCCACCTCGATAGCAAACAATCTACCCATCGCCCTGCTGTGGCACCACTTATCTTCTCTCAAAACAAAGTTAAGGGTACTTAAAATGTACTCCCCCCTTGTAAATGCAAGGATTACAGCACATACAAAAATCAAACCAGGTAATTACTGCATAACCCTCATGTCAGACTACCAACTCCGGTTTGATTTTTCGCCACCTAACAGGATAACAGGTGACAGCCATCTCTGTGCTCGTACACTCTTGACACGATGAAAGTCAATAACATAAAATGAGCAGCATTATCATAAAGGGATAAAGATCAGGATTATTGATGATCTGCAGGACATTATCACCATCCATGAATCTTGGAAAGGCCAAAGCCATGACAGGATCAATGGTTGGTGCCTCCGATCGACCTCGGGCATTGAAGACCGGATACAATGTGCTCCGTTGAACGCAATGCCCAGCTTTCAAATCCAGATTGCGAAAATATGGCAGCCAGCTCTCAAATTCGGCTTGGAATTCAACCCAGGTCTCCTTAGAAGACCTAGCATCCAAACACTCCCGGTTTGGTCCCATCCCCCTGAAATGAGCAGGATATTCGGCAGACCATGCAACAGGGTTTCCAAGAGCTGAAGGTGAACCCTCACCAAGAAGACCACCCTATCAACTGATAGGATTCTCTTCTCCGCTTCATCCATTCTCTTAAAAATATCTTGCTGTTTATCGATGTGATGACCCACCACCACTGCAAGCTGGGCCCACACCGGCCGCCTCAATCAAACAAAGATTTTTTTTTTGACTTAACCCTGCTCCCCATCACCAAAATCTAGCCAAGATCTTCCAGGAACATAGCACAGGACATACACACGAGGAATAAATAATTATGGGTTACGGGTTGTACATCAGGATAAAATAAGGACAAAAGGATAAGTCTCGCCAGAACTGGTGGAAATACAGCTCCTCCCGCACTCACATCATGTGACACCCTGTTTAAATGTTTACTTGCATAACGAATCAATCTGAAGAGCAGGAAGTACTGCTATCCTAAAATAAACACAGAAAATTCTGGAAATACGCAGTCCATCATCACCTACAAAGTAGAAATGACAGATGGATGTTTTGGGTGTGTACGTTTGATCAGTATTCAGGTCCTATACGAAGGTGCTCTACATGAAATATTAGCCAGTCTTTTATTTTAAATTCGGATAGTCACAGATTCATGAGTCTTGTTGCACAAAAGAGGCCATTTGTCCCATCAAGATTACTATGTATAAACCAATATTTTCTGCCATGTGTGTTGTTTACTTGGAGTAAGCAAAGGGATGAAGAGGGCGAAAGGTTATCGGGGGTAGGCAGGAATGTGGAGTTGAGGTTACAATCAGATTAGCCATGATTTTATTGAATGGCTAATGCGATCCCAGTTGGTGTTCTAACTGGATAGGAAGATCCCAGAATGGAGCCCTGGCTCAAACCGCCGGGTTGGAGAAACCACAGGAGGCGGCGTGAATCCCACCCTGCCACTCTGACGCCAGCTGCCATATTCTCCGGTGCCAGTTTTTAGGCTGGCGTGGGGATCACGTCACACTGGTCGGGGGCCGTTGGTAGCGCCCCCCCGGGAATTCTCCGTGCCCTGATGGGCCAAGCGGCCAGCAGTTTCTGGCTTGTCCCACCAGTGTGATTGGACATGGTCCCACGTGGTGGGACCTGGCTGGTAGGCCGTCTGGTGCGGTCCTCGGGGGGGATCCGGCCCCAGGGGGTCACTGACGGTGGCCTGGCCCGCGATCGGGGCCCACCGATCTGCGGGCACGCCTATGCTGTGGGGGCACTTCTTCCTTCCGCGCCAGCCGCTGTAGGCTCTGCCATGGGCGGCGCATAGAAGACACTCCCCTGCGCATGCACAAGAATACGCCGGCCGGTCTGCACATGCGCAGAACCACACTGGCATTTCTGTGCATGCGGTAACTCGTGCCGGCACTTTGGCGCCGGCTGGTGTGGCGCCAATCCTCCAGCGTAGGCCTAGCCCCCGGAAGAAGTGCAGAGGATTCCACAACTTACAGTCAGCCTGATGCCGGAGTGGTTCATGCCGATTTTTACACCGGCATCGGGCCATTGCGGTGATTCGGGAGCATCCCACCCCATCACTTTTATTTTTTTATTAAAACGTGGAGGAACAGAGTCACAGGACAGCTAATTAGTTTTAACAACAAGAAAATACATTTCTTAAACATGAGCAAATTGGAATATTATCCAAGACGCCTTTACTTCCCGTTTGGCTGGTTCGTGAAGCAGAGCGAAGCTAACAGTGTAGGTTCAATTCCTATACTGGTTAAGGTTGTCCATGAAGGCCCTACCTTCTTAAACCTTGCCCCTTGTAATGATATCGTGGTTGTGTTGTAATTCACTGACTGACCACTAGGAGTCTCACTAGTACATAAGTGAATGTTAAAGTCAGCTGACCCCTCAGGCTGACTAGAGGAAATCAAACAGAAAGGCTGCTTGTGCGTGATTTCACTGTTTTTTCATCTGTTCTCTCGTATGTAGTTTACCCACAATTAAAGTTAATACTTAATTTATTGATTTAACTACAAGTGTTCTTGTAATAAATAAGGACATCTGACAAGAACATTACACCACTCATCTGAATCGGCTTAAATCGGCACCCGTCAATTCTCTCTTAAAAAAGGGAGAGAGCAGCCTTTGGACCACAGGGACTATAGCGACTTTAACTTTCACTCCCCCTCTTACCTTAACGATTAAACACAAGTTTTAGGATTACAAAGTACGTCTTATTCCACAATGGTCTCATCAACACAAAGTTATTTTCAGCACACAAAATGGCTATGGGCAAATACACACTCTGCTCTGAACCCCAAGTGAAAGTTTGTGGCTGTCTCCTCAAAATCCCCACAGTTGATTGTCACACGAGAGCTTGTAAATTCCACGCTCAAAAATACACTTTAGAATCTTCTCTCATAAGTATGCTTTCCCTCTGGTTTGCATTCCAAAATCCCCACCAGGTTTTCCAAATGCCAAACACAAACTTCCTCTCCACTTTTAACAGCAAATCCAGTCGAAGATTTTACACCTTTAGGTTTCCATTGTCTTAACTGCTTTAATACAAATTTTGAGATCCAACCACAGATTTCCATAGTTATTTCAACTCATGTTTCACAGGCTGTGGTAAAATCTCACAAACTTGAAAATCACAGCAGATCCCTTTCTGGGATCTCAGCCTTTTTCTGAGCTCTGTCTGTCTTTTCACTGAACAGTCCTCTGTTCTAGTACCTTTCAGCTTCTCTGGTTTCCTTAACTAGCTGCTCTTCAGATCTCTGCACTTGCGTTGTTAGCCATTAATCCATAGTATGGCTTTTCTTCTAACAAAGCAGAGTGAGATGTTTGCTCTCTCGCCTTCTAAAGCAACTGTTTCTCGTAGAGTTGTGTAAGCTACCTTCTCCTCTCTCAGTACCTATCTTCAACTGTAACCAGATCAGCTAAACTAAAACTTAAAAGCTTCTCTACATTACAGAGCCCCAGTTCCTAAGCAGCAGCCACATGCTTATGCCTTTTATTTATTCTTCATGGTGTAGCCCTTTCTAAGCACAATAGAAATACAGTTGGAACTTAGCCATCCCCACACTTACAAATACCTTTATGGGCATGACTCTAACAATAGGTATCACCCTTCCAGACACAGAAATATTAAATTAAACATACTTAAACCATGCCTTATTGCTAGTGTTTGCCGATACATATATCAATCCCTTAAAACTACTTTTGTTTTCCTAACATAAGTGATGACGTAAGTTTGTTGAATTACCAGTTCTTTATATTCTGGTTAAAAAAACATGGCTCATTAAAAATTCAGGCACTCAAGTAAAGGATTAATCTTTTAGAATGGAGTCATTATACATTCCTCCAAAATTCATTGTCTATTTTTTTTTACCTGTCTGCTTAAATTCACTTTCTGCTTCATACAACAGGGAGATAGATCTGGTGGTCACCAATCTTGAGGCGATTACACAAGTATTTGGTGGGATTACCCATTGCAACACACACAAAAAAGAGGTGAGATATGAATATTTCTCCAGAGCCAAGGAGAGTCTGCATAGAGGGGCACAAGTTGGCATAGTGACAATAAAAAACCATAGAGGTGGGTAGAGAGGTATAGGTCTGCATCAAAGATATGAGAGGCCATGAGGTGGCTTGAGTTGACATGGGTGGGAAGAGTGTGCGTGTGTGGGGGGGGGGGGGGGAGGGGAGGGGTGTGTGAGGAGATATAAAGGGCTTTTGTGTGTTTAATTTTCATTTTCAGAGCCCAACCCCACACCTGGCAGCACTTTGTCCAACTCTGTACTGTCTCCTTCGGCAGTCGGCCCAACTGCAGTTAACACCCAACACACCCCCAACCCCAGAACAAAAATCGAACATCTGGGCACTTTCTCTCAAGACAAGTTTGTGGAATTGGATACTTTCCATTTCTCGTGTTCCTGACTCAGAAGCAAAAGATTGGCCCTATGCTTCTCATTATCGGCCTCAGTAATGCACTTAAAACATATATATAACATTCTGTAATATTATGCTCACTCTTTCCTAGAGACTTATTTCTCACAAGGTTATGAATTAACCATTTTTTATTGTACAATCCTAGATCTATAATAGCCTGTTTCCTCACTGGTTCATTGACATAGTGATCTATGAAGATATTTTGCATGGGATAGATAAACTGTTTTCTCTTGTAGGTAAACCAGGGGTTATCATTTTGAAATTACAGCTAGGCCATTGAGGGGTAAAATTTAAAAATGCTTTTTAATAAGAAGGGTTGTGGAAGTCTGGAATCCTGACCTCCATAAGCCCGTGGGTACTGGTTCAACTGAAATTGTCAAAACTGAGATTGATAGATTAAATAGATTTGGTATCAAGAGAGACAGATCAAAGGTAGGTTATACAAGTTGAGATGGAGAACAGCTATAATCTAATTGTTATGGGGGAACAGGTTCACATTCTGTTCATGTTTCGATGTTCCTATCTTTAACCCGAAGAGTATTGGCGAAGTCGTTGTTCTTCACAGTAGCCTCTGCATTATGTGACCATAGAATCCCTACAGTGGAGAAGGGTGCCATTCAGCCCATTGAGTCCAGGCCAACCCTCTGAAAGAGCAGCCTATCCAGGCCCACTCTCCCGCCCCATCCCTAACCATCTGACCTGCGCACCTTTTGGACTGTGGGAGGAAACAGGAGCACCTGGTGGAAGCCCTCGCAGACACGGGGAGAACGTGCAAACTCCACACAGTCACCCGAGGCCGGAATTGAACCCGGGTCCCTGGCAACAGTGCTAACCACTCTGTAGTGTGACTTATTGAATTTGAAGATAAATCTCGGTCGCCAATATGTTTTGTTTTTGCCTTGTCCCATGTTTGCTCACTGTTGTTTTTATTTTCACAGGAGCCTCTCAGTCCAAGTGGTTCCCGTGACCTTGAAGTCCTCATCAACAAAATTAAAAATCTCGGCAGCCTGCTGCCTAATATGGAGGAAAGGGTACAATTTTACTGTCTGCTTTTTTCAGTTTGTTCATGTTGGAGCTGGTGAATATTTTGGTGGGCTGTTGTATTTTCACCTGTCGCATACAGCACATGCTGAATGAAAGTCTCTCCTCTCTTCTGACTGTAAGGATCCTCCTGAGAAATGAGTTTGATTCCAATTACTGCTCGGAATTCAACGACATTGTGCTTTCATATAATACAGAAATATTATAAAATACATGTAATATTGAAAAATGATAGAAGATTCTTCAGAGAGGCAGGTGGGAAACAGTTTTGATGACCAAGGCGAGTTTAGGATGGGTGACCGGAAGCTCTTTAAGGAATTCTAGTGAGTTTGATTGATGTGGTTGAAGGCATGACGACCATTGATGGGGTGAAGGAAGGGAGGAACGCAGACGATGTAGTAGGTAGAGAAAATGAGAGATATCAAAGAGATGTAGGGGTGTAGGTTATAAAGGACTGACAAGGGCAGAATCAACAGTATTGTTGCTGATTTGCAATCTCACATGAAGGTTCGACAACAATGCGATGCAACAAAATCAACCGTGGGTCAGTGGGATGGATGCTATAGATATTCTTCAAACAGGGCAAGTCCTTTGAAGGATCGCGACCAACATAAAAACAAAACGTTTTGAATTTTTTTTATGTTTGGGAAGCAAAAAAAGCCAGGAAATATATTAATTCATGTCACAGTCGAGTGGACGCATTTCGATTTTTACTTCACCTCATCCAGTAGACAGTGTGTTTTTTAAAAAACAAACTTTAACTGAGATAGTACAAAGGGATTTAAAACGATTCAATTGTTATAGAGTGGACTGAGTTGAAATTTTCCCCTAATTTTCTTTGTCACTCAGCCCTGAATGGGAAAGCTCACTTATTCCACGGAGAAGTGAGGAGAAATGCCTCCTCGGTGACATGTATGGGACTAGATTCGCCACGCTTGGGATTCTCCATTTTGCCAGCACCCCGGGGGTTTCCCGACAACGTGGGGCTGCCCCACAATAGGAAACCCCATTGAACAGAAATCCGGTGCGGCAGGAGGTAGAAGCCCACCCATGGTTATGTCCCTCATGACACCCTGTCCAAGTTCTTCAGTTTCTGATCAGCCCACAGCACAAGACTGCCATTGGTTGGAATTTATAGCTGCAAATTATCCCCCCCCCCCCCCTCCCCCATCCCCGCTCCACCGAGCGCTTACAGTGTGATGGCGTTAGGTCAGCATTCCATGTCATCCCACCAGTCTCCAATAATGCAGGAGGGGAGGTGGGGCGGGGGGGGGGGGGGGGGGGGGGGGAGAGGGGGGGGGGGGGGGAGAGGGGGGGTGGCAAAATTGGATGCCCGACTACCATTTTGAAAAAAAGCTACTGAAGTTATTGGTGAACCAATTGATTGCAACTTTTCGTCGCTCACTCCATTTTCCTGTAGTCGCACAGGAAAATGCTGGGAATGATTTATGCCAGGAATGAGGAGATGGCGCATGGGCAGGTGAAAAGGGCCTGCAAGCGGGATCATGGCTGCATGGGGCAGCAGAGTCTGCTGCTGAACGTGGACATGTTTGGATGTTGGTGTACTTTATTCCTTCACTGTTTTTGAGCTGACAGAACAAATAGGGAGAGAGAGAGGGGAGGGGCTTTTAAATTGGTGGCCGGGACCGAGTTTCAGTTCACGGCCTAACCCCCTCTCCTGCCTGATGTCCTGCCGTGGACAAACATTTGGGCATGGAGTCCCCACACCGCCATTCCCAATGTTAACTAGCTGCTAATTGGCATGCCATGGTGAGATAGCGGGGGAAGGAGAGACTCGGCCATCTGCTTCCTGTTCCGCCTCCATCGCCTTCCCAGAAATCTGAACATCCAGCCCATTATCTGCTTGGACCTTTTCTTAGCCCATGCTGCTGAATCCCTCTCAACTAAATAAAAACTAGGGCAGCATGGTGGCGCAGTGGTTAGCACTAGGACTGCAGTGCTGAGGGCCCGGGTTCGAATCTCGGCCCTGGGTCACTGTCGGTGTGGAGTTTGCACATTCTCCCAGTGTCTGCATGGGTTTCATCCCTACAACCCAAAGATGTGCAGGTTACCTGGATTGGCCACGCTAAATTGCCCCTTAATTGGAAAAATTTATTTTTAAAAAACAAAATAAAAACTATCCCAAAGTACTTCGGAAATTGAACAAATACTGATCAAGAGTGCAGAGAGGAATTGGGAAAGTAATTAATCGCATAGTAGATTTTAAAGCTGGTTTTAAAAATGGGAAGCAGTGTGGCCTAGTAAGGGGATTTAAGGAAGGAATTCCAGAATATAATATCATTGCAGATAAAAGTTCTGCCATTGCTGTTCAATGGCAGTCAGCTAGTGTCAGAAGGGCAGGGGATAAAAGATGGCATATGATATGTGGGGAAATTGCAAGGGTAAAGGCAAAGATTGTGAAATTTGTGTCAGGGCATAGAACATAGAATATGCAGTGCAGAAGGAGGCCATTCAGCCCATTGACTCTGCACCGACCCACTTAAGCCCTCACTTCCACCCTATCCCCGTAACCCAATAACCCCTCCTAACCATTTTGGTCACGAAGGGCAATTTATCATGGCCAATCCACCGAACCTGCACGTCTTTGGACTGTGGGAGGAAACCGGAACACACGGAGGAAACCCACGCAGACACTGGGAGAATGTGCAAACTCCGCACAGACAGTGACCCAGCGGGGAATCGAACCTGGGACCCTGGCTTGTGAAGCCACAGTGCTATCCACTTGTGCCACCGTGCTGCATGACGGCAATGTGAAGATTAGTGAAGGCCAAAGAGGGATTTATGTTAGGGATTGGTTTTACAAGCACTCTGGGGAGGCGCTGGGAGACGAGGAAAGGGAAGGGCAGTAAAGTAGAAACAAAAAGCGCCAGGGACACGGATTCGATTCCCAGCATGGGTCACTGTCTGTGTGGAGTCTGCACGTCCTCCCCGTGTGTGCGTGGGTTTCCTCCGGGTGCTCCGGTTTCCTCCCACAGTCCACAGTTTCACTTTGAGAAAAAGCTTGGGTGTATCTGGGTTTTGCAGTGAGCTGCAGCTGAAGTTAAAATAAGAGCTGTCCTGTTGATCTCTGCCATCCAAAGACTATCTCTGGATCATTTGGTGAATTCAGAATTATAAATGTTCTCAATAGTGAATGTGAACCTAACATGCTCCTGTTTAAATGTGTGTTAAGTCTTTTGGATGTTAAAAGGATAGCTTAAAGGATTACTTACTGTTGTATTCTTTGGGGGTTATCTTTGAATTAATGGTTGCTAAGATATTCATTGTTTGTTTTAAAAAGGTTAACTTGAGTTCATAGAATAAACATTGTTTTGTTTTTAAAAATACTGGTCCATTTCTGCTGTACCACACCTGTAGAGTGAGCCGTGTGCTCCCCTTACCACAATCTATTAAACGTTGTGGGTCAGGTGAACTCTATGATACACTTTGGGATTCTCTAAACCCTGACTCATAACAGTAAAGACTGGCATGCTCCCTTCTGTAACTTTTGTGAGCCAGTCAGGTTTTTTTTTTACCAGAGTGGAATCTGAACTTGCAATCTTTGTGTTACTAGTGCAGCACTATAATCACTATGTATTGCATCCTGTCACTGCGAGAGTATGCAAAGAATGAACAGGAGAGAGTAAAGGATGGAATGGAGCTATATGAGGACCAGAGGATCGATGTTCTTGAAACATTGCTCCTTGCCTGCACCATTCACAAATTTCAGTTAATCTCGGAAGTTTCAAAATGTCTTCCACATAGACTTTCCTCTTTTAATTACGTCAGCACAATGCCACATCTGACATATTTAATGCTTGCATTCTGTGAATGGAGTTCAGCCGACCTTTCTCCATTGTGGTCTGTTTTTTGACAGGTTTTGAAGGGATTACAGCATATGGCGGCCACACACGGGGTGGAATTGCCTATTCATCTATCATCTTCTGAGAGCAGCGGAAGGAATGCATCCAAACCTATCCCAGTTCAGAGCTTTGAGGTAAAAGGAAAAGCTTTTATTCTTCAAAACAGCGTCCGGGTTTTGACGCATATGCTTTCTACGGGAAAAGGGATTGATAGTGTTGGGCGTGGAATATATATCACCTGTCACTATACCAAGCTTCGCAATTAAATGTGAAGCAAGTTTGGAAAGGAGTTTCTGAATGTAAAAGCACTTTGGGAGCTATTGCTTATTAGTCTCTCATCTCTCTGCTCATTTTATTCATTAAGCGGGATTCTCCACCCCCTCCATTACGTGTTGTGTGGCTGCGGAGGCAGCCAGCCATTGTTTGGCAGTGGGACCTTCCAGTCCTGCCGTTGGAAACAGGTTTTCCTGTTGTTTTCACCCTCCTCTGCTGGGGAACCTGCGGCTGGAAAACTTTGGCTATTTTCTTTGGTTAACATGGGATAGGGTAGGCCAGACATCGTCGCACATTCCCCAGTGTTCCTCTGAAAAGTTACCCACCAGGATTCTTCCTGATGTTATCCCTCAATGGGAAAAGGCACTATAGTCCCTTGACATATCCTTATTGTAATATAGCTGATTTAGTGAATGCAGCAGATTCAACATATTATAAGGGTCCTTCCTGACGATTCCCTTACTCCCTTTTCTTTATTTTTTGCCATTGTCATTTTTGATCCATGGATGCTGAAGTGACGTGTATCTTTCAGTCAAGCAGCAGCCCTCTGGTGCTGTGTCCAAGTGACTGTTTTTCTTTGTCCGTTAAGAAGGTCAGCAGTCAGTGTAATAATTTCACTGAACTCTCCTGATACCATATTCCTTGTGTCTGAATAAAGCTTGTAGTCTTACAGTTGAAGAAGATGCTTTATTGTGTGAGTTTGTTCTCTCTCCAGCGCTTATACTATATGTTACATCTGAGCTGTCTGTCTGTGTCCTGCTCACCAGCTGCCGTTCCTGTGTAGAGTGCCCCCTGACTTCCTGTTTGTCTACTATATACATCTCTGGTGCTTCCTCTAATGGTCACTTAGTTGTAGTGTATTTACATTAACCCTTGTGTATATACAGTGATGCATATCACTGCAGTCCATTGAGATGGTCAACAATCAGTGTAACCGTTTCAGTGGAACATTATCCTGACCTGCACCTAGCTTGATATCCAAAAGATTTGTTCAAGTAGAGGACACTGGGTGCTGGGTGTGAACCCAGACTGATTTTAACACTTCCTACCCCAATGATGTCAATGGTAAATTGTCACTGTTCTGAATGAGATCAGCTAATTCACCACAACACATCAACCCTATCCTTCCCAGTCTGTGTGACTCAGGCCCATAACATGCCTGTGTGTATCCAGTTCCAACCCCAACAGCAAAGAAGGCTGTTCTCATCGTGTGAAACAACCTTGCTCAGGTACATATTTTTACTTCTTTTTACCTTTTAGGTAAGATTTGGAAAGACTCAGAAATATACGTTGAGTGTTGACGTGGATGGGGGAAAGCTTCAAATCTCCAAGAAAGCCGTTGGTTCACCCGAGGAATCCATCTCTTATGACAAAAGTAAGGAGAGTTGGCCATTAGCCCAGTCCTGAACCTGCCCTTCTGTACTGGGTACATTGCTGACTGCGTTGCTTACACTTTTAGGATTTAATCCTGCTGAAAACCTGAAGAGAAAACATAAAGGAATATGTTTGCAAGATGATGTAAATAATGAAGCTTTATATGCCCTTCTAAACTTATTAGTTCAGATGTCCCCCTGTGTTGAGTTATATTATTTCTTAAATGATTTACCACACCACCCTGAAATATTCCACACAATGATTACTCTATGGGATGCAATATTTCCTGATATCAGTTCCAAAATTATCTTTTACTAATTTGTTACTATGATCTCTTGTTCCATTTCCACTGTTTAATTTGAAGTAATTTTAAATATTCTGAGTGGACTTTCTTTGCATCCTTGACATTCTGATTTATCTCTGGAAGATCACTTCTCCTTTCAAGGCTGAAGAGAGGAAACCTCTTTAGACTTCACCAGTAGTGTAGACTTGCAAGGGGCTGATGAATATGGATTATTCACTTGTTTTATCCCCTTGCTTCACAGTTTTACAATTGGTTAAATATCAGAGCACGCCAAACACACTCCAGATTGTGACGGACAAAGAGAACCAGAAAAATCAGCAGAGAGATTTCATTTTTGAAAATGCACGGGTAAGCTATGATTCCGGGTTCAAGTCATCCCAGGGCTTGGGTGTAAGAATCAATGCTCCAGTGAGGTACTGAGGGAGCGTTACACTGTTGGAGGTTCCACCTTTCATATGAGACAATAAATGGCTGATTTGCCTGCTCGGGTGAAATGCGCCCAACGGCAGGGAGTTATACCCAAGTGTCCTTTAGTTTATTCATTGGATGTGGCATTTATTTCCCATCCCTAATTGCCTTTGAAATGAGTGTCTGGCTGGATCATTTCCGAGTCAACCACATTCCTGTGGACCAGGTAAGTGAACCGAATGGCTTTCTTTGATCATTAATAATGGCTTCATCGTCATCATTGGACTTTTAATTCTAGAATTTTAGGGAACCCAAATTGCACCATCTGCCATGATGGGATTCAAACCTGGGATCTCAGAGCATTACCCTAGGTCGGGATTGTTAGTCCAGTGACAATCCCACTCAACCATCACCTCCTGGGCAACATCTATCACTCAAACAAAATCACTAAAAGATTTTACAGGACTTTGCTATATTTCCTGCATTACAACAGTGACTACATTTCAAAAGTACCTACTACTGGCTGCAAGGCATTTTGAGACATCTGAAAGGGGATTCCGAAACCCTGGCTAAGTGTTGACACCGGCGTAAACACCGGAGTGTTTCATGCCGGCGTCAACGGGCCTCTTGGTCCAGCGATTAAGTGGGCCACAGGGGGCCAGCACGGCATCAGAGTGCTCCACGCAGCTAAGGCACCGATATGCGGCCCTGCACTGCCGGCGCGGGTCCACACATACGTGCGGCGGCCGATTCCGCACCGGTGCATGCGCGTGGTGGTCGTCCACTCCCGGCGCCGCGCAACATGGCATAGTGACACAGCAGGCCCGCACGGAAGAAGGTAGGGCCCCCCCAGATCACGCGTGCCTGCCGATCGGTAGCCTGGCCGTCGTGGAGTCCCCCCTCCCCCCTGGAGTCTGGTCCCCCTGAGTCTCCACAAGGATGTCCACTGCAGTCACAGATCCGAACTCCTGCAAAGTGGTACCATATGTGGACCATGCCGCTTGACCGCGGAGAATCGCCACGGGGGCTCTTGCAAAGGCCACCAACTGGCGCCACGTCGACCGCGCACACACGACTGGCGCCAATTCTCCATTCGCTGAAGAATCGCGTCCCAGTGTCAAGCGGAGTGGCGGGAATTCTCGGCAGCAACGACGAATCTCCGACCCGGCGCGGGCTTGGAGAATCCCGGCCCCAGTGGATGGATTTGAAAAGGGGTCTGTGAGATGAATATAGGGATTTCAGATATTTTTTATGATATATATTTGTTCAAGTAAGCATTAAAAGTCTGGGTTAGTGTTTGTATGGCAGCTGCAGGATCAGATCTCATTCTTTTCAGCAGTGTCAAAAGATCTTTCTTTCTCAAAGTAGAGTATCCAAACATTTCTGTAAAGGAGGTATTTCTGAGCGCTAATTGTATTTGAAAGTGGATTGAGAGCCGAGATGGTTTTGTTGTTTGAGTGGGAGTGAGGATAGCAGTTAGTGGGTCACTGTATTAATTCACATTGTTTAAGGGGTAATTATAAACTATTTTCTTGTGTGATGCTAAAGATATTTTAATACTGTGGTGGTACGGGGATAGGGCGGGGGAAATAGGCCGAGGTAGAGTGCTCTTTCGGAGGATCAATGAAGACCTGATGGACCAAATGGCCTCCTTCTGAATGGTAGGGAGTCTATGGACAAAGAAATCCACTTATCAGCACATTAACGTAGCATAAAGATCTATATTGTCCATCCCAAGTGTGCTGTAATTATAGTCCGTGCTATCCAGAGGATGTACTGTGGCAACTTGCCTCGGCTACTTCTGTATGGGAACACCATCATTTTCAAATTCATGCCTAAGTGACACAGCATCCTAATTTGGACACATGGCAGCATGGTAGCACAAGTGGATAGCACTGTGGCTTCACAGTGCCAAGGTCCCAGGTTCGATTCCTGGCTGGGTCACTGTCTGTGCGGAGTCTGCACGTTCTCCCCGTGTCTGTGTGGGTTACCTCCGGGTGCTCCGGTTTCCTCTCATAGTCCAAAGACATGTAGGTTAGGTGGATTGGCCAGGCTAAATTGCCCTTAGTGACCAAAAAAGTTAAGAGGGGTTATTAGGTTACGGAGATAGGGTAGATGTGAGGGCCTAAGTGGGTCGGTGCGGACTTGATGGGCCGAATGGCCTCCTTCTGCACTGTATGTTCTCATTGTTTCGTTGTCAAAATCCTGGAACTCCTGTCCTAACAGCATTGTGGTAACATTTGCATTGGGGCAAAGATGGATGTATGGAGTTAGAACATAGAACATAGAACATAGAACAGTACAGCACAGAACAGGCCCTTTGGCCCTCGATGTTGTGCCGAGCCATGATCACCCTACTCAAACCCAGGTATCCACCCTATACCCGTAACCCAACAACCCCTCCCTCTCTCCCTCCCTCCCTTCCCCCTCCCTCCCTCCCCCTCCCTCCCTCCCCCTCCCCCCCTTCCTCCCCCCTCCTCCCCCTCCCTCCTCCCCCCTCCCCCTTCCCCCCTCCCCCCCCTCCCCCCTCCCCCCCTCCCTCCCCCACTACCCTCTGTGTAAAAACCTTGCCTTGTACATCTCCTCTAAACCCTGCTCCTCGCACCTTAAACCTATGCCCCCTAGTAATTGACCCCTCTACTCTGGGGAAAAGCCTCTGACTATCCACTCTTTAACACCAAAGGGAACCCTAGTGAAGTGATCAAGGCGGCCGTCCGCTTCAAATGCGGTCCGTCTTGCGAATGGGGAGCACGTGGTAGGCAGGTTTCAGGTCCACTGTCGCGAAGACCCGGTACTGTGCAATCTGATTGACAATATCAGATATGCGTGGGAGGGGGTAGGCATCGAGCTGCGTGTACCAATTGATGGTCTGACTGTAGTCAATGACCATCCTCTTTTTCTCACCAGTTCTCACAACTACCATTTGGGCTCTCCAGGGGCTGTTCCTGGCCTCAATAATACCTTCCTGCAGCAGCCGCTGGATCTCAGACCTGATGAAGGTCCTGTCCTGGCCGCTGTACCATCTGCTCCTGGTGGCGACGGGTTTGTAATCCGGGGTGAGGTTTGCAAACAGAGAAGGCGGGTCGACCTTAAGGGTTGTGAGGCCGCAGACAGTAAGGGGTGGTAGGGGTCTGCCAAATTTCAGGGTTAGGCTCTGGAGGTTGCACTGGAAGTCCAGGCCGAGTAGCCAGAAGCCACTGAACTCTACGCCCTGGATGGTGAGGGTGGTGGTGCAGTACCCCGGATCGCCACGGATCCCTTGAGGGGAGGGGACTTCCCAACCAGGGGCTCTCCGGGGCCATGGAGTTCCCAGAAAGGAGAGGACCGTATCCCACAGCCCAGTGAGAGTCCCATATACTGTCTACTGTCAAATTTTTATTACCTTCACAATGGCGGACCGCCCACAGTTTGAAGAGACCCTTAATCGGCCATTTAATAATAATAATAATCGCTTATTGTCACAAGTAGGCTTCAATGAAGTTACTGTGAAAAGCCCCTAGTCGCCACATTCCGGCGCCTGTCCGGGGAGGCTGGTACGGGAATAGAACCGTGCTGCTGGCCTGCTTGGTCTGCTTTAAAAGCCAGCGATTTAGCCTTGTGAGCTTAACCAGCCCCTGTGTGAGCTAAACCAGCCCCTTATTAATAATAATAATAATCGCTTATTGTCACAAGTAGGCTTCAATGAAGTTACTGTGAAAAGCCCCTAGTCGCCACATTCCGGCGCCTGTCCGGGGAGGCTGGTACGGGAATCGAACCGTGCTGCTGGCCTGCTTGGTCTGCTTTAAAAGCCAGTGATTTAGCCTTGTGAGCTAAACCAGCCCCTGTGTGAGCTAAACCAGCCCCTTATTAATAATAATAATAATCGCTTATTGTCACAAGTAGGCTTCAATGAAGTTACTGTGAAAAGCCCCTAGCTGCCACATTCAGGCGTCTGTTCGGGGAGGCCGGTACGGGAATTGAACCCGCGCTGCTGGCCTTGTTCTGCATTACGAGCCAGCTGTTTAGCCCACTTAAGTGGTTCACTTGGGATTCTGACAAGCAGCTCAGTTGCCAGCTTTCCTGCCATTGGCAAAATAACATGGCAGCAGGAAGAACCAGACATGCCACTTGTTCCCACTCATACCGCCTCGCCAGTCTTCCCATCTCACACCTGGTCCCCAAAGGACTTGTAGCATTCGGCCCCAAATTTGTGTTCGCTGTAAACAAGAAAAGAAATCCAAGGAAATCCCATTGTGGACCGCAATCGTCCATTGCGTTACAGAGGTCGTTAAGGCGGGGCATTTGAGCGATGGAAAAGTCATTCTGGTGGAGTAGGAGATGTTCTTCTCAAATTAGGACTCAGTTACTTGTTGGTGCAGAGCAGAAGAAATTGAATTCTGCATCTAGTGTGTAACATGGATATTGGTCCACTTGGCAATACTATCATCTTCCTCTTAATGGACACCTAAAATTAACCAAGGGAGCCAGGAGGAAGATCCAAAGGTTATTCAATCAAAGGAATAGCTGATGTTTTGGGATGTATTCAAGGCAGAAAAGCAGTTTCAGAATTTTAAAAACTACATGAACTACCTTAGCATGGCTGTTTTGGTTTATTCAATTGTCGGGATCTCTTGAATATGTTGTAGCCCTCATTATTTTCCACGGTGAATTTGAAAGCGACTTCTGCATTGCATGACAGCGGCAGTCTTTGTTACTGAACTTGTACATCCCAGAAGGAAAGAGCAATGAAGAAAAAAGGGGAAATCATTCCTGCTCTGAACTGTTGTTTTTCCCTATTGGGATGATATTCAAATCGTTGTCTTCATGAGGACAGATATTGACAGTCCCTGATCTTTTCCCCGACAGAAACGAGAAGCTTTCTGCCAACTTCTCCAGCTTATGAAGAACATATACTCTCAGCAGGACGAGCCAGACATGATATCCATCTTTATTGGGAGCTGGAACATGGGTAGGTCATTCCTTGCCAGTGAGATCACTGGTGTATGCTGGAGGGAAAAGAGCCCTTTCGGGCAGTTCCTTTTAATAATAGTACAGTCACGCCTCCACGATTTTCAGCTACGGGTATGAGTCACTTCCAAATGGGTTAAAAAAGGGCAATCTGCAAATTGAGCTCAAATTTCAAGAGTCATGCATTTGTATTATTGCTCACAGATCCAGGCGCAAGTTTGGACAGGTTTAGGATAACAGGGCCGCACGGTAGCACAGTGGTTAGCACAGTTGCTTCACAGCTCCAGGGTCCCAGGTTCCAGTTTCGATTCCCGGCTTGGGTCACTGTCTGTGTGGAGTCTGCTCATCCTCCCTGTGCGTGCGTAGGTTTCCTCCGGGTTCTCCGGTTTCCTCCCCACAGTCCAAAGATGTGCAGTTTAGGTGGATTGGCCTGCTAAATTACCCTTAGTGTCCAAAACGTTTGGGTGGGGTTACTGGGTTACGGGGATGGGGTGGAGGGTTGGGCTTGGGTGGGGTGCTCTTTCCAACGGCCGGTGCAGACTCGATGGGCTGAATGGCCTCCTTCTACACTGTACATTCTATAATTCTATGATTCTATGACTATCAGAGAGACTGGAAAATAGCAAGCAAGTAATATTTTTAAACAAATGGAGACAATTAAAGAGGTGTTGCAATTGGCTGACTAAACATTCCGACGTACTCTCTCAATCCATTTACAACCTTTCCTGGGAAAAAGGGGATTAATAAATTACAAGTAAATGTGAAGGGAAAGAAAAGTTGAGGTGTTGGCACGAGTTTACAGGCAAGTGTTAAAAAAATTCAGCAGAATAATGAGGAGACAGAAGTGAGAAAATCGATGAGCAAATAATGAATGAAATAACTTTTGAAAACTTTTGACAGGCGCTGCCAATCCTCCAAAAAGCATTGCTTCCTGGCTTATGTCAAAAGGCCTTGGGCGTACAAGAGATGAGACAACAGCCACCATACCTCATGACATCTATGTAATTGGGACCCAGGAGAACTCACTAGGTGACAAGGAATGGGTGGATTTTCTGCGAGCCGGGATAAAGGATGTAACAGAACTGGATTTCAAAGTGGTAGGAATTCAAACACCAGGGAAACTGTCCCTTTGATACCGTAACAAAAATGTGCCGGTTATCTAATGAGAAGCTATGAGTAATAAAACATTCAGTACTCTGGACTATTTGTATCGTAAGTCGAGATGCAAATAGGGTAACAGACGGTGGCAGTGAAATGCAAGCCGTTCACAAGTAACAGCCAACAGGATTATGAGATTGTAAAATTACAGGGTGGGTTCTCCCTTGACTGATGCCGGTAGGGGATTTCCCGATCCGGAGGAGAATGCAGTGCCGGAAGAAAAGGTGGATCGCTGCCGGGCACCAATCCTGTTCCAAAGCTCAGGTTCCTCGTTGGCACGAGGCGTGTTGCTCTGTGATTTGCACCAATTTGCATCTGATTAACAGGCTTGAAACCCGAGTCTTGACTGCCCCCCTCACGTTATGCACCAACCCCCACTGCGGGAAATCCTCCCACCAGGAATTGGTACAAATTTTCCCAAGAGTGGCTCTGACGCTCTGGACCACATGGTGGGTGAAGGGGGTCAGTGCATGACTGAGGTGCCCCCAAAAGTCCAAAGGAAGGCTCTGCCCCCCACCTGCTCCCACCACCGACCCCGCCATCAAACGCCCCCAGTAGAAAACCCCCCAACAGAGACCCTTACCTCAAAGCTGAAGTCCACAAGTAACTGGATTTTCGCTTAACTTTTCCTTACATCTGCTGCCTGAGTCAAAAGTGTTTAAAGCAGCAGCTGTTACAAGTATCAGAGGCTTCCTTGAAAGTTTAGTACACTTCCAAGGGCTTCAAATCCCTTGTCACTCTTTGAAATCTTCCATTCAATTTCACACAGAAATACAATACATTAGCCAGTAATTGACAGTTTTATTACTCCAAAGACAAGTGTTGGTGGATTGTTGATCTATCTTTCCCTTCATGCTGGAATGTGTCTCTGCTTTGGTGCTAACCGCAATGTTTATAAACAAGCTTGCTATGATTGACAGTTACTAACCACATCACAAGCAGCTAAGAGCTTTTGGCAGTAAAAAAGTGGAAGTGTGATTCTGATGTGGGTCTCTGTTGGGGGGGTCTCTATAGGAGGGGTCTCTGGAGGAGGGGTCTCTGTTGGGACTGTCTCTGTAGGAGGGGTCTCTGTAGGGTGGTCTCTGTTGTGGGGGGTCTCTGTTGGGGGGTATCTATTGGGGGCAGAATCCTGATTACGACATCTCGTGAGATCCCGTTAGATCTCGTGAGGTTTGGCAAGCAGGATAAATCTTATGAGATTGTTGTCAGATTCCCGAGTCAGGCACAACGCGGCCATTAGATCGCACCCAATGTTCAGAAAGATCTGGGAGATAACTGGTTTTACTTCCTCTTTTTCTCAGTAGAAAGCACGTAACTGCTTTTGATGTGGTGATGACCTGTCAATTGTAGCTGGATGTTTATAAACATTGTGGTTAGGATTTGCATTATGGGGTGGGGGTGAGGGCCCTGCTGTCAGAACTCGGTATCTAGCCACCTGCAAAAAATGGCAGCCTGGAGTAGGATTGAAATGGAATTGGGAGTTCCCACCTTGCATAAATTTGCATGGCAAAGGAGAGGGAATTGCTCCTGGGTGCCGCTCCTAGCATCAGTGCAGAGCAAGAGCAATTCTGCGCTGGTGGAAGAATATAGGCCCCCCAAATGGAGAATTCTGTCCTGTATGTTTTCAAAAAGGATTTAGATATAGTTAGACCAGAAGAGCATAGGATATAGGAACAGAATTAGGACATTTGGCCCATTGAGTCTGCTCCATCATTTGAGCATAGCTGATATGTTTCTCATTCCCACTCGCCTGCCTGCTCCCCATAACCCTCGATCCCCTTATTAATGAAGAACCTATCCATCTCTGTCTTAACAACACTCATTGACTTGGCTTCCACAGCCTTCTGCGACAATGAGTTACACAGATTCACCACTCTCTGGATGAAGAAATTCCTGCTCAACTCTGTTTGAAGGGATCATCCCTTCAGTTTGAGTTTTTGCCCTCAGATTCTAGTTTCTCCCACGAGTGGAAGGACCTTCTCCATGTCCACTCTATCCAGGCCTTGCAATATTCTGTAAGTTTCAATCAGATCCCTCCTCATCATTCTAAACTCCAGAGAGTCCAGACACAGAGTCCTCAACCGCTCCTCAGAGGACAAGTCCTTCATTCTGGGGATCATCCTTGTAAACCTTCTCTGGGCACTCTCAAAGGCTAGCACATCCTTCCTTAGATACAGGGCCCAAAACAGCTCACAATATTCCAAATGGGGTCTGACCAGAGCCTTTTACATCCTTGAGAGTACATCTCTGCTCTTGTATTCTAGCCCTCTCAACATGAATACTAACATTACATTTGCCGTCCAACTGTCAACTGAACCTACATGTTAACCTTAAGAGAATCCTGAGCTAGGACTCCTAAGTCCCTTTGTGTTTCACATTTCTGAAGCCTTGTTCCATTCAGAAAATAATCTATGTCTCTATTTGTCCTACCAAAGTGTGTAACCTCACACTTTTCCACATGGTATTCCACCTGCCACTTCATTGCTCACTCTCCTACCCTTTTCAAATCGTTCTGCAGCCTCCTTGTTTCCTCAACACTACCTGTCCCTCTATATATCTTTGTATCATCTGCAAACGTGGCAACAATGCCATCTGTTCCTTCTTCCAGATCGTTAATGTATATTGTGAATAGTTATGGCCCCAACACTGACCCCTGCGGAACACCTCTAGTTGCCAGCTGCCAACCTGAAAAAGATCCATTTATCCCCACTCCCTGCCTTCTGCCAGTCAGTCAGTCCTCTATACATGCCAGTACCTTGCCCCTAAGACCATGGGCTTGTATTTTATTCAGATGCCTCCTGTATGGCACCTTGTCAAAGGCCGTCTGGAAATCCAAATGGATCACTTCCACTGGTTCTCCTTTGTCTAACTTCCTCCTTACATCCTCAAAGAATTCCAATAGATTTTTCAGGCATGCCCTCCCTTTGATGAAGCTGTGTTGATTCAGCCGTTTTTACCATGCACTTCCAAATACTCCACAATCTCAGCCTTAATAGTAGACATAAAATCTTAATTATGTCCGGAGTCAGGCTAACCGGCCTATAATTTCCCGCATTCTGCCTCCCTCTCTTCTTAAATAGGGTTGTACATGAGCCATTTTCCAGTCCTCTGGGACCTTCTGATCTCCAGTGATTCCTGAAAGATTACCTCCAATGCCTTCAGAATCGCCTTTGCTATCTCCTTCAGAACCTTGGGGTGCAACCTATCCAGTCCAAGTGATTTATCCAAATTTAGACCTTTCAGTTTCCCCAGCACCTTCTCCTTAGTGAAGGCCACTACACTCGACTCTGCCCCCTGACTCTCTTAGCTCTTGGGGCCGAAGGGATATTGGGGGGAAAGCGGGAACAGGTGACTGAGTTGGATGATCAGTCATGATCATAATAAATGGTGGAACAGGCTGAAAGGGCTGAATCCTATTTTCTACGTTTCTAAGCAACCTTGTGAAGTTTAACCCCTTCAGCCCTCTGCCAGTCAACAGTTTTGCATAATTAGCTTGGTATACCTGTCCACAACAATCAAAAAGGCAGCCATCAGTGTGAAGTGGTTCTACTGATTATTAGCACCCACAAGAACATTTTTGGTGATTGTGTATATTTTAGTTGCATTCTTTCAGCAAAAAGTTGCATTTCTGATATTTGAGTAGCTGAAATATTCTTGAATTCTACTGTCACGCAATCAAGCTGAAAACCAGCCCTTGGAAAGAGGCAGGAATTTTCCTGAGAGACCGAAATGGGCAAATTGTCTTTCTCTACTTTGAAGTTTCCAACACATTGCTGGTTCCTCATTAATGTGTCTGTCTTATAGGTTGCCACACAGTCACTGTGGAGTATTAAAATTGCTGTGTTGATTAAACCAGACCATGAGAATCGAGTCAGTCACGTCAACATGTCCAGTGTAAAAACTGGAATAGCAAACACATTTGGTAAGTAATTGGCGTTACAGCCAGTCCTCCACGAAGCATAGAGGGGAGCAGAGGAAATTTCAGACATTGGAGAGTGCATGACAAGAAGCAATGGAGTGCAATGGAGGCAGGAAATTGGAGCCGGGCAAAGCCACCTAATATGAGATGTACCTTTCCTAACTAATACTCCTCAAAATTTCAAGATTATTTTCAAAGAATCAAGATTAAATTCATTGGGCTGAATTTTACGGCCCCGTCACAGAGGGGCCAGGGCTGGAAAATGCA
Organism: Scyliorhinus canicula; assembly: GCF_902713615.1. Taxonomy (NCBI): domain Eukaryota; kingdom Metazoa; phylum Chordata; class Chondrichthyes; order Carcharhiniformes; family Scyliorhinidae; genus Scyliorhinus; species Scyliorhinus canicula. The sequence goes on along the minus strand of NC_052162.1, from coordinate 21,619,285 downwards.
GCGAGCCTTCAAATGCCCATCGACTTTGGCGGGAGCGGAAAATCCTGCCAGCAGAAAATTCCACCCAGTAATTGCACCCATTGAAGTAGGAATTAATCTGGGTCCAGTCTTGCTCTGTGTGGACAACTCACGTCTAAACCAAAAGGCCAAAGTCAAGCCCAAAACTGGACCTTGGGCCTTATCAGGCCCAAGGGGCTGTTTAGCACACTGGGCTAAATCGCTGGCTTTGAAAGCAGATCAAGGCAGGCCAGCAGCATGGTTCGATTCCCGTAACAGCCTCCCAGAACAGGCGCCGGAATGTGGCGACTAGGGGCTTTTCACAGTAACTTCATTGAAGCCTACTTGTGACAATAAGCGATTTTCATTTCATTTCATCAAAATATTCCAGGTAAACTGTCACACCCCACAAGCACCTTGTTCTTTAGGTCTTTACCAGCGAACTGGTAGACTGTATTACACTTCAACAGATTTTATCTTGAAAAAGGAAATTAGGCTGTCAATTTGCTAATCCGCCTGTTTTGCACTTTCAATACAGATCAACTTCATTGCTGTAGATTTGAACCTTTATATCTGCCCAGTCAAAATCTGTTCTTTTGTTTTTCTTACATAGTACAACTTTTCTTTGCAGGTAATAAAGGTGCAGTCGGTGTTTCTTTCCTGTTTAATAGGACATCCCTGGGTTTTGTCAACTGCCACTTAACATCTGGTAGTGAAAAGGTCCTCAGGTACATGCATTCATTTATTTAAACAACTAAACAAAGTCAAACTAAATAGTGTGGCCATAAGGGTTGCTTGGAAAGGCACAGGAGGCATGAGGAGCCACAGAGGGCTGGTGGAGGGGCATGAGATGGCATGGATAGGGCGTGGGGAGTATGTGGGGCGTGCAACAGGGTGAGGTTGGAGGGCCTTCATGTTTTTAGTTTAACTGGGACGAAAGCGACCTTATAAACAACCTGCCTGTGGCTTCTCTGAACTATTTCCCAGGTCAACTGGCCTGACTCCAGCTCGTACCTGCCCCTCCCCAGCAATGAAGATCCTGCCATTGTGGTCACTTTCTCCCGAGGTAGGCAGGTCAGGTCGGGATTTTGTCCTGTCTACCAATAAGGTAAAATCACCATAGTTCCAGATGGTAATCGGCAGCTTTCCCCATTGAGCGGAGAGCTGACTGCTGGTGATTTAACCTGAGGATCATCATACCTCAGGCGAAAGGAAAGTTTCAGAAGGTGAGGCCTTCATGAATAATGTCTGTCTACCCCTACCCGACTCGAGGACAAAATCTCAAGTCGAAAAGTCCAAATTTAACATCACGGTCTGGGGTATAATAATAATCTTTATTAGTGTCACATGTAGGCTTACATTAACACTGCAATGAAGTTGCTGTGAAAATCCCACAGCCGCCACACTCCAGCGCCTGTTCGGGTTCACTGAGGGAGAATTCAGAATGTCCAATTCACCTAATAAGCACGTATTTCGGGACTTGTGGGAGGAA